>NC_133651.1:179351613-179677731 GCF_009905375.1 Apium graveolens
AAAATTACTGATGAAAAGGATGATCTTGCTCTGACTTCAAGAAAAGTTCTTAAAACAACCTCTGACATGGCTCAAGTTGTTCAGAGTCAAGAAACTATAAGTTCTGATATTCAGAAGAAGCAAGTAACCTCTGACATAGCTCAAGTTAACTTGATATCAGAAGATAGACCAAAGACACTCCTACCAGGATTCACTAAAGCAAAATAGACTCAACCTTTGAAGACTACTGCAAGTGGTTTTGAAGCCAAAGTAGTTACTGGAAAGGAAGCAAGAGATAAAACTGGATTGGGAAGTGCTGATGAAAGAAGAATACATAACACTACCAATGATCCAACTTCCTTGAGTGAACCAGGTATTGGAGCAACTCCTGAGAGATTGAATCAACTGGAATCTGTACAAATGGTTTACCATACCTACTGGAAAGAATACATCTTGTTGTATTTCATGACAGATGGTAGGGTTTATCATATAAGGCAAAATGCCATTCCATTGAAATATTTTGAAAAATTGGAGCATGTACTATTCTTACTTCAAGTGGATGACAGATTGACAGGAACTGCTGCAAACTATTTGAGGATCAGATTTAGAGACAGAAAAGGCTTTATTCTATTAAATCTGACAGCACATATGTTCCAAAGTATAGAGATCACAAGGGTGATATAGTTGAAATGAAGCCCAATCCTGCTCAAATTATAACTACCTTTCTAGGGTACAGGGCTGTGGAATTCAATCTTGAGTCTGATAAAGCTTATTTGATCAGACTGGATCAGGATATAAGAAAAGCAAAGATTAATGATCTCAGGGCTGCAATCTTTCAAATTGGTAAAGAGACTGCAGAGCTTAAAGATGCCAAAAGGAGAATGATTGATGAACTTAGATATGCTGAGAGATGTTTGTTGAAGAACTATCTCAGGACAACTCCTGACATCAGAGAGATCAGAAGATGAAGCGAAGTCAAAGATCTACAACTGCTTAAATTCTGATATTTGTACAGACTGAAGTTGTTATCAGAAGTTAAATATTGGTAAAGCTTTAAGGACTATAAGTTGTAGTTATCTAGTCTAATTCTCATGCATTTGTACTTAATGTTTTTGACATCATCAAATATCTGTTAAACTTGTATATTATGCTAATTTACAAGTTGGGGGAGATTGTTAGATATATTTGATAATGTCATGGCTAATATGATTTATGTTTAGTTTTCAGATCTTACTTAACAGGACAAATCAGTACTTATACTGGAAGTCAGGACTTAAGGATATCAGTACTTATATTATCAGGAGATAATCATCAGAAGTTGGATATCAGAACTTAAGTGCTGAAGGACGATCAGATAAGGAAAGTAGCTGATTAAAGGAAAGAAGATCGAGATAAACATAAGAAGAGATATGCATGAAGAAGGAGTTCCGTGAAGAATGGAATACTTGGAAGAAAAGATATCTGATTGATATATTTTAGGAAGCAGAATTATATTCCATATCAATTAGCGATTATCTTGTAACTGTGTAGTATATAAACACAGACATAGGGTTTATACTAAAAGTGTTATCATATTCGAGAAGATTATTCGTTGTAACCCTAGCAGCTCTCGTGATATTTGTCCATCACTGAGAGGTAACAGTTCCATACTGTAACAGAGTTTATTATTTCAATAAAGTTTGTTTTCTGTTACTCAAGATATTAAAATTCGATTTGATTGTATTATATACTGTATTCACCCCCTCTATAGTGTGTGTGACTGTAACACCCCCAGATCCGGGGTCGGGGATCCAGGTCGTCACGGTCTTTCTTTCCACAATATCACTTCACTTAATTAATAATAAATAACCTTATGATGTGACCCCACACTAACACACACCACAACTCGTTATAGTCTCAGAGATGAAATTTAAATAAGTACAAGTCTTTGAATCCACAATTTAAAAGTTATTACAACCCAAAATGATTACTTGACAAATTTACAGTTAATTGCCATTATCTGCCACAAGTTATAATTATACATAATTGATTCTCAAAAGTAGATGGTCTGATCTACAATAGATCTACCTCTACAGCTATAGCAGCTACAACATCAACGGGAAGACGCGGGACGCTTCCCACGCGCTTGCGCTGGGTCTGCTGGAGTCTGGCCATCTCTCCTAACTGTTGTTGTGTGATGAAGAAATAAAGCAAGAGTGAGCCTTACAGCTCGCAAGATAATACATAGTGATAACAATAATATAAGTATCTAAATGGATACTTACTAGAATCTTTATCGTGTGTAAGATAATTACTTACTAGATATAAGTAAAAACAAGGGATGAAGTTACCAAATACTTCACTACACTTATATCATTTATAAAGCTACTTGAACTACCACTGTTCAAAGTATTATAAGTTTTTTTTAAAAAAACATCCCATAGATGAGACCACAAGTTAAGACTTGAATAGATTCAATCTTTGAAATATTATTGAATGAAAAAAAAGTTACGAGATACTTTATTTAGTCACGATATATATATCCACATATATATCTCTTTAAACATTTCCTGAAACCTCTGTTATGTAAAGTATGAATAGAGTTTGAAACATCCAATGAATTTTGGAAAGGAAAAGAATTTTCGCATAAACCAGATATCTTGCTGATCAGGCAGAGATACCAATAAGTAACCTTTTCTACTAGTAGATGGATGAATCCCCCACCGGTCATCACCCTGGCCACATAAGGACCTTGTGCTGGACCGCCACCCGGCCTCTTACGCGTTGATGGACTGCCACCCAGCCACTTACACTTTCATAGACCGTACCCCGGCCTGTCGCTTATGCCGACTCAATTAGATGGGCTTACTTCCCGAACATTGGGCAAGTAATCAATTCATTTACCAAAACTGCAACCTCATTGCGAATATAAAATACACCACAGAGCCGGATTCCCCAGGTTTTGAGCGAGTATTTAAATCCCCTTAAAAAAGGAAGATCTTAAATATAAAAATGAGTTTTGGGATCCGCTCTGACTTTAAAAATCATTTTGAAGACTCGAAAACACTTTATAGAGTGTTTGGAGTAAAGCTGATTTAATGAAGTAAATCAGTCCCCAGAATATTTAGAAAATGACTGAATATTATTATTTAAATAATATTCCCATAAAGAATAATCTTTATAAAAATAATTGAAGTAGAAGTATTAAAACTTATACTTGAAACGAGTATTAAATAACCAAAGATATACTAATATGAAAGTATTATCTTTATTTGAATAATCAAAAATAAGTTTGATTATTAACACCTTATTCTTTAATAAAATAAAGAATATATTTCAGTAATAAGCGGAGTCATAATACCTCGAATGAATATTATAAATAATATTCATTAAATAAAATAAAGGAGTCATACATCCTCAAATGAATATCCAAGTAATATTCAATAATAATATAAAGGAGTCATAAGCCCTCGAATAATATTCGAAATAATATTCAATAATAAAATAAAGGAGTCATAAGTCCTCGGATGAATATTCGAAATAATATTCAATAATAAAATAAAGTTAAAGTTATCGAATAAACCTTATTCGATTAATAGTTTGGAAAACTATAACCATATATATATATAAATATATATATATATATCCATATCCATATATACAAAATCTACTCGGGATCCTCGACTCCCGGTTTTAGAAAATATTTTCACCTTTGGGTCCCTATACTAAGGGTATATGCAAGTTACCGCTATCCTCTAGCATAGGTATTATCAACTGAATCAACAGATATATATGGAAAGAATACGAAACAGGCATGCATATATATACCATATCAGCATGCTTCAATATATCGCAAAATTTGCTAATTAACCAACATGCATCTATCACAAGATAATGCATATACATATATTCATCACAACAACAGTATAACGGGTAGAAAACTTGCCTGAGCGACTTGGGGTGATAAAAGGCTCGGGACGAGTCTGGTAACCTATAAACAACAAGTAAGTTGGAATTAAACCAAAATCACTTGTAAATCTATACTTTAACTAACTTAGACTATAACGCTTGTTTTGCGCTTACTGATTCTCTTAAGTCACTCGAGTACCCTCGGCTCCACCATTTTTAATAATTTAACCTTTACGAGTTTTAAGGCGATTCCTTCGCGAGTGTCTTACCAACTGCCTAACACACTTACCATAAATGTTTCATACATTAATTAACCCTTTTTGGTCCTTAACCTATGTTTCAAAGTAAGGCGAGGGGAAAAGTTTCGTTCGCGAAACGCCGTTACTTGAAACGGTTGTTTCTCCTAAACCGTGCATCGGAATCGAACGAACTACATATCAAAACGAAGCTCGTAACATGAGCTATCTAAACATGGCAGTGGTCATAATCTAGCAGGGGGTTCTCGGGTCCTAATGTTATGCACAAAAACAGTCCAAAGAAATTCGGACGTTACGACGGCTATGCTTACGCGATTACCAATGTTTAAACTACTCCAATTAACCACCAACCAACTCATAACCATCAATACAAAAAAACTTCAACTAAACCATACCACATCAGTCCATAATCTCCAAGGTTTTCAACTCAAACAACCACAATCAAGACCTATGAACTATAATCAAGCTTCAATTACCAAAACACTTCCAAATCAAACCAAACTACTAATAATCACAATCCATGCTTCTCATTTCACAACACCAACCATTAAACTTACTAACAAATAAAGTAAAGGCTAGGGTTTGAAGTTTATACCTTCCTTGGGAGGTGTTAAGTTGCTAGGAAGCCTTAGGGAGCCTCCTACAAGCTTGATCTTTCCAAAGAAATCAAGAACACAAAGTTAGGCTTTGAAGTTTCCAAAAGTCCGATTTAAAGAACTGTAAAAATGAGGGTCTTACCATGATTATTTGGACGAGACTTGTGAACAAGAGTTGTAGACCATCTCAATACCTTTCCAATGAGCTATAGAACACAATATTTGAGTGAGAAATGAAGGAGATACAGCAGTTTTAGTGTTCTGGTTCTGTTTTGGCCGAGAGCATGAAGAACAATGCCTTGGTTTCTTTTTGATTTTGATGAAAAATGATTTGCTTGGCTTGGTTGGTTTGATTTTTGTGTTTGTTTTAGTAAATTACCTAGTTGCCCTTGATTTTGTGTGGTTAAAAAGTCACCACATCTCCTTCCTTTTTTTGTCATGCTCGTGTCATCCTCATGATGTCATCCTCCCCTCCTTGTCCTCTTTCTATTGGCTGGATGACATCATCCCCACTAATCCCCTTGATTAACTTCCTAATCGTTTGCCTAATGACCGCTGATCTGTTATACGGTTCGCTTAACTTTCGTTTTCGTTTATCGTTTGAGGGATCATACCCGGGATCTTATTACTTAGGTTCCCTTAACCTTTCTCAATATATTATATTCCTTTTATGATCCTCTCCTATAATCCTTTAATTTAAATCCTTTTTATCCTGTTACCTTTTTCTCAAATCTTTCCGTATCTAGTGTATTTCCGGGAAAAATCAAAGTGTTTGGATTTGGATTCTGACGATCTTTACATACACTTATATCCCATATAAAGTACTAATAAAATCTCAGAATATCCATATCAGAACCCCTACATAGTGTGGCATGAAAAGTTTTCTCATTCAGCAAAAACACTATTCATAAGGGTTTCAAAAATTTCCCAAAAATTGGGGTTATTACAGTCTCCCCTCCTTAAAAGGATTCCGTCCCGGAATCAGATAGAAAGTGAATAGGGATACTCTCTTAGCATTGCACTTTCTAACTCTCGAGTAAATTTTCCCACATTGTGGTTCTACCATCAAACTCTTACTAGTTTGATAACCCTTCTCCTAAGCACTCGTTCCTTTTTACTCTATACCCTTCCTGGTTGCTCCATATAGGTTACGTCTGGTTGCATGTCTATGCGCTCATATGCCCCTATTTGTCTGGCATCCGAATTACACTTCCTTAACATTGATACGTGGAACACGTTATGAACTTGCTACAGGTTCGGGGGTAGGGCTAGCTCATATGCTAACTTCCCAAACATCTTAATTTATCCAAGGGTCCAACAAATTGTAGACTTAGCTTTCCTTTCTTTCCGAACCTCATCAATCCTTTTCAAGGGTTTCCAAGGGGATACCTATAACATTACTAGGCCCCCTATTTCATACTCTTTGTCCTTTTTTGAGTCAAATCAGCATACCTCTTATGTCCATCTTGGGTTACTACCAGCCGTCCTCTGATTAGATCTATTATATCCCTGGTCCTTTGGACTACTGCGGGTCCGAGCATCTTGCGCTCTACAACTTCATCCTAACATAAGGGAGATCGACATTATCTTCCCTCAAGGATCTCATAAGGCGATATCTCAATACTGACATATGATCTATTGTCGTAAGAAAACTCAATCCGTGTTAAGTGATCATTCCAATTTCTTTCAAGTCTATTGCACAGACTCTCATTATAGCTTTTAGCATTAGAGCTTCTGCTTCTCAATACTCATTCTTTTCCAGTTCGTAATCGCTACTACCTTCCGTTCCTAATATTATACTGGTTATACTTTTGCTCGTTAGCGTTCTATAACCTTTTAATAACCACGTCAACCTTAGTATCACGAATGTGTTCCCATTCCGCATACTACCACCACTTTATTACTCCTTTTTCAGCTGCTTCTATCTTTGGAAGCTTGATCAATCATATAGAAGTAAAGGAATTTGTTGAGAGATCACTATGATCATGAACACTTGTTATATTGCATAGTTAGTACAGAAGTTGGCCAGCCTTTAGTACTTGACAAGCAATTAAACAATAGCTGGTATCCTACTAGGCTTCTATCACACAGATAGATAGTCATTCGGCAATACCTCCCCTTTCTGGAAGGGTTGTTCTTCTCAGCTTACATGAAATGAAAAGAAGAGAAAAGAACGAATTGAAGAGAATTGTATATATGAAAAAAAAAAATTATACTGCCACAAAATATCTGGCTTGGAACCTACCTCTGAACTATAGAGGTTTGTCATAGAAGAACAAAACATATATGTATTTATATCAACATCAAGTATTATAGCATCGCATTTCACGTGCCTAAATATTTTCGCTATCCCGTCCATCATTCTATGGACCCATGCTCTTCCTCGAGCTTATACATAATCACCTTTGAAACTCCCTCGACATCGAAAATCGAATCTGGGATCTCATTCTATATATCATCGTTACTATAATTCTATGCTTGCACCGCAACCTTCCTCGTATAATAATACGACTCTCTATTGATAAGAAAGAATAATTATTCACCAGGTAGATACTCTACTTAATCAGTCTATCAATGATAACTTATACACTACCACGACCCGATTAGTGGTACTCAATCTCAACACCCATTCCAATACAACTCTCACGGTTGTAATCAGCTCACTACTCGCAGAATCATTGCTGCCTTACTATGGTCTACCACTGACCCACTGTCATCATTCACTTTCCATGAAATCTTAATAGCTAACCATACGGAGTCCATACATGTCGTATCAAATCCTTCTAAGGAGGTAACATAATCACCATTTCTGATTCATGAAGAACACTCCTGATCCTGACATACATACATGACATGAAGCAGATAAAAGTGCAGAAGAGTTTCAATCAAAGCAACGATAGCAGGTTAATACTATTCTTAATCATACGCCCTAAATAGAAGAATTAACTCAAGGGTTCATCTAGTCCTTTTTGAAACATGGTCCTGGCTTATCTCAAGATAGGACCTTCTAAGATAGATAGCCCGTTCATGGCGATTACACGAATTAAACCTTTACCAACTACTATTACGGTTGGGTATTGCACAGTCATCAGAAGGAATGTCAATCTTCCAAACCATAATTCAACCTTCACATTTTTAACCATCATCACTGTATTCTTTTGGCACACGCGCCTATAGTTATCCTCTTACCCTTAAAGTGTCGGCCACCTCTTTGGCCTTTCCTGATAGTAAAATTTCCTTACAGTCAATGTCATTTTAACCACCTCCAAATAAATTTTCTACCTTATTTCCGATCACTGCTTGAGTGAAGATGTTTTCCTTAAAATCAGATGGGAAAAAAAATATCACCATTTTTCCATAAGTTATTGCCTCAGTCTTTAGAGGCTAATCACTGTCAAGACTGACTCTCAATCATACTTAGAACATTTTTTTTATCTTAAGTCCTAATTGCCCTGAACAATTTCGACCATTACTGGTTCGATCCATACTTTCTCGTGGTTTAACACGTGCCCCACTTGGCATCATTATAATTACGTCATATTTCCTTTATCCACATTTCTATTCTTGAGAATTTTGAATATTACCTTTTTCCTTATAAAACCTCTAAGGTTATCCTTCAATCGTTCCTCCTGTATTCCCTAGATACAGGGCATATCACAATACCATTTACTAATAGTAGAACCATAGTCTATATACTTCTGCAAAATTTCTCCACTGATTCTTAAAGGTTATTATTACCTTAATCCTTTCCAATTCATACTGTCAAAACTCATACTATCCCTAATAAGGGTGAAATGCCAACCTTTATGCATTCCCCTAGGATTCGTTTTAAGTTACCGATGTTCTATCCTTAATTCCACCTTTAAAAAGGTACAAGCATCCTTCCATGGATAAATAAAGTCATATATCCCTGATAGATTATCATATTCATCATTCCCACCTCGATCGTCTATACCTAACTTCATAATAGCATCCTTATTCATATTGAGGTCAATCCATATGGCCTCCAAAAGATAACAACGGTTATCCGCTTGTCTTGCCTAATTTGGTAACGATAACAAGGATGTTCTGGAAGATATTGGTCGTGTTCAACGTGAACTTCTTCTTAATAATTCCTTATTTACTTTTGTTGTTTATCTCAACAGTCACCTCAATGTTGGGATATCTTTCATACCTGGCGTCTCCCTTTCTGGGTATCAAGCCACCGGTCTTACATTTCCCATTCTTGAAGGTCACTTCCTTCATCCAATTTTCTTAATTTCTTACTTTCTTGTCTCCTCAGTCTATCCGCGTCTCATTATTTATCCTTCGAACTATCTCAAGGTTTCCTCGAATCCTCCCAACTTAAAGGGGATAAAATATACATAACTCTTATGCCTTCAACCTTCAATTTTAACTCATGGTGAATCACCCTCATCCTGACGATTACATACTCTTCTATTTCTATTTCTACGAGTCTTTAGGGTTTCCTCATACCCAACTCCCTTATCATTCCTCAAACTCTCTTGCCTTTATATTCCCTTCTCTTATCGTTATTTCATGAACCAACACAACATAAGCATTGATTTCAAACATCCCGTCATTCTGGATTCGTGTCTTCAGAACGAATCTTGATAACTTTTACAACTTAGATTCATAATTCATCATACTCGTCTGCCTTTGTTCTGGCTCTAAAGCTTTTACACTATTCCATAACCTTGGGAATTACTTTCCCGAAAACAATTGGCTGAACTTTAATCAGTTTATTATAATCTCTTGCTCCGTGCCTTCCTTGGCCTTTCACCAGCGGGTGGTCTCTCTCTTGGGAGGGTAAGTGACAAAAACAGTCTTTTGTGATTCGTCAATCATTTAGAATCTCAAATGATTCCTATATTTCCTTTAGCCAGGCTCTTGCCTCGACTAGGTCAACCTGTTCCTTGGAACTCTGAGAGCTTAACGATTTAAAGGTCATGAAAGAATTTCCTGCCGCATTGTCCCCTCAGGGTGGTGGTTGGGGATAATAGTCTAAGTTCTATCTAGACAGGTCCATAAATTGCCATATAGGAGTACCGTCTCGGGTCTCCTTTCCTTACTCGACTTTCTATTTCCTTAGTATGAAATGTTTCCACCTTCTCCCATAATCGGGGTTATCTTATACATTAAAAACCTTGTTTTCCACTCTATTATGTTATGGGTTCTTTCTTTCTTGATGGCAACCTCCCTGACTATCACACTCTGGGTTTGCTCTAAATCTTATTCCTCAAACTATGGCTCTCATCTAAGTTCTCATCCTTACGCTCTTGAACTTTCGGAACCCAAATTCTATAGGAATACCTCATTATTCCCTTATCATCTTTCTCAGTATTAATCTCATATTTATTTGTTGGCTCTCTGCCTTCATTCATCACCTTTTTCTGGCACAATATGCTCTTTTCCAATAATTCGGTCTCTATTGCAATCTCAAACAGCTTTTCGGTACCGGCTCCGGTTACCTTCACTACTATTTCCATTTTCTCAAAATCTCTTATCAACTCTCCCAAAGACATTATCATCTTGAGTCTCTCCTTTTTACTAATGGCATCAGCCACCACATTGGCTTTCCCTGAATGATAAAGAATCTCCCAATCATAATTCTTGATTAGCTCTAACCGCATCCTCTGGCGTATGTTGAGCTCTTTCTACGTAAGAATGTACTAGAGCACTTATGGCTTAGGTAATTCTCGCACTTCTCTCCATACAAGTAGTGCCTCCAATCTTTAGGGTAAAACTATTGCCACGAGCCTAAGCTCATGGGCGGGGATATCGAATTTCATATTACCTTAATTGTCTAGACGCAGACGCGATTATCTTGCTGTGCTAGGAAGCACCCTAATTCCTTATGCGAAGCGTCACTTACAAATCACAAAATCTTCTTTTTCCATCCGGCAACGCCAACATAGGGGCCGTCACCAACCTTTGCTTCAGTTCTTAAAAGCTGTTCTCGCATTTCTCTGTCTATTCGAACTTCTCAGTCTTATGAGTAAGCCGCGTTAAAGGGGCTACTATCTTTACAAACTTGAACGAACCTCTGGTAGTGACCGGCCAATCCTACCTCTGGTAGTCGACCAAACCATGGTCATCAATTCATCAGTGGTCCTTTATCCAATCCTGTCAGGATCCTCCATGGGATCCTCCTCAACAACTATCCCTTCTAGGACAACATCCTCAACCGCTAAATCCTCAATATCAACATCATCCGGTCCTGCATTAGGACACTCTATCGGATCCACAATCCGGTCTCCAATTAGTAATAAAATATCATCGCGATGTTGCTCCTCAACCTCAGGGTTCGGAGTCCCGCTACCATATACGATAACGAACTACGCTCCTATCACGATATTTATAAGGGTTCCCATAAGGGTTTTAACTGTCAGTGCTACGTTAGGTAGCCCGACTATGAACTTGGCAAGAGTTCTTATTATCTTAGTTAACTTATTATCTTAACGTCCCATCATCTCTGAGGTTTATAACGCTTAGCTCTGATACCATTTCTGTAACACCCCCAGATCCGGGGTCGGGGATCCAGGTCGTCACGGTCTTTCTTTCCACAATATCACTTCACTTAATTAATAATAAATAACCTTATGCTGTGACCCCACACTAACACACACCACAACTCGTTATAGTCTCAGAGATGAAATTTAAATAAGTACAAGTCTTTGAATCCACAATTTAAAAGTTATTACAACCCAAAATGATTACTTGACAAATTTACAGTTAATTGCCATTATCTGCCCCAAGTTATAATTATACATAATTGATTCTCAAAAGTAGATGGTCTGATCTACAATAGATCTACCTCTGCAGCTATAGCAGCTACAACATCAACGGGAAGACGCGGGACGCTTCCCACGCGCTTGCGCTGGGTCTGCTGGAGTCTGGCCATCTCTCCTAACTGTTGTTGTGTGATGAAGAAATAAAGCAAGAGTGAGCCTTACAGCTCGCAAGATAATACATAGTGATAACAATAATATAAGTATCTAAATGGATACTTACTAGAATCTTTATCGTGTGTAAGATAATTACTTACTAGATATAAGTAAAAACAAGGGATGAAGTTACCAAATACTTCACTACACTTATATCATTTATAAAGCTACTTGAACTACCACTGTTCAAAGTATTATAAGTTTTTTTTAAAAAACATCCCATAGATGAGACCACAAGTTAAGACTTGAATAGATTCAATCTTTGAAATATTATTGAATGAAAAAAAAGTTACGAGATACTTTATTTAGTCCCGATATATATATATCCACATATATATCTCTTTAAACATTTCCTGAAACCTCTGTTATGTAAAGTATGAACAGAGTTTGAAACATCCAATGAATTTTGGAAAGGAAAAGAATTTTGGCATAAACCAGATATCTTGCTAATCAGGCAGAGATACCAATAAGTAACCTTTTCTACTAGTAGATGGATGAATCCCCCACCGGTCATCACCCTGGCCACATAAGGACCTTGTGCTGGACCGCCACCCGGCCTCTTACGCGTTGATGGACTGCCACCCAGCCACTTACACTTTCATAGACCGTACCCCGGCCTGTCGCTTATGCCGACTCAATTAGATGGGCTTACTTCCCGAACATTGGGCAAGTAATCAATTCATTTACCAAAACTGCAACCTCGTTGCGAATATAAAATACACCACAGAGCCGGATTCCCCAGGTTTTGAGCGAGTATTTAAATCCCCTTAAAAAAGGAAGATCTTAAATATAAAAATGAGTTTTGGGATCCGCTCTGACTTTAAAAATCATTTTGAAGACTCGAAAACACTTTATAGAGTGTTTGGAGTAAAGCTGATTTAATGAAGTAAATCAGTCCCCAGAATATTTAGAAAATGACTGAATATTATTATTTAAATAATATTCCCATAAAGAATAATCTTTATAAAAATAATTGAAGTAGAAGTATTAAAACTTATACTTGAAACGAGTATTAAATAACCAAAGATATACTTATATGAAAGTATTATCTTTATTTGAATAATCAAAAATAAGTTTGATTATTAACACCTTATTCTTTAATAAAATAAAGAATATATTTCAGTAATAAGCGGAGTCATAATACCTCGAATGAATATTATAAATAATATTCATTAAATAAAATAAAGGAGTCATACATCCTCAAATGAATATCCAAGTAATATTCAATAATAATATAAAGGAGTCATAAGCCCTCGAATAATATTCGAAATAATATTCAATAATAAAATAAAGGAGTCATAAGTCCTCGGATGAATATTCGAAATAATATTCAATAATAAAATAAAGTTAAAGTTATCGAATAAACCTTATTCGATTAATAGTTTGGAAAACTATAACCATATATATATATAAATATATATATATATATCCATATCCATATATACAAAATCTACTCGGGATCCTCGACTCCCGGTTTTAGAAAATATTTTCACCTTTGGGTCCCTATACTAAGGGTATATGCAAGTTACCGCTATCCTCTAGCATAGGTATTATCAACTGAATCAACAGATATATATGGAAAGAATACGAAACAGGCATGCATATATATACCATATCAGCATGCTTCAATATATCGCAAAATTTGCTAATTAACCAACATGCATCTATCACAAGATAATGCATATACATATATTCATCACAACAACAGTATAACGGGTAGAAAACTTGCCTGAGCGACTTGGGGTGATAAAAGGCTCGGGACGAGTTTGGTAACCTATAAACAACAAGTAAGTTGGAATTAAACCAAAATCACTTGTAAATCTATACTTTAACTAACTTAGACTATAACGCTTGTTTTGCGCTTACTGATTCTCTTAAGTCACTCGAGTACCCTCGGCTCCACCATTTTTAATAATTTAACATTTACGAGTTTTAAGGCGATTCCTTCGCGAGTGTCTTACCAACTGCCTAACACACTTACCATAAATGTTTCATACATTAATTAACCCTTTTTGGTCCTTAACCTATGTTTCAAAGTAAGGCGAGGGGAAAAGTTTCGTTCGCGAAACGCCGTTACTTGAAACGGTTGTTTCTCCTAAACCGTGCATCGGAATCGAACGAACTACATATCAAAACGAAGCTCGTAACATGAGCTATCTAAACATGGCAGTGGTCATAATCTAGCAGGGGGTTCTCGGGTCCTAATGTTATGCACAAAAACAGTCCAAAGAAAATCGGACGTTACGACGGCTATGCTTACGCGATTACCAATGTTTAAACTACTCCAATTAACCACCAACCAACTCATAACCATCAATACAACAAAACTTCAACTAAACCATACCACATCAGTCCATAATCTCCAAGGTTTTCAACTCAAACAACCACAATCAAGACCTATGAACTATAATCAAGCTTCAATTACCAAAACACTTCCAAATCAAACCAAACTACTAATAATCACAATCCATGCTTCTCATTTCACAACACCAACCATTAAACTTACTAAAAAATAAAGTAAAGGCTAGGGTTTGAAGTTTATACCTTCCTTGGGAGGTGTTAAGTTGCTAGGAAGCCTTAGGGAGCCTCCTACAAGCTTGATCTTTCCAAAGAAATCAAGAACACAAAGTTAGGCTTTGAAGTTTCTAAAAGTCCGATTTAAAGAACTGTAAAAATGAGGGTCTTACCTTGATTATTTGGACGAGACTTGTGAACAAGAGTTGTAGACCATCTCAATACCTTTCAAATGAGCTATAGAACACAATATTTGAGTGAGAAATGAAGGAGATACAGCAGTTTTAGTGTTCTGGTTCTGTTTTGGCCGAGAGCATGAAGAACAATGCCTTGGTTTCTTTTTGATTTTGATGAAAAATGATTTGCTTGGCTTGGTTGGTTTGATTTTTGTGTTTGTTTTAGTAAATTACCTAGTTGCCCTTGATTTTGTGTGGTTAAAAAGTCACCACATCTCCTTCCTTTTTTTGTCATGCTTGTGTCATCCTCATGATGTCATCCTCCCCTCCTTGTCCTCTTTCTATTGGCTGGATGACATCATCCCCACTAATCCCCTTGATTAACTTCCTAATCGTTTGCCTAATGACCGCTGATCTGTTATACGGTTCGCTTAACTTTTGTTTTCGTTTATCGTTTGAGGGATCATACCCGGGATCTTATTACTTAGGTTCCCTTAACCTTTCTCAATATATTATATTCCTTTTATGATCCTCTCCTATAATCCTTTAATTTAAATCCTTTTTATCCTGTTACCTTTTTCTCAAATCTTTCCGTATCTAGTGTATTTCCGGGAAAAATCAAAGTGTTTGGATTTGGATCCTGACGATCTTTACATACACTTATATCCCATATAAAGTACTAATAAAATCTCAGAATATCCATATCAGAACCCCTACATAGTGTAGCATGAAAAGTTTTCTCATTCAGCAAAAACACTATTCATAAGGGTTTCAAAAATTTCCCAAAAATTGGGGTTATTACAGTGACCTAACATTTTAGTAGATGCTGATTTCTTCTTGGATTTTGATTTAGGCTTGGACTTAGACTTTTCACCAATCTTCTCCTTTTCCTTGTAACTCTTATCAGGATTTAATATTGCTTGAGACCTTAGAACATGTCCTTTAGCTTCACTTTCGCTGATTTCCTTGGTTACAACACCTTTGGTTGGTCTTTGTCCAGGAATATCTTCATATGGTAAGATAGTATAAGCAGTTACTGATCTCAAAGATTTGAATTCCTCTTTCATAAGCCTTAACTGTTCAAGATCAACTCCTGGATTTTCCGTTTTAAAAATCCTTCTACTAACCTCAGAATCAAATGCTTGTATTTTGGGGTCCTTTTAGAACATAGTTGTCTTCTTTCCCTTATACTTCAATATCTATAAAAACTGACTTGCTTCAGCAGCAGCTTCCATCTCCAGAATGCCTTGGTCTTTATCAACATTTGTGACTTTCAGAGTTTTCTTTGTAGTCACAGTCAACTATTGTCATTTTCTTGCACTTCTCCCTCTCTCTCCACCTTTTCTAGACTGGCTACCAATGGTTTTAGAAGTACCACTAGTACAAACTAGCCCTCTACCTTTCCTCCCAGAAATCTCCTTTCTACCTACTTTACTTCCTCCATCAGGACCATTATCTTTATCATCAACGTCTTTCAGTTGGAGTTGTTTGCATTTATATTTTAAAACATTCTCCCCCTTTTTGGCATCATCACCAAGTAAGAGTGAAAAAACAAGCTCTAAATATTGTTGTAACTCACCCAACTGACTAGACATCTTCTCTTGAGTAGCTTTCAACATAGTTTAGTTGGCTTCCAGTTTGTCTTTTCTAGTAAGGTTATGCCTCAATTGCTTGGTCATCTCATGTGAAGCAGTAAGTTTGGTTTCCATAAAAGATTCCTTAAGCTTGTCAATCTGAGATTTAGCTTGAGACTGAGTATTCTGAACTATTTTGATCAATAATGTAGAAGCTTTGAGATGAGTCAGGATATCAAGATTTGTAATGCTCTTCTATGCTGTTTCCAAATGTCTTGAAGCATTAGCCACAAAGATAGGATATGAAGCATCCTTCCATCAAAAAAGTCCTTACTATTTTTAGCATCCAGCTCAGCTAATCTCAATTATTTTTCTCTTTTTGACATGCCTTCAGGAAAGATAATCTCATCAAGATCTTCATCAGGATCGTACATTGATGTTAGATTCAGCAATATCTTCCCCATCACTAGGCTCACTTTCATGTACAGATTCTTCATTAGCAACTAGTTCCTGAACTATCAGTGCTACTTCGTCCTCAGCATCATCATTTAAGAAAGAGTCAGGAATTGGTGCAGGATGTGATCCAGCTGCTTCAGAAACTGCAATATCATCATCATTTATCTCAACATCCTTAAGAATTGTAGCCATATGAAATGGAGCTTCAACATTTATCTTCAAAACTTCAGTGCCTGTTGAATGCTGTGGTGACTCAAGAATTATGGAGTGAATATGAGGGGACTTTTCTTCTTCTTGAACATCAGCAAGAACAGGGAGAATACAAGTGGATGGAATAGATATATGAGTGGACTTCAAGAAAGTATCAGTACTTAGACCTGCAGGGAAATTATCATCATTTGAAACATCAGAGTTTATTGTAGGGACTACAGGCTAGATATTTCATATCAACAACTATTTCTTTAATACTCTGAGCACCTGTAATATCAAGTAAAGAACCACTTAAATCATAGAACCACTTAAATCTCTATATTCTTTTAAAGTAGTCTCACTACTTCTCACTGCACTCATCTCATGACTTTTAATAGTCAGAGTTTCCTCACAATGATTAACTAAATCCTGATACTCATCTACCTCTCCTTTTTCCAGGTAAGGATCCTTCCTCTCTTTAATTCTATTTTTCTATAAAAAAATTCTCTCATTCTCACATGAAAGGCTCAGAAAATTTCATCCTACAAAAATAAGAGGTGGCTGAGAAGAGTTATTTGTGGTCACATGACTAGGGGTACCCTTTTGTAAAGGACTAGACATGGTCATTACATCAAGATTTATAAAAACTGACATGACAATATCAGGAATTAAAGTAAATGTTGATAAAGAAAGATCAGTATTTATACCTTGTGCTTCTAAAGGTTCATATTCTAAATTAGCATCCAAAGGAGGTACTGATAGAATATCAGTGGATGGTGTAGTTGAATGTATCTTTCCTTTAGGTTCAACTGCTAAGATGATTGGACCAGGAGTCAAGCCTGCACTACCACTTTGAGGTAGTGATTCTTGTGGGGCTGGACATTCAGAAGTTCCTGGATTACTTTAAAATCCGGGTTTTTGTGTACTCCTCTCCTCAGATTCAGTGTCTGACTCTTGTGCAACTCCAAGTTTGAAACCAGCTATCTTCTTAGAGGTAGCTCTCTCAATAGACTTGAAAAATCCTTGATCTTGGCAGCTTCAACTGTTATCTTACCAATTACTTCATTATGTCATTCTTGTATGGACTTTTCAGCAAGAGGTGCAATATCTTCTACATCCATTTCAGATGTAGGTTCTTATGTGTCTGGATCAGGATTTGGAGTAGTAGCTGTTTTATCACTTTGAGATACAGGTTCTTGTGTGCTTGATCTATGAAATATTCTCTGTTTCTCCAACCTCTTTGCTATCTTATTTACTTGCTCATGACTGACCTCCCTCACTTTTCTTTTCAGATTCACTGGAGAATCAATAATTATTACAGGTGTATCAGCGAATAAATTTTCTTGAGCATCAATAATTGGCTGTGCAGTCACAAATACATCATGTCCCTCCTCAGCTATAGTAAGTTTTGATCAACTTCTTCTTCTTGATCTTTAGTGTGACAGCCTCAAACTCTGGGGTCTAGAGTTTGACGTCAATAATAATAAAACAGAAATATAAATAACAACTAAACTGAAATAAAATACACAACTATAACATTACGATCCCTTGACAAAGATATTTCTAGGTTTAAGTATGAAACTAGGTTATACAAAACTTTACACCTCATATCAAAACCTATCAAAACCTAATAACCTGCCTAACTATTACCACTAACCCACCTCATACGAACCAAACAAAATAGGTGGTTGACTTCTGCCCTGATTTTGACTAAAGGTGGTCCTTCTAGCGGGAAAGCGGTGTCTAGGCATTTGAAAAGAGTAATATAGAAATATACAAAATGAGCCCACGAATGCTTAATATTACCAGATATATGAATAAATAGGTTATAGATTTCTTACCGAATGATTTAGTAAAATAGTTGAAATCCTTTTTAAGAACTGGAAACCACATCATACTAGCATGCTTATCTAAATCAAACACAATGTAAATAGAATAAAGAATTCCAAAACTTTGACTTTAATATTATATCCTTTTTCTGAATAAAATGACTCTAAACATTATCGAAATTGAATTAATCAATTCTATTGGACGTTCAACAGGTGAAGATAGCTCACCAGTCTATCAACACCGGACAGCTCTAACGGCCATCCAGAATTATGTGTTCCGGAACATAGAGACTAGTTAGGTCTCTATCACGCTGGACTAATCGGTTAAAAGAATATGTGCAACCGAATTAGCCTCTTATGCCACCACATGCTGGGCTGTTACCGAATAACAAACCTCTAACGCAACTCCAACAGATTACCTGATTTCCCTTTTATTCCAGTTCTAAAATTTGAATTGATTTTACCTATCTCTTCCAAATTTCACGACATAGGTGAACTGAATATTGCACGACATTTGTGAACAAAATATTTCATGACATAGGTGTACAGAATATTTCATGACATAGGTTAACATAATATAATTCCAATTTGACTTTAAATCACTATTAGAATTAGATAATCCACGAGTTACTATTCCCAAAATAACTTTGAATAAAATATAATTTCTAAATACGGGAATACGTAACTTAAATAATTTTGATCAAGTTTGAATATGTTAATCAAACAATACAACCATGTTTATTCAAAGGTACTGAAACATAACAGATATGGTCAGAGGTACTTGCCTTGCTCAGCTTTACTTACGAACTGCTAGGTTATCCTAACTTCGAGGACTGGGTTTTCGACCATAACCTACAGAATTGAGATACCCTAAGTTAGATAATCGATTATGCTTGACATATCCTCACTATTAATTCTACCTTTACGATATCATATCTCGACTCGTATTTATACACATAATATCAATATATAAAAGCAAATAGGGCTCACGTACTTTAAAATTCATTTCGGTAATTATTTTAGAAATTACGAATAACTATTGTTACAGAAATAGGGTTATAGAATTATTTTTGAAAAATAGTTCACCAAACTGAATTGCATACTACTAGCTGTTTGGAATCTTGGTTTCAAAATTTAACTTAGATTAGCGGAACCGAATTTATATTTAATTAATTGTTAACAAGACAAACTGACTAGTTTATATCAGTAAGTTTATCTGAGTACCGTTTAATCAAATACCACTCAAGGTCACACTAATCTGAGTTAGTTTTCTCGTATCAGAAATTAAATTTGTAAAAGAATATATATAGATAACTATAAAAACAAATGAATCAATTACTAATTATGATAATTAAAGGATATGTTCCCGAATTTCCAAAATATTAATTTCTCGGAAATCGGGCAGCACCTCCTCTGTTTATCGGACTGCCAGTCGATATCATATCGACACAATTTCCCAACAATGCAATCGAATTAATTTCGAAACTAAATATTTAAGTAGTATTTTACTTCCGAAAATTATAAGATAGAATTTATAAATTTGATAATTGCCTCACGGATCATTATTTCCAATAATCTGTCGACTAAACAAGTTCATTGCTGAAGGCGGCATAACTCCGACGGTGCCAGTACGGGTTTCCGGCCGGAGTTTCACCAATGTTTTTCACAACTCGATTCACGATTCGATTTTATCATGAAAGATAATAAAAATAAAAATTTTATATTGAAATCCCAAGGGGATTTTCAATTTCTTGAAATAAAATACAACCAAGCAATACCCATGATCAAGCGCAACAATATACACAACCAGACACTGTACACAAGCGCGAACACAACCCTCGCGGGAAAAGAAACCAACGGCGAGGGAATAAAGTGAAATAGGGGAGGCGGTTAGTTACCGGGGCAAACACCGGAAAGAAACGGTGGTGAACAACTCAGGGAAATAAGGAGCAAGTGAGGGATGAGGAGGGAGAAAGAAGAGAGACGTGAGAGAGAGAAGTGAGAGAAAGAAGATGAGAGAGATAGAGAGTGAGGAGAGACAGGGAGACTGATGTTGTATACAGAGAGAATTCAAAAATAAGAGAGAAAAAGAAGGCTTTTGTTTATTATTTCAAGTTTTTTTTCTTTTTTTTTCTTTTTTCTTAAACATGACACGTATCACTGATTAACCAGAACAGAGCCACATGTCTTTATTCCTGACTGTAAGCCTGAATTTGCCGTCCGTATTTTGAATTTAACAATATATTTTGCGAATAAATATTCATCGAAATAATCCCAAAATAATTTTAAAATTCTTAAAATATTCAAAAACTAATAAAATGATATTTTCATAAGTTTTAAATCATTTTTTCAATTTCACATTAAATCAACACTTAATTATAATCATAAAATTATACAGTGTTGAATAACTAACGAAATATTATCCTCTAAATTTTATAAATCCTCATAAATATATAATAAAATTATAAAGCAATAATATTTTTTCTCACAATATTCATATTATGGAAAATAAACTCTAGTAGTTCTTTTGAATACAATTCACACGTCAAATCAAAACAACAATATGCAATATGAATAATTCAACACATTTTAATATTTAACACGCAACACATACCTTGCAGAATAATATATTTTAAATTTACAAAATACAGAGTCGTTAGAACCTTCCCCCTTAAAAAGATTTTATCCTCAGAATCTGACCTATTTGAATAAGTGAGGATATTTGTCTAGCATTTCTGACTCTAATTCCCAAATAGACTCTTCTACTCAAGGATTTCTCCAAAGTACTCTTACTATAGGAATGGACTTATTTTTAAACACTTTATCTTTATAATCTAGGGTCTGGATTGGTTGTTTTACATAGGAAAAAATTGGTTGAATCTCGATTGGCTAATTTTCATTGACTTGATTTGAATCAGGAATGTACTTCTTCAACATAGAGACGTGGAACACATTGTCAATATGATACAGATACGGTGACAGTGCTAATTCGTAAGCAACATTTCCTACTTTTTTCAAAACTTCAAAGGGACCGATATATCTGGGAATCAATTTATCTTTCTGTCCAAACCTGATTAATCCTTTCCAAGGAGAAACTTTCAGCAACACTGATGATCCAACTTCAATTTCCCTATCTTTTCGATGTAAATCTGCATTTTTCCTTTGTCTGTTCTGAGCAGCCTCTAGCCTTTTTTGAATCTGCATCACTGCAGCCTTTGTCTGTTAAACCAATTTAGGGCCTAACAATTTCCTTTCATCAACTTCTTCCCAATAAAGCGGAGATCTACACTTTCGACCATATAAAGCTTCATACGGTGGTATACCGATACTGGCATGATAGCTGTTATTGTAAGGAAACTCTATCAATGACAGATGATCATCCCAATTTCCTTTGAAATACAAAGTACATACCCTTAACATATCCTCTATCGTCTGAATTATTCTTTCACTTTGTCCATCTGTTTGAGGATAATAAGTGGTTCTCATTTTCAACTTGATTCCTAACCATTCTTGAAACCTGGTCCAAAACCTCAAATTAAATCTTGGGTCTCTGTCTGATACGATGGAAAATGGAACTCCATGCCCGGATATAATCTCATCCAAATATAGTTTGACTAACTTTTCTAGGGAATATCTCTTGTTGATTGGAAGAAAATATGCTGAGTTTTTAATTTATCAATGATGACCCATATAGCGTCGTGATTCGATCTAGTCTTTGGTAGTCCAACCACAAAGCCCATTGCAATGTCTTCCCACTTCAACTGAGGAATTTCTAAGGGTTGCAACAATCCATTTGGTCTTTGGTGTTCAGCTTTTACTCACTGATATGTATGGCACTAGTTAATCCAATCCGCTACTTCCTTCTTCATTCTTGGACACAAGAAATTCTTATGTAGGTCTTGATACATTTTAGTACTTCCTGGATGAATAGAAAACCTCGAACTTTGTGCTTCTTGCAATATCTTTTTCTTCAGGTTAGGTATATTGGCAATCCATATTCATGACAAAAATATTAATATACCTTTGTTATACTTTTGCGTGCAAACCTCTTCTCCTGTCAGGTTATCCATTCCTTGATCCATTACTTCCTCCTGACATTTATTGATTCTTTCCATCAATTATGGCCGAAAAGTAATTTCATATAGTCATTCCTTATCATCTCTTGTTACTCAAATTTCAATCTCCAAATTTTTCAATTCCTTCAATAATTCTTTAGCAATCTCAATCATATTCAATCTTTCTTGCCTACTCAATGCATCTGCTACCACATTCGCTTTACCCTGGATGATAGTTGATAGAGCAATCGTAGTCCTTAATCAATTCCAACCATCTTCTTTATCTTATGTTTAAATCTTTCTAAATGAATATGTAATTTAAGCTCTTATGATCCGTATAGATGTCACTCCTTTCTCCGTACAGGTAATGTCTCCACAAATTTAACGCAAATATTATTGCTGCTAACTCTAAATCATATAATAGATATTTCTGCTCGTGAGGCTTTAGTTGTCGGGATACGTAGGCAATTACTTTGTCATGATGCATGAATACACATCCTAAACCCTTTAAGAAACATCACTATAGATTACAAAATTCCCCGTCTCATCTGGCAATGCTAATATCGGGGCAGTCACCAATCTTTTTTTCAAATCTTGAAAAATTTCCTCACATTTCTCATTTCATACAAACTTCTCATTTTTCCTGGTTAACTTAGTCAGTGGGGTTGCGATCTTTGCAAAATCTTTTACAAATCTCCAGTAATAACCGGCTAATTCGAGAAAACTTCTGACTTCCGCCGGTGTCTTTGGTTGCTCCCAATTTGATATCGCTTTAATCTTTATAGGATCTACCTTGATACCGTCCTTACCGACCACATGACCTAGGAACTAAACTTCATCCAACCATAATTCATATTTTGAGAACTTGGCATATAATTCCTTTTCTTTCAATCTTTGTAGAGCAGTCCTTAGGTTTTCTGTATGTTCTTCTTTAGACTTTGAATGGATCAGGATATCATCAATAAATACAATCACGAACTTATCCAAGTACTCCTTAAACATTCTATTCATGAGATCCATAAATATGACTGGTGCGTTTGTTAATCCAAATGACATTACTAGAAACTCATAATATCCATATTGTGTCCTAAACACAGTCTTTAGTATGTCCTCAGTCTTAATCTTTAGCTGATGGTAGTCAGATCTTAAATCAATCTTTGAAAAACAAACCGCTCTTTTAAGTTGATCAAATAAATCATCAATCCTTTGTAGGGGATACTTATTCTTAATTGTCAACTTATTCAACTCCCGATAATCGATACATAACCTCATACTTCAATCCTTTGTTTTCACAAATAATACCGGTGCTCCCCAGGGAGATACACTTGGTCTAGTTACACCATTATCCAACAGTTCCTGAAGTTGATTAGCTAATTTTTTCATTTCTACTGGAGCCATGCAGTACGGAGCTTTTGACATTGGTTCAGCTCCGGGTACTAAATTGATGGAAAACTCTATCTCACGATCTGGGGGTAGTCCTGGTAACTCATCTGGAAAGACTTATGGGAATTTATTTACTACCGGAATTTCCTCCAATTTAGGTGCTTCCTTCTTAGTATCCACCACATGTTCTAGATATTCCTTATATCCTTGTTTTAATATCTTCTTTGCTTGCATGATTGAAGAAACTTCTTATCTGGCTTCTGCCCTTGAAAACTCACCCTAATATTATGTTCCATAAATATAACAATTTGCTTTTTTCTTGCAGTCAATCTTTGCCTTATGACGGGACAACCAATAACTTCCTAAGATTATATCAAATTCTCCTAACTCGAAAGGTATTAGGTCGGACGAAAAAGAATATCCTAAGATTTTTAGAGGTCATTTATGACATAACTGATTTACAGGTACTTTGTCTTGATTAGCCACTTCTATAATTAAGGATTCTTTTAAATCTTCCAATATTAAATCTATTCTATCCACACAATCCTTCTATATAAATGACTTAGATGCTCCAGAATCAAACAATACTTTAACATGTATGGAATTAAAGGGGAGCTTACCTGCTACCATATCAGAATCTTGAGCAGTTGGCCTTTTAGTTATCATGAAAGTTCTAGCCTTGGATGTACTGGATGCCGGGCCTTTCGATGCACTACCTCCAACACTACCATGAGAAGCACTCCTATAGTTCTTGGCAAGATGTCCTAATTTGCAACAAATATAGCAGGTGACTCATGAATTCTCCACTTTACATTTCGACGCATAGTGTCCTTTATGTCCACCCTTGAAACATTCAATGCTTAATTTGCACACTCCACCATGCTTTTTACCACATTGCTTATATTTCGCTATTGGTGGCCTGACCGACTTAACTTGATTATAACTGACTGAGGTGTTACTAGGCCTGTTTTGAGAAAAATTTTGTCTTTTGAATCCCCTATCCCTATTCTTCCCAAACTTTTTCTAAAACTTGTGACTGGACCCCCCTTGATCTTGTTTTTCTTCCACAACTTTCTCTTTCCGCTTCTTACTTTCTTTTTCCCCGGCGGTTAATTTCTGAATACTTTCTATTACCATAGCAGCCTGAACTACCGAGGTATAGGTCTTCAGTTGTAAAATTACAACTCCACTTCAAATTTTTGGTTTCAATCCATGTTAAAACCTTTTTGCTTTTTAAGCTTCAGATCTTACATACTCTGGTGCAAATCTGGCTAATTCCGTAAACTTAGCCTCATACTCCGCTACACTTTTATCGCCTTGCTTTAATTCTAAAAACTCAATCTCCATTTGGTTTTGCAGAAAATCAGGAAAATATTTTTCTAAAAATAACTCTGTAAACCTAGCATATGGAATAAGACCTTCTCCTTTTAATGCATTGGTTGATTCCCCCCCAGTAATTCGCTTCATTTTTCAAGAAATAACTCGCATAAGCTGCCTTAAAGTCATCGCTTACTTGGGTGAGGTTGAAAGCTTTCTCCATTTATTTTAACCATGCTCCAATAGCTACTGGATCAGCCTCACCCTTAAACTCAGGAGGTTTAACTGTCCGGAAAGATTTGAAATTAAGGGTCTGGTTAACCCCTTGATGTTGCTGCTGCAACTGAAGTTGTTGAATCTAATGTTGCTGCTATTGGATTAACTACTACTACTGTTGTTGTTCCTGCTGCTGGAATCGTTGTTGTTGTTGTTGCTGAAACTGTTGTTGTTTTTGGGCCATTTGATTTGTCTGCTGGGACAACAAATCTAGAATTTTGTTTATAGCTGGACCCCAGCAGAACTACTGCTATTTTTTTTAGACTAGGTAGCTTTCTTGGGCGGCATTTTTCCTGAAATATAGTAGTGGATTTATTGGAAAGCATAATAAGTATGTATGACAGAAAAGATCATCATTTTAACGGTACACCTGTATCTGGAAAATGCTTCCTCGATAAAATACCCACGTCTTTGTTATGGGGGGTTCATCTATAAAAGATATCTAGATCAACAACACTAACAACAATGACAGTATTAGAAACAATAACAATGCAGGAAAACCGAAATGTAATGATACTAAAAACCATAATATGAATTCTCAATATAATAGCAACTTATTAGCTTCCCACAACTACTAAAATACAATAACTAAACTAATCCGATACACAACAAAACTTGGCTTGCTATATCAACCACAAACTACATTGAGCAAACTAGAAAATTGAGTCAAACTTGGGGATCTCTGGACTTTATCGGGCACACTAGTCCGAGTTCCGAACAATTATTCCTCTAATGGCGATTTCCTATCACCTTTAAGTGGCTCGTCAACCACTGAATCAATATTTCTAAGGCCGCAGCTTTTGCCATCGGACCCTGAACCCTCTCTGTTGCCTTTGCCTCTAAAATATCAACCTAATATAGAGCCTTTATCTCGAATTGGAGATCATCACTCGAAACAAAATACCCCACTGGTGGTCTCACTGGTAAGTCATCCACACAACGGGCCAACTCTATATTCTGGGAATATAAATAGTCTCTCTCTAGTACCATGGCCTGATCAATATGGTAAGGAATGGGAGCAGGATCTCCAGTGGTGCGGCAACTAGATGGAATATATGGACCTCTGAAACTAGGACCACTATCAGGGGTAGACTCCCTACCAGCGGTATCAACACCGGGACGAGAGGAGATACCTATTTCTGGATTAGGGTAGGTACTGAAGAATGCACAAGAGCTGTATCCAGGATAGGAGATGACATCCCTGTAGGATCATCTCAAAAGGAGGACCAAGAAGAGTCCAAGTGAGGAGCCTCAGAACTGTCAGATATCTCTATGGGTTACTGCAATAATATATATATATTATATATATACACAGGGAAGATATAATAAAAGGTTAGGGACAGTTCTATCAAAATAGCAATAGATGTCAAGGTCACTGCCTTAGAAACCCTCGAATAGACTCTTAAAATCGCTCCTCTAAATGAGTTGCTCGACTCACATTTCTATCAAGTTTTACTAAAGGTTTGACTCTACACCTAACCTAAATCAGAGACATAAAACTTTGGCTCTGATACAAATTGTGACATCCTTAAACTCCAGGGTCTAGAGTTTGACATCAAAATAATAAAATAGAAATATAAATAACAACTGAACTGAAATAAAATACACAACTACAACATTACGACCCTATGAACAAGATCTTACCAGGTTTAAGTATGAAACTAGGTTATACAAAACTTTACAACTCATAATAAAACCTATCAGAACCTAATCACCTACCTAACTATTACCTCCAACCCACCTCATAGGAACCAAACAGAATAGATAGCTGACTTTTTCCCTGATTTCGACCAACGGTGGTCCTTCTAGCGGGAAAGCGGAGTCTAGGGATCTTAAAAGAGTAATATAGAGATATACAAAACAATGAGCCGACGAATGCTCAACAGTACCAGATATATGAATAAACAGGTTATAGATTTCTTACCAAATGATTAAGTAAAATAGTTGAAATCCCTTTTAAGAAATGGAAACCACATCATACTAGCATGCTTTTTTAAATCAAATACAATGTAAATAAAATAAAGAATTCCAAAACTCCTATTTTAGCACGCTATCCTTTTCTGAATAAAATAACTTTAAACATTTTCAAAATTGAATTAATCAGTTCTATTGGATGTTCAACAGGTGAAGATAGCTAACCAATCTATCAACATCGGACAGCTCTAACGACCATCCAGAATTACGTGTTCCGAAACTTGGAGACTAGCCAGGTCTCTATTACGCTGGACTAATCGGTTAAAAGAAAATATGCAACCGAATTAGCCTCTTACGCCACCACATGTTGGGCCGTTACCGAATAACGGACCTCTTACGCAAGTCCAACAAATTACCTGATTTCCCTTTTTATTCTAGTTCTAAAATTTGAATTGATTATACCTATCTCTTTCCAAATTTCATGACATAAGTGAACTGAATATTTCACGACATAGGTGAACTGGATATTTCACGACATGGGTGAACAAAATATTTCACGACATAGGTGAACAAAATATAATTCCAATTTGACTTTAAATCATAATTAGAGATAGATAAACCACGAATTACTATTCCCAAAACAACATTGAATAAAACAAAATTTCTAAACAAGGGAATACGTAACTAAAATAATTTTGATCAAGTATGAATATATTAATCAAACAATGCAACCATGTTTATTCAAAAGTACTGAACCATAACAAATATGGTCAGAGGTACTTGCCTTGCTAAGCTTTACTTATGAACTGCTAGGTTTGTTAGGGTTTATACGGAACTATTCGTTTGAAGTATATACTATTATAATAATCATTTGAGTATCTTGAATGCATGTTTTCACATTGTCTGTATATTATATATTGTAGACAATCTAGTATCAAATGGGATAGCAGAAGATTAGATTATCAAGCTCCTTATATAACATAATAAAGGTTCACAGTCTAAGTGGTGTTAGACAATCCACTGGAAGGGTTGAAGTATTATTTAGAAATAGTATATCTTTAATATTGTATAATGCTTTTATAATTTGTGTATATTGAACGAGATCAAAATAGTAGAATAATTCTTTCTTTTATTCTGACAATAAAGAAGAACTAAGAATCTATGATATTATTATTGCTTAGGTTCTTAATCGGGATATAGTGATTGACACTTGTATATAATACACATGCTTTGATTCATACATTAAGTGATTTATTTTAAATTACGAATTTATGTATTGGGCAATGACATTATATACAGAGTGGGATATTGACTATAAAAGGAAACCCTGTCCGAAAAATATATTCGGGTGTTGATGTCCTCTTGAAAGGTCATAAAGCTAATTGTGCTTTAGTCCTACAGGCAAATTTGTTCTTGCACAATTATAAGGTTGAGTGGATAATCAAGGATAAAAGATGTTGATTAAATTAATTGTCAGAAATTAATTTAATTAATGTACATGTGATATCTTAAACATTGGGAATTTAATAAGCAAATAATATGGGAGCCGAATTAAATAATTAATTTATGGAATTAGGAAAGGTAGTGCAAATATTAATTCTTTAGTGGATTGAATTAATATTTAATGACATTGGGCATGGCCCAGAATGTCATTTGGAGGCCCAACCTAATTGTCCATGATCCCTACTATAGCCTATAAATATTCCAATTACTAAACTAAGTGAAGCGTGAACGCGAGAACACGAGAACACAAAAATGAAATAAGATCTTAGGGTTTGAGAGAGGCAGACATTTTTCTCAAGGAGCTAGCTAGGGATTTGGATTTTCGGAGTTCTAAGGAGAGGTACACTTTGGAAGATCGAAGCCCACACTTCGTCCAAAGAGAATCATGGAATACAGTAGAAGACGTGGATTTGAATCACTTGCGCTATAGCAATTAAGGCTAATGTTCTGTTCACACTCATTAATAATTCATATCATAAAATGCAGGGTCGAGGTCACGTTGTTCCAATAATTGGCATTAGAGCCTGGTTCTATGTTCTCCGTTTTATGATATAAAGTCCACGTCATAATTTTATATATGCATATTTATAGTGGTATGATTTTATTGATTCTGTGATGCAGGCTGATATTCACTATTATGGCCATGTTTTAATTATGTATTTGGATCCCACGTGGTTTAATCGTGGTAATTTTGTTATGATTAAGATCCCACGAGGTTTATCGTGGTTTTGTTGTAAATCACGAGGGTTGATCGTGATAGTTTTTCCTATTCTGGTTTTTCTCATGTAATAGAATAGTCTTGTTCAGCTGTATTAAGTTGTATGTAATTGTTTGAGCGATTAAGCTACAAGAAATAGAGATTTTCCGTTGCTGCATTCTTTTTTCAGGGAGCTTCGTTGTTGTGGCTGCAAATTTTGTATACGATGTTCCATTTGGACTTGCAATAACTTTTCGGAAACGGCAAAATGAGACGGACATGCTGCAATACATCTAAAGATCCATTGTCCCAGTTTTTAAGTTTTTCTGAGGATGTTTAAGCTTTCAACCGGGCTCTCAAAGTTTTTGAGAAATTTTGAAGGATGAATTCAAGACATCCGTTGATCAAGTCATTCGTTGATGATTAAAGACATCCATTGATCAAGATATCCGTTGATCAAGTCATCCATTGATGATCAATACATCCGTTGATCTAGTCATCCATTGATGATCAAGACATCCGTTGATCAAGTCATCCGTTGATGATCAAGACATCCATTGATCTATTCATCCATTGATTATCAAGACATCCGTTTGTAACACCCCCAAATCTAGGGTCAGGAATTTGGGTCGTCACACCATCTTTCAATCATGTATAACCTGTATTGATTCAATAATTCAACAGACCCCATTCTCACGTACAGACACACACACAAGTTATAGCCTTAGAAATGATGTACACAATGTAATCTTCTTTTATTACAACTCAATTGTATTTTACAAGATCTTAAACAATTATTCGTAACCTCTACATAAAGTTACAATAATTACTATTAACATCTTATACCAATCTGAATACTCTGGTCCACCTGAGAAATAGATGTAAGGGATTCTCCCCACGATTTCAATTGACTATGTCCCACACCGGTATACTGGTAACCTGCTGTATTGTGACATTTAAAAGAAAGCAAGTGTGAGAAATAATGCTCAGCCATAATAATCAATAGTATGAAAAGACTGTTAAAGAAATTATATGAATCCGTATCAGGATATGTATTTATTCAAAGTAGTTTTCTTGGTGATACACACCTCTTTTCAAAAAAATTCTTTGATTGACTTATTAGTCTGCAAATACCTTAATGGTAAACCCAGCACCTAGGCTTGGGTTACAGTATTGTATCTCAATTCCAATTGGAAGAATAGGACATTCACTGGAGCCACCGCTTATGATGATCAGTCGTAAGACGGAAATTAGTAACCTTTTCTACTAGTAGAAGGACGACACATTCGTATCCCGGTTATCACCCTTGCTGCATTCGGGCTACGTGTCCCATTTCGGGTATACACATACTTCAGAAGTTCCTAAGTACACAAAGTACCTTCGCCTGCGGTACCTTTGGTAGTCTCCCTAGTACTCTTCGTACTAGAGTGTACCCCTCCAATTCCTTTGAAGAATTCTATCATCTCTCAAAAACTCGAACCACATCGAAGTTCCTCAAGTGTTTCGCTTGTTGATAGAAATAACTCATCTTATATGAGAATTTTTGGAGGAAGTACTAAGGTAATGTGAGTTGACCGTTGTCGACAGGTAAATAATTAAGGGGGAGTTTCTTTAGAAACTATAGTCAAAATATATAAGGTATGTTGAGATAATATTCTTCGACGATCTGAAAGTATTAGTATGATGTTTTGAAACTAAAAAAATATTTTAAAATAGGTTTTATGATTTTTAAATGATATTAAATCATCTAATAAATACTGAATAATTAAATAATAATTATTAAATAATTAAACCTCGAATAGTTCTTCTTTGAAAGACTATTTGAAATAATATTTCTCAACTAATTTATGTTTAAGTAATTATATTAATCTTTAGTATATATAAAATAATTGGTTTTAAAATAAAGTAAACATTGGAGAATACTTCTCCCTTTTTAAATGAATATTTTAAATAATATTCATTGATGGGTAATTAAATAGAGTTGAGGGAATACGATCTTTAGAAATTATTTTTAAATAAAATTCAAGGTACTTTAATATTTCGCAAGAGGACATCGAGTCCATTGGAATAAAATTGCTATAGATTTTTAATCATCCCAAAATATCTCCGGGATAATATTGGGGTTTATACTTTATAAAAACTGACCGACTCTCGGACTTACAACTTATACACCACACTCTACTGTAGCGTTAATATTCTTAAATAAAACACCTCCGGAATACTTCCGGGTTTTCATCAAATTATACTGACCCATTGATAAGTGGATTTTATATATACCTGGAATGCTTCATTACAAGCTTAAGTAGATGTTTTGGACACAAGTTATTGGTAATTTTTGATGTGTTTGTGTATTTTTGCATCTCAAGCATTAGTTGGAGGATGAATGAAGCTTTTATTGAATATATAATGAAAAAATTCAAGAATCTGAAGTCAAGCCCATTCCCAAATTGTAGAGGATCTCGAGATTCACATGGACTATTCGATCGTCGAATTCTGATAAGCGGAACTCAATTTACAAGCAAAAGAAGAAATTGGAGCAAAAATCCAAAAGCACGGCGCGCCCGCGCTGGGAAGCGGGGCGCCCGCGCTAAAAGAATAGTAGCACGGCACGCCCGCGCTGGAATGCGGGACGGCCGCGCTAGAAGGTCAGAAATAGAGCGCGCCCGCGCCGGGATAGCGCGCGGCCGCGCTAGGTCATTTTCACAGAAAAATGATTCTGGTCTGATTTTGAGAGTCTGGAAGCCCAGAACGACCAGAAGCCAATATATACCAATAAAAAGATGTTTTTAACAACAAGGAAACCTGGGAGAGCAATAAGAAGACCTAGAGAGCACAAGATGGCTACGGAGAAGAAGACTTTTGCTTTCTTTGATTTAGGCGATACTTGGATGCTTATTTTCGATTTGCCTTTGAACCCTAGTAATCCTATATTATATTATATCATGATTTCATTGGAACCCATGGTGATGATGGGTTCGATTATGAACTAATCATTATCGTGGGGTTATAACGGATTTACTTATGCATTTTAATAGTTAATTTGTTCAATATCTTGGTGTGTGGTGATTGATTGATATCCTATTATTGGTTGAGCTTATTCGTCTTATGTGCGTAGCTAACATATAAGATAGCGTGTTAATCTCTATTGAAGCGACATTGAATATAGAGTTTTAGAACTTTCCATGCTAGCATAGGTTCATGTGTTATTGTTATGCATGATTCGTAGGTAATTTTACCCATCTTACTTGCCCTATGTAATCACGATAGATAACTTGCGCATTAAGCCGTTATGTTTTCAATTTTTATAGACATATAGGGACTAAGCATAATTGGTGTCTATTCAACTTCTATCTCTTTTGTGGATGCTTGGTAGTAGGGTATTCATACAACGAAAGTTGGTGTTTACTAGTTTCGTGTTATCTGATTAGTGTCATCACCATTACATGCTAAGGTTAAGAACAAAAAGACCATTGAATGAAGTATTTAATGAAGTTAGGATCCCCTGTTTGTCATATATATTAATTGAACCTTTCTTGTTCTCTTAGTTATAATTGTTAGTTTAATTCTTAGTTATAAATAATCTCAACTTGTTATTTGTCTTAGCAATGGATAATAACCATATCATTGTTGCATAGGTGCATATTCTTAAATTAAACAAAGAGTCTCTGTGGGAATGAATCTGATTTATATCTTCTACTACTTTCGAACGCGTATACTTGCGTGAATTTTAGCACGTGCTTTCGCCCTAACAAGGTTTTGGCGCCGCTTCCGAGGACTCGGTGTTATTTTTTAGTTTATGTGCTTGTCATCAGTGGTCGTTAAAGTTCACTGACTCGGACTCTTTTATTTTCATGGTTTACTTGTTGTGTTTCAGGTACTCATTACAATGGGAGATCCAGCAGCACGAACGAAATCCTTGATGGATTTTTCTCAACCCAAGATCAATGACATTCAATCTAGCATTGTCAGGCCAGCTATCACAACTAATACCTTTGTGATCAAGCCTGACATAATTCAGATGGTACAGAATTCAGTTCAGTTTGGGGGTGCTCCAATGGAAGATCCCAATACGCACATTAGGGATTTCATAGAGATCTACGACACCTTCAGGTTCAATGGTATGTCTGAGGATGCTGTGAAACTGATACTGCTTCCCTTCTCTCTGAGGGACAAGGCTAAGAGCTGGTTACACTCTCTACAGTTGGTTTAATTACTACTTGGGAGGATCTTGCTCAAAAATTTCTTACTAAATTATTCCCTATGGCGAAGACAACTGTAATGAGGAATGCTTTTACTCAATTTGCGCAGCAATAGGGAGAATCTCTATGTGAAGCTTGGGAGCGCTCCTAGGAGATGCTTAGAAAGTGTCCTTATCATGGAATGCCTGACTGGATGGTGATCAATTGCTTTTATAATGGTTTCGGAGCACAGTCAAGACCCATGCTCGATGCAGCATCAGGTGGAGCATTATGGGCAAAGAGCTATGAGGAAGCTTATGAGCTAATTAAACTGATGACTGCTAATGAGTATCAGTATGCAACCCAGAGATCGCTACAGAGCAAGGTAGCAGGAATTCTTGAAGTGGATACAGCTATAGCTATCACTGCTCAACTAAAGGCATTGTCTATGAAGATCGATTCTCTCGCTAACTATGGTGTTAAGTAGATAACCAGTGTTTGTGAGCTGTGTGCAGGTCCGCATGCGACGGAGCAATGTGCTATATCTAGTGACTCAGCTCAGTTTGTGAGCAACTTTCAGAGATCCCAGCAACTAGTTCCAAACACTTATCATCTTGACAACTGGAATCATCCTAACTTCAGCTGGAGCAACAATCAGAATGCGATACAACAACCTTATCAGCAGTTTGGGAAAAAGCAATTCAATCCTCCTGGTTTTTAGCAACAATCTGCACCAAGATAACAACTCCAACTTCAACAACAAACTCATGATGCAAGTCAATCTTCAAATGAAAAATCTGAATTGGAGGAGTTGATGCTTATGTACAAAAACCAGGCTCTTATATGCCAAAGACAGGATATTTCTATCAAGACTCTAAAGAACCAGATAGGACAAATTGCTAACGCCTTATTGAATCGACTACCAGGAACACTTTCTAGTGATGCGGAAGTTCCAGGCAAGAGGGAAGCAGAAGAGCAGGTTAAGGCAATTACATTGAGGTCTGGGAAGGTTGCAAGCCCTGACAAATCTCAAGTTCTAGGATCTGAGGTTTTGGCTGAAGATATGTAGAAGGAAGCAGAAATGGAATCAAGGAAGAAAACTATGGAACACACTCGTCCTGAGGGTAATGCAGGGGAGAGACAGGTCTATCCTCCACCTCCTTTTCCTAAAAGGCTGTAGAAGCAGAAGTTGGATAAGCAATTTGCTAAGTTTCTGGAGGTATTCAAGAAACTTCATATCAACATACCTTTCGCTGAAGCTCTTGAACAGATGCCTAGCTATGTGAGGTTTATGAAATGTATTCTCTCTCGAAAAGTGAAGCTCGATGACTTAGTGACCATTGCTCTAATGGAGGACCAGTGCTGTGCTGCAACAGAAGTTGCCTCCGAAGCTTAAAGATCCTGGAAGCTTCACTATTCCTTGTACTATCGGAAACTTTTCGTTCGACAAGTGTTTATGTGATTTGGGAGCTAGCATCAATCTGATGCTGTTTTCTATCTTCAAAAAGCTTGGTTTACCTGGATCCGAAGCCGACCTATATGTCTTTGCAGTTGGCCGATCGTTCTATTACATATCCATGAGGCATTGTGGAGGATGTGTTGGTCGCCGAAGAAAGGGCTCTTTGGCTTGTAGAAAGATGAGTTAGTGTTAAGTGAGTGAAAGATAGCTTTATGATGAGAGAAGGGGAAGAGTCTATCAAATTGTGGGGTGGACAAACTTATCTTTCCTGCTGACTTTGTAATTCTTGACTTTGAGGAGGATAAGAAGATTCCCATTATCTTGGGGAGACCATTCTTAGCTACTGGCCGAACTCTGATCGATGTGCAAAAAGGAGAGCTTATGATGAAGGTTCAAGATCAAAAGGTCACTTTTAATATGTTCAAGGAAATAAAGTTACCCACAGCTAAAGAGGAGTACTTTAAAGTAGAGTGGGTCGACTCTGTCATGAATTCGGAACTTGAGAAATTGCCAAAGTCAGAAACGTTAGAGAGATCCTTAATAGGGGAATCAGTTATTGAAGATGAAGAAAGAGCAGAGCAAATGCAGGTTTTGAATGCACCTCCGTGGAAGAGGAAGTTAAATATGCCATTCGATTATCTTGGGTTAGCAGAGCTGAAAATTTCTCAGGAGCATTTTGAACCATCTATTGGAGAAGCTCCCGCACTTGAGCTCAACCGACTGCCAGATCACTTGAGTTATTCATTCTTAGGTGCACCCAATGACAAGGGGTTGGGATATACTTTTGATGATGTAAAGGGTGACCGGCCAGTTTCTTTCGTGCTTACAGATGGTCCCTCTCATGCACCACAGGCAGTTGATAGGACTGGTGTTGGTGATGATCAATACCGGCGAGTAACTAGGCGTATGGAGGCCATGCACGACATTCACCATCGTTTTGCTGCATATTTGACATAGGCTTTGGGCACTATTTTCTGAGCCACTGGTGTTGAAATTGATTGGCCACCTGATCCTCCACTCGAGGAGGGTGATCTTCCTGACAACTAGGTATGCCTGAAATCCTTATTATTACCTTCAATGAGGACATTGAAAATTTTATGTTTGGGGGTGATAATGTAAGGATTAGTATAGTGTGTGTCCATATAGTCCATATAGATTCATGTTGCATATAGTTGTATTTCATTCGTAGTGTTGCATGATTGTTCAATTAGGACATATTTGTTGCATTATTGTTTGTGTTTTTATGTGAGTTCATATAGTTGCATTTGCATGCATATAACATGATCCCTTAGGTTGAGCTATTTCTGATTGATAAGTTGATGTTAATTTGAGTGTAGTGATGACGAATATAGGGTTGTTTAAGTCCTAATGAATTATTTGCATGCCAGAAAAAAAAAATCACAAGTCTTATAGGTTGCTTTTGATCTAGATCATGATCATACTTGTTTATTTGTTGAGATTTAATCACTTAGTTATATTTAGAATTTTTGCTATTCTCGTAATAACGTAAAAATACTGATTTTAAACTGGAGAAAAACTTGGATTTCGATGCTAGTTGTGGCTAGGCGTCAAATGGCTAGTAGCTGGCTCATAGTTTTCTGAGTATTCTAGGGTTGAATGAAATGGAGCGAAACGCACTCATTCAGAAATTGTTGAAAAAAAAGAAGAAAAAAAAAGAAAAAAAAGGAAAGAGAAAAAAATATGTGTTATGCATAATTGATCAAGAGTGAGCTCTTTAATACTCGAGTTATTAAGTTCTTAGGGGACTTTTTGTCTAGTGACCTAAGGCTTTTCATAGTCTGGGATCCGCTAACCTAACGCTCGTTACATGGGTATTATTGTATAAGTCTTTTGGGACCTCATTCATTACACGATCAAATAAGCATATTTGTTATGTGTTCAATAATAGCGTGAATCCCTGTATAACTCTAGTATAAATAAGGTGTTGAGAGTCATTATGCGTTTAACGTCTATTCTGCTTATAAACTTGTGATTGTTTTGATGATAGATAAGTTATGGTTATTGATCTAGTATCAAGAGTATTTCTGGTAAGCATCCACACACGCATGTTTCTGGTTTGTGAGTTGGTTTGTGGGATTTATTCGAGCTCTGTTTTGAGTCATTGTATTCTTAGAGATATTGGCTTATTCATTTCGTTATGGTTATTCTGAGGGGATCGATTGCATTATCATTTAGTTGCATTCACTTAGTTGCATTCATGCATTAGGTTTTTTTTATAGTTTTGAGTCTGTTCATGCTTGAGGACAAGCATCAATTCAAGTTTGGGGGTGTGATAAGTGGATTTTATATCTACTTGGAACACTTCATTACAAGCTTAAGTTGATGTTTTGGACTCAAGTTATTGGTATTTTTGATGTGTTTGTGTGTTTTTGCATCTCAGGCATTAGTTGGAGGATGAATGAAGTTTTTATTGAATATATGATGAAAAGAGTCAAGAATCTGAAGTCAAGCCCATTCCCAAATTGTAGAGGATCTCGAGAGCTTTGCATGGACTATTGGATCGTCCAATTCTGATAAGCGGAACTCAACTTACAAGCAAAAGAAGAAATTGGACCAAAAATCCAGAAGCACGGCGCAGGCACGCCCGCGCTGGGAAGCGGGGCGGCCGCGTTGAAAGAACAGTGGCACGGCGCGCCCATGCTGGAATGCGGGGAGGCCGCACCAGAAGGTCAGAAATAGAGTACGTTCGCGCTAGGATAGCGCGCGGCCGTGCCAGGTCATTTTCACAGAATCCAGATTCCAGTCTGATTTTGAGAGTCTGGAAGCCTAGAATGACCAGAAGCCTATATATACCAATAAAAAGATGTTTTTTACAACAAGGAGACCTGGGAGAGCAATAAGAAGACCTAGAAAGCACAAGACGTCTACGGAGAAGAAGACTTTTGCTTTCTTTGATTTAGGCGATACATGGATGCTTGTTTTTGATTTGTCTTTGAACCCTAGTACTCGTATATTGTTTTATATCATGCTTTCATTGGAACCCATGGTGATGATGAGTTCGATTATGAACTAATCGTTATCGTGGGGTTCTAACGGATTTACTTATGAATTTCAATAGTTAATTTGTTCAATATCTTGGTGTGTGGTGATTGATTGATATCCTAGTATTGGTTATGCTTATTCTTCGTATGTAAGTAGCTAACATATAAGATAGTGTGTTAATCTCTATTGAAGCGACAATGAATATAGAGGTTTAGAACTTTCCATGCTAGCATAGGTTCATGTGTTATTGTTATGCATGATTCGTAGGTAATTTTAGACATCTTACTTGCCCTATTAATCCCGATAGATAACTTGCGCATTTATGTTTTTAATTCTTATAGACATATAAGGACTAAGCATAATTGGTGTCTATTCAACTTCTATCTCTTTTGTGGATGCTTGGTAGTAGGGTATTCGTACAACGAAAGTTGGCGTTTACTAGTTCCGTGTTATCTGACTAGTGTCATCACCATTACATGCTAAGGTTAAGAACAAAAAGACTATTGAATGAAGTATTTAATGAAGTTAGGATCCCATGTTTGTTATATATATTAATTGAACCATTCTTTCTCTTAGTTATAGTTGTTAGTTTAATTCTTAGTTATAAACAATCTCAACTTGTTATTTGTCTTAGAATTGGATAATAACCATATCATTGTTGCATAGGTGCATATTCTTAAATTAAACAAAGAGTCTTTGTGGGAACAAATCTGATTTCTATCTTATACTACTTGCGAATGTGTATACTTGCATGAATTTTAGCGCGTGCTTTCGCCCTAACACCGATCCTCGGTCTAAAATACACACCTCATATATACAACGACACTCTCTAGCGTTATTGATTGAAATTCGGTAATATTCATATACCAAAATTATTAACATATCGTATGATATTAATAATCACAATTCGTAAAATATCATAATACAACATCATGTATATATAGCATTTCTTTGAAAACAAACATATCACAACAGTTTTAAAAGGTAGGATTTGAAAACTTGCCTGAAGTCCAAGATACGTTTCCCGACTTCCTCTCGTTATGGGTTTTCTAATCAACAAATATCATAATCTTAATCAATATTCCGAATCCCATCATCGACTTATATTTCTAATAATTACAATACTTCATATTTTTCAATATTCGACCGACTCGACATAAGTCTCAATCATTGGTCAAAACGGACGGTCAAAGTGGTCTTCTAGAGTTGACTTTACCGAATGTTACTATTACGCGACTCACACTCTAAGATTTTTAATACATTAAAAATTAATATTTTAATACAAAACCACCTCGAGGAGCTGCTTGAGTGCTTTTAATATTTATCATAAAAGTTTCATTTTGATAAAATGAATTTAAATAGGTGAAAAACATTTTAAAATTCCGGTCAACTATGGAGTTTTACTATTCATACCGCTTTCACTAAAACATTGATTTCTCTCAAACTGTTAACTCAATTGATGCACTCTAGAAAAATTTTAGAATACAACATTTGAAAATGGTTTTCTAGTAACAAGGGTGAAAATCCCGAAGTGGCAGTTTAAAGGCAGTAGGTGTTCTCGGTGATCACTCCATGCGCGACCTTGGCTCCGACATTTTTATAAAATCAAAATATTAATATCTTTAATTTTAAAGAGGGCTTCCAAATTTTATAGGTAAACTACTGACCAAGTTTCATGATTTTAAACAATGTTTAAAGGCCTCAAAGTCATAACTAGGTAGCAGTTTGTTTTTCTCGACTAAGTTCAATAAAACGAACTTTTCTCCTAATCCGTAGATCGTCTCGGTACGATCTTTATATGGTTACTAGCTAGAAAACAATACTGTTACATCCATTTCCAGTGGTGTATAAAAATATTAAATTTATAGTTCATATTTATTGCTTAAAACAGTCCTAAATACAAACGGATATTACGATGACTATACGCGTAACGATTCCCGATTTTAACTACGTTAATTTCATTGACAATGACTCAAACACCAAATCCTTCATATTTCTTGAAATATCAGTCCCTAAACTATATGAAATTATCACCAACATCAATCCATAATAATCAACCATCCTTGAATGGATGATGTTTATACCTTCCTTGAAGCTTATTAATACTTAATAAAGTCCTAATATCCTTGATAAAGTCTTGGTCTAGCTTTAGGAACCTTAAACTTCCATGAAAAATTAAGAAAATAAGTTAGGATTTGAATTTTTAGGATTTTAAATTTGTAATTATATTGTGATTCTCTTAATTCTTGGTGGTTCGTAGATAAGGTCATTTTTCAAAGTTCATTTTCTCCGAAACAAATGGCTTTTACATACCCTCATTTGGTACGTATAATCACAATATCAACTCGGAATCTTAAATTAAAAACTCATATATGGTATTGTCGCAAAGGTTTTTATTAAACCGCAAGGTTACTATTGATAATGGTCTTTTACCGATGTCAAAAGTTTGGGTTTTGACAGTTTTCCCCACTTAAAAGGATTTCGTCCCGGAATCAGTTTAGAAACAGGAGGGGATACGCATCTCACATGACAACCTTGAGTTCTCACTTTGACTTCACAGTATTTGATTTCTTGATAAAATTTCCACTAATCCGTCAAATATATTTCAGAGTACTCGTTCTTGTAAGCCTTTGATCCCTACACGTTACTCCACATATGCTAAGTCTGGCTGCAAGTTTATTAGCTCCTTTTTGATCATATGTCTGGCGTTGATAGTTAAATTCCCCAACATCGATTCGTGGCATGTACTATAAACTTGTTGACAATTTGGGGGGGGGGTAGTACTAATTCGTAACTAACTACCTTTTTCTTTCTCAATATCTAAATGGTCCAAGTATCCTTCGCTTACCAACTTCTTCCCAACCTGTGGAAGAATGATTCTTTCTTCCGTACAAAGCTTTGTAGACATTCCAATTCCCGTATGATAACTCGTTATTATCTGTGATTTAATTAACGTCAATTTGTCACTTTATCTTCTTTAAAAAACTATAATATGGACTATTAGCGAATCTTCTAGTGTTTGGAATGGCCCTTCAACTTATTCGTTCCCCTTTATCACTCTTACTAGTGCTAGAGTTTCGTTCCTTAACATTTGCTCATTTTGGTGCATCATCTCTGTCGATTATTTTATGTAAGAAGTTCTCATTGTATTTCTACATGCTCAACTCCTGTTACACGCTTAGCATCAGATTTAACATTTCTTCCTATAGTAGTGTAAGGCACGTCGTGGTCCTCTTGCCATCTTGAAGGAAGCACCATTTTATACGCAATTGATTGATATGTTTTAGAATCGTGGAACGCTCAGATTCCGCTATCGGACAGACTTCTTTAATCATTCCCCGTATAATATTCATAGTACTATGATACCTTGCAGGTCGTATTCATTATTCTCGCTAGCACATTAGACATATTCGCGTTTATTGAGAACTGCTACTAGCGGCCTTTTAAAGGTCGTGTATGATCTTCTTTGCCTTCTGAAAGAGATGTGTCCTAAGTCCAATCATGTATGATGATTTAGGAATAACATTTATGTAATTTGTTTTGATTTCATTGATATTAATAAAAGACTTATTTTTGGTCTTATTGCGGGTTTTATCTATTTAAGTGTTTAAATAAGATATACCATAGTTTAGAGTAAAGCTTTTTATGGATTATGATGAGATCATATTAATGAGACCTAAAAGATGATAACTCTGAACTTAAATATTTCCTGTTCGTAGGATTACTAACTGGTAATTAGTAATCCGCAAAGATCGGTACATACTATGCTTTCTTCATTATGAAGGATGTCTGTTCTCATAGACATTTGTGTGGTGACACTATAGCTAGTATGTAGGTGCTTATTATAGAATAAGTTCAGTGAACATGACTCAAACAGCTGAACAACTGATGGAGTTCATTCACGTGTCAGCAGATGTTCACATAGTGATAGTTGTACAAGTATCCTTAGACTTGAGGTCATCATAGTCATCTTGTGTACACTGAACTATACTTTGGTTTAGTTCTTAGTCTCTAGGGACAATAATAAGGGCTCTACTGGGTGTAGGAATTTGTACACGAAGATAGTGTATGATCAATAAAGGATCTACCCCTTCTAGTGAAGGAAGAGAATGTTCAATGCTGATCCACTAATGCTAGTTTAGGAATCTCTGGCCAGAGTGAATGAAATTAGAAAGGAGTTTCTAATTTACATTAATTAGAACTAAGCATAGTGAATGTGAAAGAATATGATTAAATAAGATAGGCTTGACACAAGTTCCATGCCTTGTATTTAATCGTGACATTGCAGGGTATAAGGAATTGATTGTACGGTAACTATTCACTGAATGGGTTCTTGGTATTCTAAGCAGTGAATTCGTATTATCCGGATAGTCGCGATATGCTGAGAAGTATCCCTCACGATGTAGAATAAATATGATTAATTAATTAATCATATTTAATGAATTAGAGAATTTATATAAATAATGATAAAATAGTTTTATTATTATTTATTTCTACTACCGGCTTGATATTGAACTTACAGGGTCATACCATAAAAGAGAATGATTTAATAGTGGAGGAATTAATTAATAATGGCTGATAATTATTTATTTATGTAATAAATAATTAATTGGCAAATTTAATAATTGATTAAATGAGATTTAATTGATTATAAATTAATTAAGAAAACGTTCTTAATATTATTAATTAGGAATTTAATTTTTGGAAATTAAATCAAGTGAGAGAATTATTTCTAAAGTGTTTAGAAAAAGGATTAATAATTAAAAGATGTTTTAATTATTAGTTAATTGGTTAATAAGAATAAAGGGTTAATAATAATAATATTTTATGGGAAAATTTTCAGCTGAAAATTTTGCCTATAAATATACTATTATAAACCCTATTTTTGCTTTAACCTAAAAAGTTAAGAAAACCCTAATTCTCCCACCCCTTCATCCTCCATCACATTGATCTCTTGATGGATACCAGTGGAGTGCTTCACCCTTGAGGAGCAGCTGCTAGGGATCTCCGCTCGTCGTTCTTGGATCACTTTTAAAGGTTAGAAACGATCCCTTATGATTTAATCACAATTTGTATGCCTTTATTTGGATTTTATATCATGAAAATTGTTTTACCATGCTTCCGTGATGTATAAAATCCTACACTGGTATCAGAGCATAGGTTGTATGCATATAGATCTGTGATAAAAATTTCAGAATTTTATGATCTTGTTTGAATTTATTATGATTTTTGCAAGTTATATCATGGATTAAATATGATTGATTAGAAATTGTTTCTCAAAATTGTTTTGACTATAGATCTGGGTTCTACAAGTGTTGTAGATCGTCTGGGTATTTTTTTAATAATTTTCTGATGTGTGGATTAATAATTATGAATTTTTAAAGTTGTTTTTATTAAATTCGTAATTATATATATATAATCTGTTAGTATATATATATATATATATATATGTTTGGTATCCTGCTGATTCAAGAAAAGGGCATTACGTTCTGATGTTGATGTTGATGGTGATTGGCACGTCGTTCAATAGCTGTTGCGGCGGCTGTTTGATTAATAAAAAAAACAAAACAAAGCTGACAGGCGCAGAAAAAAGGAACATGCACGTGCAAGGAAATGGGTGTCGCGTATTCCGCGAATGCGTTACACCCTGCGGCGCATTCACGGAATGCGTTACACCTTTTAATGGCTTAAAAGGGTTGTAACGCATTACCGAAATGCGTTACAGGGCTTGTCACGCGTTCCTGTAATGCGTTACAGCCCATTTGTTTTATTTTAATTTGATTTCTGGGAGTTTCGTAACTCCGTTTTGGGCGTGCAATATATCGCTAGATTCGTTTTTCCGAGAAGGATCTAATGGAGTGATCAAATTTTAATTTATATAAAAGTTTTTAACTGTTTATATTCCCAAAAGTGTTTTAAAGCATGTTTTAATTTTTTTATTACTTTTAAATGCCTCATGTGATACATATAGATGTATAATGCCTAGACTAATATGCTACATGATTTAACATGCCTACTTTTATGTTTATTCATGCTTATATACGTGATACATGCTTAACTTATCATGCGATGATAGATTTAGGTGAACTTAATTAACATAAGGCATATGTTAGACAATCTAGTACAGTGAAATTGTTTCATGACCTTAATATAAATATTATGAATACAGTCATGAGATTCTTGTGTTTATGAAACACGTAATTGAATATGAATTTTCAATATTGAGAGAAAGGATGATTTTGTCAACAACATATTTCTATCTGTAAGAAAGGGGTATTAAGTGACGCCTCTTGACAATGCTCCCCCCGATCTGGGAATCATCTGATTATCGATTATTGATTTGAAATATTTAATTTAAAAGGAAGAATCTCTTTATAATATGATTATGATTGTAACGTAATATAATCCCTCTAAAATTAAATAATATCAAGTAGTAATTGGCCAATGACACAACGGCTTGGGTCGGTCAAAGCCTTCCAACATGGTAGAAAGTAGTTCTTATTTTTGAATCATTGTCGTTTCGTGCTACAGCCAAGGGCTTTGATTTCGAAATAAGAAATACTTGTCTATTACATAGAGATGTGTGCATCGAATTAAAATCTAAAGGTCGTTACGTGCTGCAGCCGTGGGCCGTTGGAGACTGATTCAATTGTACGAAATGTTGGGTTAGACTTGACTTAGAATATTGAGTTTATCATGCTACAGCCGTGACTCAATTATTCAAGAGGCTAAAGTTTTATTAAAGGAATAACATAAGATGTAATTGACAAGAGTTGTCTGCCTATTGAACATCACATGACGTTTCGTGCTAGAGCCGAGGTTGTGTGATGGAATGTAGGATCCCTATTCCCACTAGCATTATGAATGCTTAATTTTCACTTAGGGGTTGTATAAATTAGATAAACTAGTGGGAGCCACTTATGAATAAAGACCCGATTCATATAGTGTTTGGAAATGAAATTGAATATTTGCTAAGTGTTGTTATGTGTTCATCATTTACAGATTTACTATATACGTTATGTCTTCTGCACTATCACTCCGGAGCATACTAGATGCTCACAAGTTGACTGGTCCTAATTTTGCTGACTGGCTTCAAAACTAGAGAATTGTTTTCAGGGTTGAGAAGCTGGAATATGTGTTTGACTCACCTAAGCCTACTGAACCTTCTAGCGATGCACATAATGATGAACATGTTGTGTATCGTAAGTGGATAGATGATGCAAATGTTGCTCAATGCATCATGCTAGCTTCCATGAACATTGAGCTACAGAAGCAACATGAGCATATGGATGCTCACACTATCCTTATGCATCTACAAGAGTTGTATGATGTGGCAGGGAGGACAGCTCGATATGAGATATCGAAGGAGCTGTTCGGATGTAGGATGTCTGAGAGATCATCTGTGAATGACCATGTACTTAAGATGATCAATTTGATTGAACGTCTTGGATAACTTGGTTTTGCCATGGATGGAGAGCTGAGCCAAGACTTGGTCTTGCAATCACTTCCGAGTTCGTTCTCGCAGTTTGTTGTGAACTTTCAAATGAATAATCTGGATGTCAGCCTGCCTGAACTCCACACCATGTTGAAGACTGCGGAATCGAATTTTCCCCCTAAGAAGAGTTCTGTTCTTCTAATTGGTGAAGGTTTCAATCCTAAGAAAAGGAAGAAGAACCCTTCCAAGAAGAAGAAAGTTGGTGAGAAAAAGCCGGTTCCACCAAAAGCTGAAGACCCCAAGAGCAAAGCTTTTTGCTTTCACTGTAACAAGGTGGGGCACTGGAAGAGGAACTGCAAGGTTTACCTTGCAGAATTGAAGAAGAAGAAGGGTAGTGAGACTACCGCTTCTGATTCAGATATGTTCATGATCGAAGTTAATATGTCACTAAGTCAAATTTCTACTTGGGTATTAGATACCGCCTGTGGTTCTTATATTTGCAATTCGTTGCAGGGACTAAAGGGAAGTAGGACTCTTGAAGAAGATGAGGTGATTCTACGTATGGGCAATGGAGCAAGGGTTGTAGCCATATCTGTAGGATCATTTAGTTTACATATGCGTACGGGAATGACTATTATTTTAAATAATTGTTATTACGTTCCCTCTATTGTGATGAATATTGTTTCTATTCCTATGTTGGATTTGGATGGTTTTTCATTTATTATTAAGAATAATGAATGTTCTATTCTTAGAGATAATGTTCTTTATGGACGTGGTACTTTAAATAATGGTCTGTATGTATGTGACGTAGAGCATAATTTACTTCAGATTGAACAAACTAATAAAAGAAAAATGGATGATGAAAATCTCACTTTCTTGTGGCACTGCAGACTTGGTCATATTAGTGAAAATAGACCGCGGATATTGCATAAGGAAGGTTACTTGACCCCTTTGATTTTGAATCATATCCTACATGCGAGTCTTGTCTATTGGGTAAAATGACCAAATCTCCATTTAGTGGACATGGAGAGAGGGCTGTAGATTTGCTAGGATTGGTACACACATATGTATGTGGACCAATGTCTACGCAAGCCATGGGTGGATTTTCATACTTCATTACTTTCATAGATGATCGATCTAGATTCGGATATGTGTATTTGATGAAACACAAGTCTGAAGCATTTTAAAAGTTCAAAGAATATAAGCATGAAGTGGAGAAACATGTTGGATTTTTAACGCAGCGGGGGCATGGAAAAACACTTTTACACATATAAAATCCAAATAAAAGCATACAGATCATAAATAAAAAATTTGAGGGATCGAATCTAACCTTTAAAATAATTCGGAGACAACGATCAGAGATCCTTAGCAGTTGCTCCTCAAGTGTGAAGCACTCCACCGGTATCCACCAAGAAAATGATGTTAAGGAGGAGGAAGGAGGTGGAGAGAATTGGATTTTCCAAACCTTTTGGGTTTTGGGGTTCGATGTGGGTTCGAATAAAATAGGGTCTATAATAGTGTATTTATAGGCAAAATTTTCAGCTGAAATTTTCCCATAAATATTATTATTATTATCCCATTTATTATTCTCATTAATAATTAAAACACCTTTTAATCATTAATCCTTTTTCTAAACACTTTAGAAATAATTCTCTCTCTTGATTTAATTTCCAAAAATTAAATCCTTTAATTAATAATATTAAGAACTTTTCTTAATTAATTTATAATCAATTAAATCTTATTTAATCAATTATTAAATTTTCCAATTAATTATTTATTTCATAAATAAATAATCATTAGCCATTATTAATTAATTCCTCCACCATTAAATCATTCTCTTTTTATGGTGTGACCTTGTCAGTTCAATATTAAGCCGGTAGTAGAAATAAATAATAATAAAACTATTTTATCATTATTTATATAAATTTTCTAATTTATTAAATATGATTAATTAATTAATCACATTTATTCTACATCATGAGGGATACTTCTCAGCATATCGCGACTATCCGGATAATATGAATTCACTGCTTAGAATACCAAGAACCTATTCAGTGAATAGTTACCGTACAATAAACTCCTTCTACCCTACAATGTCCCGATTAAATACAAGGCATGGATCTCGTGTCAAGCCTATCTAATTCAATCACTTGCTTACCATTTACTATGCTTAGTTCTATGCAAATTAGAAACTCCTTTCTAATTTCATTTACTCTGGCCAGAGATTCCTGAACTAGCATATGTGGATCAGCCTTGAACATTCGCTTCCTTCACTGGAAGGGGTAGATCCTTTATTGATCATACACTATCTTCGTGTACAAATTCCTATACCCAGAAGAGCCCTAATAATTGTCCCTGGAGACTAAGAACTAAACCAAAGCATAGTTCGGTGTACACAAGATGACTATGATGACCTCAAGTCTAAGGATACTTGTACAACTATCACTATATGAACAACTGCTGACACGTGAGTGAACTCCATCAGTTGTTCAGCTATGCGAGTCATGTTCAGTGAACTTATTCTATAATAAGCACCTACATACTAGCTATAGTGTCACCACACAAATGTCTATGAGAACAGACATCCTTCATAATGAAGCAAGCATAGTATGTACCGATCTTTGCGGATTCTTAATTACCAGTTAGTAATCCTATGACCAGGAACTATTTAAGTTTAGAGTTATCATCTTTTTAGGTCTCACTATTATGATCTCATCATAATCCATAAAAAGCTTTACTCTAAACTATGGTATATCTTATTTAAACACTTAAATAGATAAAGCCCGTAATAAAAACAAAACAAGTCTTTATTAATATCAATGAAATCAAAACAGATTACATAAAAGTTATTCCTAAATCCTAATACATGATTGGACTTAGGACATATTCCTTTCAATCTCCCACTTGTACTAAAGCCAATCACTCTGGTATCTAATACCCATCTTGTCTTTATGACGATCAAAGTGACTTTCATAAAGTAGCTTTGTGAGTGGGTCTGCTATGTTATTATGTGTGTCAACTCTAATTCAATACAATACAAGAAATGTTACCGCGCTCCCACTAACCCTTTTGTAGACGCATGGTTCATCTTCGTTTTTGATAAAATCAAACTCTTTGATTGTCTCCTCAAAACGAATGTTCCATCTTTCGAGAAGCTTGCTTTAAACCATATATGGTTCGCAGCAGCTTACACACTAGGTTTTCATTTCCCTTGGAAAGAAAACCATCTGGCCATCTGTCAGATTTCATAGTCGTAGTAAGCAGCATTCGCAAGCAAAATCCGAACTGATTTTAACAGGGCTACAGGTAAAAAGTTTCATCAAAGTCAATCCATTGCCTTTGTTTGAATCCTTTTTCCACAAGCCTGGCCTTAAAGGTCTCCACCTGACCATCTGCTCTAATCATTCTTTCGTATACCGTATACATAGATTCCATTCCGGATTTCATGGCACTATGTCATTTCTCTGAGTTAACACTATTCATAGCCTCATTATAGGTCACAGGGTCGTCATCATCAATGATCGACAACTCATTGTCATTCTCAATGACAAGGCCATAATACCTCTCAGGTTGGCGAGACACTCTCCCTGATCTATGAATGGGCTGTTCCATAAAAGGTTGTTCAGTCAGAACAGGTGTTTCCACTTGATCCGTAGTAGTTTGTGCTTCTTGAACTTCATCAAGTTCAATTTTGCTCCCACTATTTCCTTCAAGGATAAACTCCTTTTCCAAGAAGGTAGCATGTCTGGAGACAAACACCCGATGATCGGTGTAAAAGTAATACCCTAAAGTCTCTTTAGGATATCCCACAAAACTATATTTTCCGTATCGATATTCCAGCTTATATGGGTCAACTTTCTTGACATAAGCTGGACATCCCCAAATCTTAACGTGTTTAAGACTCGGTTTCCTTTCTTTCCATATCTCATACGAAGTTTGAGGAACAGATTTTGGAAGGCACCATATTCAGTAAATATGCTGAGGTTTCCAATGCATAACCCCATAGGAATACTGGAAGATTTGCATAGCTCATCATGGACCGAACTATGTCTAACAAAGTTTGATTTCTCCTTTCAGATACCAATCTGGAAGAGTCTAATGGGAGACTATATCATATACTTTGAGATAATCTAGAAACACTCCATTAAAGTATTCACCACCTCGATCTGATCGAAGAGTTATAATACTATATTTGGTTGTTTCTCCACTTCATACTTATACTCTTTGAACTTTTCAAAGGCTTCAGACTTGTGTTTCATCAAACACATATCCGAATCTAGATCTATCATCTATGAAAGTAATGAAGTATGAAAATCCACCCATGGCTTGCGTAGACATTGGTCCACATACATCTGTGTGTACCAATCCTAGCAAATCTGCAGCCCTCTCTCCATATCTACTAAATGGAGACTGCAGTGCCACAATGAAGTGAGATTTTCATCAACCCTTTTCTTTTATTAGTTTGTTCAATCTGAAGTAAATTATGTCACATTTATACAGACCATTATTTAAAGTACCACGTCCATAAAGAATATTATCTCTAAGAATAGAACATTCATTATTCTCAATAATAAATGAAAATCCAGCCAAGTCTAACATGGGAATAATATTCCTCACAATCGAGGGAACAAAATAAAAATTATTTAAAACAATAGTCTTGCCCGTAAGCATATGTAAATGAAATGATTCTACATCTACAGCAGCAACTCTTGCTCCATTTCCATCAGTAGAATCACCTCCTCTTCCTCAAGAGTCCTACTTCTCCTTGGTCCCTGCAACAAATTGCAGATATGAGAACCACAGGCGGTATCTAATACCCAAGTAGAAATTTGATTTAGTGACATATTCACTTCTATCATGAACATACCTGAATTAGAAGCGGTAGTCTCACTACCCTTCTTCTTCTTCAATTCTGTAAGGTAAACCTTGTAGTTCCTCTTCCAGTGCCCCACCTTGTTACAGCGAAAGCAAACAACTTTGCTCTTGGGGTCTTCAGCTTTTGGTGGAACCGACATTTTCTTACCTACTTTCTTCTTCTTGGAAGAGTTCCTCTTCCTTTTCTTAGGATTGGAACCTTCACCAATTAGAAGAACAGAACTCTTCTTAGGGGGGAAATTCGATTCCGCAGTCTTCAACATGTTGTGGAGTTCAGGTAGGCTGACATCCAACTTATTCATGTGAAAGTTCACAACAAACTGCGAGAATGAACTCGGAAGCGATTGCAAGACCAAGTCTTGGCTCAGCTCCCCATCCATGGCAAAACCAAGTTGTCCAAGACGTTCAATCAAATTGATCATCTTAAGTACATGGTCATTCACAGATGATCCCTCAAACATCCTACAACCGAACAACTCCTTCGATATCTCATATCGAGCTGTCCTCCCCGCCATATCATACAACTCTTGTACATGCATGAGGATAGTGTGAGCATCCATATGCTCATGTTGCTTCTGTAGCTCAATGTTCATGGAAGCTAGCATGATGCATTGAGAAATATTTGCATCATCTACCCATTTATGATACACAACATGTTCATCATTATGTGCATCAATAGCAGGTTCAGTAGGCTTAGGTGAGTCAATCACGTATTCCAGCTTCTCGATCCTGAGAACAATTCTCAAGTTTCGAAGCCAGTCAGCATAATTAGGACCGGTCAATTTGTGAGCATCTAGTATGCTCCTGAGTGATAGTGCAGAAGACATAATGTACAAAGTAAATCTGTAAATGATAAACACATAACAACACTTAGCAAATATTCGATTTCATTTCAAAACACTATATGAATCGGGTCTTTATTCATAAGTGGTTCCCACTAGTTTTCCTAATTTATTCAACCCCCTACATGAAAAATTAAGCATTCATAATACTAGTGGGAATATGGATCCTACATTCCATTACACAACCCCGGCTGTGGCATGAAACGCCATGTAATGTTCAATAGGCAGACAACTCTTGTCAATTACATCTAATGTTATTCCCTAATCAAACTTTAGCCTCTTGAATAATTGAGTCACGGCTGTGGCACGACAAACTCAATATTCTAAGTCAAGTCTAACCCAACATTCCGTACAATTGAATCAGTCCCCAAAGGCCCACGGCTGCGGCACGTAACGACCTTTAGATTCTTATTCAATGTACACATCTCTATGTAATAGACAAGTATTTCTTATTTCGAAATCAAAGCCCTCGGCTGTGGCACGAAACGATAATGATTCAAAAATAAGAACTACTTTCTATCATGTTGGAAGGTTATGACCAACACAAGCCCGTTGTGTCATTGGCCAATTACTACTTGATATTATTTAATTTTAGAGGGATTATATTACGTTACAATCATAATCATATTATAAAGAGATTCTTCCTTTTAAATTAAATATTTCAAATCAATAATCAGATGATTCTCAGATCGGGTGGAGCATTGTCAAGAGGCGTCACTTAATAACCCTTTCTTACAGATATAAATCTGTTGTTGACAGAATCATCCTTTCTCTCATATCGAAAATTCATATTCAATTACGTGTTTCATAAACACAAGAATCTCATGATTGTATTCATAATATTATTATTAAGGTTATGAAACAATTTCACTATACTAGGTTGTCTAACAAACACCTTATGTTTATTTAAGTTCACCTAAATCTATCATCGCATGATAAACTAAGCATATATCACATATATCAACATGAATAAACATCAAGGAAGGCATGTTACATCATCTAGCACATTAGTCTAAGCATTATACATCTCTATGTATCACATGAAGCATTTAAAAGCAATTAAAACAGTCAAAAACAACTTTAAAACACTTCATGGAAATATAAACAGTTCAAACCTTTTATATAAACTAAAATTGATCACACCAATAGATCCGTCTCGGAAAAATGAATCCAACGGTATATTGCACGCCCAAAACGGAGTTACGAAACTCCTAGAAAATCAATTTTAATGTAAACAGTCGGGCTGTAACGCATTACAGGAACGCGTTACAAGCCCTGTAACGCATTCCGGTGATGCGTTACAGCCCTTTTAAGTCATTAAAAGGTGTAACGCATTCCGTGAATGCGCCACAGGTGTGTAACGCATTCCCTATTTTTTTTTTTCTTGCAGCCGCCGCCGCCTTTTCTCGAATTCCGTGCAAGTCAGACCTGACAGCCTGTTCTTTCTTTCTCCGTGCCAACAACAGAGTAACAGACAAGCAGCAGTACAAACAAATATACTTACAATTCATATTTATATATATATGATTATTTAATTACGAATTTAATTGTAAGAACTTTAAAAATTCATAATAAAAAATCTATACATCCTAAAATTATGAAAAAAATACCCAGACGATCTACAACACTTGTAGAACCCAGATCAACATTCAAAATTATTCTGAGAAACGATTTCTCATCAGACAAAATTAATCCATAATATAACTTGTAAAAATCATAATTAATTCATACAAGCACATAAAATTCTGAAATTTTTACCACAGATCTATATGCATACAACCTATGCTCTGATACCATTGTTGGATTTTTAACGCAGCAGGGGCATGAAAAAACACTTTTACACATATAAAATCCAAATAAAAGCAAACAGATCATGAATAAAAAATTCGAGGGATTGAATCTTACCTTTAAAATAATTCGGAGACAACGATCAGAGATCCTTAGCAGTTGCTCCTCAAGTGTGAAGCACTCCACCGGTATCCACCAAGAAAACGATGTTAAGGAGGAGGAAGGAGGTGGAGAGAATTGGATTTTCCAAACCTTTTGGGTTTTGGGGTTCGATGTGGGTTCGAATAAAATAGGGTCTGTAATAGTGTATTTATAGGCAAAATTTTCAGCTGAAATTTTCCCATAAATATTATTATTATTATCCCATTTATTATTCTCATTAATATTTAAAACACCTTTTAATCATTAATCCTTTTTCTAAACACTTTAGAAATAATTCTCTCTCTTGATTTAATTTCCAAAAATTAAATCCTTTAATTAATAATATTAAGAACTTTTCTTAATTAATTTATAATCAATTAAATCTCATTTAATCAATTATTAAATTTTCCAATTAATTATTTATTTCACAAATAAATAATCATTAGCCATTATTAATTAATTCCTCCACCATTAAATCATTCTCTTTTTATGGTGTGACCGTGTAGGTTCAATATTAAGCCGGTAGTAGAAATAAATAATAATAAAACTATTTTATCATTATTTATATAAATTCTCTAATTTATTAAATATGATTAATTAATTAATCACATTTATTCTACATCGTGAGGGATACTTCTCAGCATATCGCGGCTATCCAGATAATATGAATTCAGTGCTTAGAATACCAAGAACCTATTCAGTGAATAGTTACCGTAAAATAAACTCCTTCTACCCTACAATGTCCCGATTAAATACAAGGCATGGATCTCGTGTCAAGCCTATCTAATTCAATCACTTGCTTACCATTTACTACGCTTAGTTCTATGCAAATTAGAAACTCCTTTCTAATTTTATTTACTCAGGCCAGAGATTCCTGAACTAGCATATGTGGATCAGCCTTGAACATTCGCTTCCTTCACTGGAAGGGGTAGATCCTTTATTGATCATACACTATCTTCGTGTACACATTCCTATACCCAGAAGAGCCCTAATAATTGTCCCTGGAGACTAAGAACTAAACCAAAGCATAGTTCAGTGTACACAAGATGACTATGATGACCTCAAGTCTAAGGATACTTGTACAACTATCACTATGTGAACAACTGCTGACACGTGAGTGAACTCCATCAGTTGTTCAGCTGTGCGAGTCATGTTCAGTGAACTTATTCTATAATAAGCACCTACATACTAGCTATAGTGTCACCACACAAATGTCTATGAGAACAGACATCCTTCATAATGAAGCAAGCATAATATGTACTGGTCTTTGCGGATTATTAATTACCAGTTAGTAATCCTATGACCAGGAACTATTTAAGTTTAGAGTTATCATCTTTTTAGGTCTCACTATTATGATCTCATCATAATCCATAAAAAGCTTTACTCTAAACTATGGTATATCTTATTTAAACACTTAAATAGATAAAGCCCGTAATAAAAACAAAACAAGTCTTTATTAATATCAATGAAATCAAAACAGATTACATAAAAGTTATTCCTAAATCCTAATACATGATTGGACTTAGGACATATTCCTTTCAAAACAAACCAAACATAGTATTATAACTCTTCGATCAGATCGAGGTGGTGAATACTTGAATGGAGAGTTTTTAGCTTATCTAAAAGAAAATGGTATAGTCTCCTAGTGGACTCCTCCATATACTTCACAGTTGAATGAGGTATCTGAAAGGAGAAATCGAACTTTTTTAGACATGGTTCGGTCCATGATGAGCTATGCAAATCTTCCAGTATTCCTGTAGGGTTATGAATTGGAAACCTAAGCATATTTACTGAATAAGGTGCCTTCCAAATCTGTTCCTCAAACTCCATATGAGATATGGAAAGAAAGGAAACCGAGTCTTAAACATGTTAAGATTTGGGGATGTCCAGCTTATGTCAAGAAAGTTGACCCAAATAAGCTGGAATCTCGATCCGTAAAATGTAATTTCGTGGGATATCCTAAAGAGACTTTAGGGTATTACTTTTACACCGATCATATGGTATTTGTCTCCAGACATGCCACCTTCTTGGAAAAGCAGTTTATCCTTGAAGGAAACAGTGGGAGCAAGATTGAACTTGATGAAGTTCAAGAAGCACGAACTACTACGGTTCAAGTGGAAACAGCTATTCAGACTGAACAACCTTCTGTGGAACAGCCCATTCGTAGGACATGGAGAGTGTCTCGCCAACCTGAGAGGAATTATGGCCTTGTCATTGAGAATGACAATGAGTTGTCAATCATTGATGATGACGACCCTATGACCTATAATGAGGCTATGAGTAATGTTGACTCAGAGAAATGGCAAAGTACCATGAAATCCGAAATGGAATCTATGTATAGCAACCAAGTATGGACTCTGGTTGAGGCACCTGAAGGTGTTAAGCCTATTAGGTGCAAGTGGGTATACAAAAGAAAGATTGGAGCAGATGGCCAGGTGGAGACCTATAAGGCCGGGCTCGTGGCAAAAGGATTCAAACAAAGGCAAGGGATTGACTTTGATTAAACCTTTTTGCCTGTAGTTGCTGCTTACTATGACTATGAGATCTGGCAAATGGACGTGAAAACGGCCTTCCTCAATGGGAAACTTGAAGAGGAAGTGTATATGACACAACCAGAGGGTTTTCTTTCCAAGGGAAATGAACACCTAGTGTGTAAGCTGTTGTGAACCATATATGGTTTAAAGCAAGCTTCTCATAGATGGAACATCCATTTTGATGAGACAATCAAAGAGTTTGGTTTTATCGAAAACATAGATGAACCATGTGTCTACAAGAAGGTTAGTGGGAGCGCGGTAACATTTCTTGTATTGTATGTGGATGACATACTTCTTATAGGAAATGTTTTGCGACGCTTTCATCTGATTAGGGAGATTGTTGAAAGAGGAGATGTCAACGTCAAGAGAGTTGACACACATAACAACATAGCAGACCCTTTAACAAAGCCACTTTCTCAAAGTCACTTTGATCGTCATAAAGATAAGATGGGTATTAGATACCAGAGTGAGTGGCGTTAGTACAAGTGGGAGATTGAAAGAGATGTGTCCTAAGTCCAATCATGTATGATGATTTAGGAATAACTTTTATGTAATCTGTTTTGATTTTATTGATATTAATAAAAGACTTGTTTTTGGTCTTATTGCGGGCTTTATCTATTTAAGTGTTTAAATAAGATATACCATAGTTTAGAGTAAAGTTTTTTATGCATTATGATGAGATCATAATAATGAGACCTAAAAGATGATAACTCTGAACTTAAATATTTCCTGGTCGTAGGATTACTAACTGGTAATTAGTAATCCACAAAGATCGGTACATACTATGCTTGCTTCATTATGAAGGATGTATGTTCTCATAGACATTTGTGTGGTGACACTATAGCTAGTATGTAGGTGCTTATTATAGAATAAGTTCAGTGAACATGACTCACACATCTGAACAACTGATGGAGTTCACTCACGTGTCAGCATATGTTCACATAGTGATAGTTGTACAAGTATCCTTAGACTTGAGGTCATCATAGTCATCTTGTGTACACTGAACAATACTTTGGTTTAGTTCTTAGTATCTAGGGACAATAATAAGGGTTCTACTGGGTGTAGGAATTTGTACACGAAGATAGTGTATGATCAATAAAGTATCTACCCCTTCCAGTGGAGGAAGAGAATGTTCAATGCTGATCCACTAATGCTAGTTTAGGAATCTATGGCTAGAGTGAATGAAATTAGAAAGGAGTTTCTAATTTACATTAATTAGAACTAAACATAGTGAATGGGAAAGAATATGATTAAATAAGATAGGCTTGACACAAGTTCCATGCCTTATATTTAATCGTGATATTGCAGGGTAAAAGGAATTGATTGTACGGTAACTATTCACTGAATGGGTTCTTGGTATTCTAAGTAGTGAATTCGTATTATCCGGATAGTCGCGATATGCTGAGAAGTATCCCTCACGATGTAGAATAAATATGATTAATTAATTAATCATATTTAATGAATTAGAGAATTTATATAAATAATGATAAAATAGTTTTATTATTATTTATTTCTACTACCGGATTAATATTGAACCTACAGGGTCACACCATAAAAGAGAATGATTTAATGGTGGAGGAATTAATTAATAATGGCTGATAATTATTTATTTATGTAATAAATAATTAATTGGAAAATTTAATAATTGATTAAATGAGATTTAATTGATTATAAATTAATTAAGAAAAAGTTCTTAAAATTATTAATTAAGAATTTAATTTTTGGAAATTAAATCAAGTGAGAGAATTATTTCTAAAGTGTTTAGAAAAAGGATTTATAATTAAAAGGTGTTTTAATTATTAGTTAATTGGTTAATAAGAATAAAGGGTTAATAATAATAATATTTTATGGGAAAATTTTCAGCTAAAATTTTTTCCTATAAATATAATATTATAAACCCTATTTCTGCTTTAACCTAAAAAGTTAAGAAAACCCTAATTCTCCCAACCCTTCCTCCTCCATCACATTGGTCTCTTGGTGGATACCGGTGGAGTGCTTCACACTTGAGGAGCAGCTGCTAGGGATCTCCGCTCGTCGTTCTTGGATCGCTTTTAAAGGTTAAAAACGATCCCTTCTGATTTAATCACGATTTGTATGCCTTTATTTGGATTTTATATCATGAAATTTATTTTACCATGCTTCTGTGATGTATAAAATCCTACACCTTATATCAGCTCTGACAATGACAGCCTTCATTCTTCCATGTTGTCCTTCATTAGGGATATCGGCGGCTATTTTTCGTATGCTCGCGTGGTAAGTATATCTACACAAATTTTCTGTCAACGATAGGCGATTCCCCTAACTGTTCCAAATAAAAGGTAAGCCGCTAGACGTATCTTCAATGGTCATGATTGCCCTCTCATTCTACTTGTCAATTTGAGAATTGTAAGTTGTGCCTTTTTCCTTCCTTTTTTGTAATATATCTTGGGAAATAGACCCGTTGTGAAATTAAATCTTGGGTCCTTGCACGGCACAATGGTCACGAGGTCTCTCTGTCACCAATTATCTCTTCTGCCTTTATAACAATTTTGTAGAGTGGAGATCTATCATTTGCATAATAAAATAAGCGGTCTTATTTAATCTATTACTCAAAATCCTCAAATAGCATGACGACGAACTTGGTTCTTGATAATCCTCCTTCAAAATTTATTATAATAAACTCTTACTCCCATTTGGGTCATTTACAAGCCGCAATGGCCAAACTTTTAATCCTCGCCTTTCCGTTTTCACTTTCAACCATGTCGAGTACTTGCTTTCCTAATCAATGACATCCCTTTCATATTAGGTCATGACTAATATCCTTTTACATTTTTAGGCATCTTTAAGTCTTCCTGTTAAGTAATAAATGGTTCTCTTCATGCGATCTTTCTCATCAGTTGTTCTGAGATTTGTCATCCTCAATAGAACTTCTTTTACTTAAAGTGTTGGCCACCATATTGGCCTTTCTTTGATGATAATAGATTTCTCAATCATAATCCTTGTTCAATTTGAATATAGTCTCTATCTTGTGTTTAGTGTAAGAAAAAAATTCCAAAATTTCCTCATAACTAAAACTTTTTGTCCCTTTCAGTGCAAACCTTATCGCAATTATACTAGATCATTATTAGGACGTCTTATGTCACGGTCCTTAAGCTGCGTAGATGTATCTTTATATTTCACACAAAATCCTATTTTTATCATCGAGTATTTCGAACAAGAGGTTGTTACTAATCTTACATTCACTTTTTGAAAATCTTATTCCTCGAATTCATACATGCTTGGTCTTTCCCGAGTTCATTAGTACATATCCCGATAATGTTTCATAGAAGCGTACCTCACTAATCACGTTGGTATCCCTATTATCGTTCTTCTATAACCATGTTATAGATCCTTAGGATGATAATTAAACATGGTATTCCTTTTTTCAAAACAACTTACTCATCATGATGCTCCAATTGCACCAACATAGCACTGAGTTTTCAGTCTCATATTATCACAATCAGTTCTCAACTATACCTCTCTTTGTTCGGAAGGCAAACAGCCTTGGAAGAATGATTTTCACGATATCGATGTAATTTAGACAATCTTAACAATATTTTAAAATCTAATATCTGAAGAAATAATGAGTTCTGAATAAAAGAGTCATAACATTCAAAATATTTATAACTTGGAAGAAAGAATACAACAAGGATTATCCTTCTATGTCCTTAGAACTTTATATTATGATATTATAGAGAACATCCCTTTAAAGCAATGACTGCTAAATAATAACATCTTACGAATGATACGTGTAAGATTTCTCCATTAAAAGAATACTTTTCTTTTCGAATAGTGAAAGAAATTTTGAATAACATCCTTAACCAAAGGTTAACCATTATGGTTTCGAAAAGATGCTATTTTAAAAAAAGGAATTTTATTCAATGATTAGCAAATAAGGAAGTATATTGTTCTTCAAGCACTTTATGATTTTAATTGGATATTCGTTATATAAAAGAAAGAATAGAACATTTCAAGACTAAAATATTTCATAAAACTGAATATGAATTCTCGTTTAAGTGGGCGACCTAGTTAGGTCTCAATTAAATCATTCTTTGAAAATTTCATCAATAATTAATCTTGCATATATAATGCACCGTGTAAAAAAATAAAAAAATTGTTTGGGAGTGGAACTAGAAAAATAATAACTAGTCCATATCAAGCACTATAATCAACCGGCTAAGAAAATGGACAGCTCAAATAGGTTTGGCACATAGCAACTAGCTAGGACGATTAGCTAGGTTTCCATTGTATTATTTAAAATTTCAACTAGTTCGGACAATTAACTAGCCATTCATGAGAACATATGTAACTAAACATATTTCAGTTTATTTGTAAAAAAAATCTCAACATCGTAACCACTGAAGAAATTTATGGCTACCCAGATGACGATTTTAAAATAAAGAGTTCTTAAATTTGGGCCGAGAAGGCAATTATAACTTTGAATCGAGTGGTCTTGGCATCAGAAGAATCGATAGCCCCTCATCAAATTTTTCTTGTCAATAAAATGGTAGACTTAGAGGTGCCCTCGTTCACATACTTTATCATATTCTCAAGTAGAATTGAATTCAGAAAACTAATATCAAATTGATACCCTTACTATGATTTTAAAGTTCAATATACAATCTCATCCCGAATAGAAGAAAAGGATTCTCGAGGAATCTATGAATATTAGATCATCCATGTCTTTAACAATTTGTTAAATATTTAAAATCTTGACTGGGAAGAGTAAGTATGAAAGAAGAATCAAATGAAGATATTCATTATAAATATTCATCGATTAATTGAGAAAAATTTATTAAAAATTCCATGGATGGTTGAAATAAGGTATAAATAGCTCTGAGCTGAACAAGAAGAACATAATCTATGAATGAAAGTTCATGGATCAACTAAAAGAATTGAACAAGTCCTGATGCGGAGAAAGATTATTCAAGTTCTAATTGCATCTCAATTCCAATTGGAAGAATAGGACATTCACTGGAGCCACCGCTTACGATGATTAGTCATAAGACGGAAATTAGTAACCTTTTCTACTAGTACTAGACTCTACCCTCCAAGTCCTTTGAAGAATTCTATCATATCTCGAGAACTCGAACCACATCGAAGTTCCCCAAGTATTTTGCTTGTTGATAGAAACAACTCATCTTATATATATATATGTACTTCCGAGAATTTTCGGAGGAAGTACTAAGGTAATGTGAGTTGATCATTGTCAACATATAAATAATTAAGGGGGAGTTTCTTTTGAAACTATAGTCAAAATATATAAGGTATGTCGAGATAATATTCTTCGACGATCTGAAAGTATTAGTATGATGTTCTGAAACTCAGAAAATATTTTGAATAGGTTTTATGATTTTTAAATGATATTAAATCATCTAATAAATACTGAATAATTAAATAATAATTATTAAATAATTAAACCTCAAATAGTTCTTCTTTGAAAGACTATTTGAAATAGTATTTCTCAACTAATTTATATTTAAGTAATTATATTAATCTTTAGTATATATAAAATAAAGTAAACGTTGGAGAATACTTCTCCCTTTTTAAATGAATATTTGAAATAATATTCATTTCTGGGTAATTAAATAGAGTTGAGGGAATACGATCTTTAGAAATTATTTTTATATAATGTTAGGTCACACACATTGTAGAAGGGGGTTGAATACAGTGTTTAGCACAATCAAATCGAATATAAGAACTCAAGTAACAAAAACAGATTTTATTCAACACAATAAACTCTGTTACAATATGGAACTGTCCTCTCTCAGTGATGAACAAATTATCACGAGAGCTGCTAGAGTTACAAAGAATAATAACTTCGATAATCGTAACACTTATAGTGTAAACTCTATGCCTGTGTTTATATACTACACAGTTACAAGATAATCTTCTAATTGATATGGAATATAATTCTGCTTCCTAAAATATATCAACTAGTTATCTTTTCTTCCAAGTTTTCTATTCTTCACATAATTTCTTCTTCATGCCCAATTCTTTATGTCTTAGTCTCTATCTTCTTTCCTTTCCATGACAACCCTTGTTCTTAAATTGTAGACTCTGAAGGCTTTTGTAGAAAGTGGATATCCAACAAAAATTCCTTCATCAGCTTTTAAATCAAATTTGGATAGCTGTTCGGGATGAGTCTTAAACACTTGCATCCAAATACATGAAAATACTTCAGATTTGGCTTCTTTTTCTTCACCATCTCATATAGTGTTTTTCCATGCTTGTTAATGAGTGTTGCATTCTGAGTAAAACAAGCAGTCTGCACAGCTTCAGCCCAAAAGTAGGTTGGCAACTTTGCTTCATCAAGCATAGTTCGTGCAGCTTCAATAAGAGTTCTATTCTTTCTTTCAACAACTCCATTTTGTTGTGGAGTTCCAGGAGCAGAAAATTCCTGCTTTATTCCATGGTCTTTGCAGAACTCTTCCATGATCAAATTCTTGAACTTAGTGCCATTATCACTTCTTATGATCTTCACAGAATCTTTGACCAATTTATCCAGTTGCTTGACATGATCAATCAAGATAGATGCAGTTTCACTTTTTTTGTGCAAGAAATACACCCATGTGTATCTGGTGAACTCATCCACTATGACCATAACATATTTCTTCTTTGCAATAGACATGCATTAACTGGACCAAATAGATCAACATGTAATAGGTGATAAGGCTCAAGAATTGATGATTTAGTCTTGCTCTTGAATGAAGATTTTCTTTGTTTTTCCTTCTGACATGAATCACAAAGGCCATCTAGAGCAAATACTGATTTTGGCAATCCTCTCACAAGATCTTTCTTGACTAGTTCATTTATATTGTTGAAATTTAAATGAGAGAGTTTCTTGTGCCAATCCCAGCTTTCTTCAATTGATGCTCTACTCAACAGACATATTGCAGAACCATCAGTACTTGTTGAAAGCTTGGCTTCATAAATGTTACCATGCATGTATCCTTTTAGAACAACTTTTCCTGTAGATTTGCTTACAACTTCACAGTGTTTTTCAAAGAAATCCACATGATAACCTCTGTCACAGATTTGACTTACACTCAGCAGAATATGTTTAAGTCCTGAGACCAGAGCTACTTTTTCAATGATGACATTCCCAAGATTGATATTGCCATATCCCAGAGTTTTTCCAATATTTCCATCTCCATAAGAAACACCTGGGCCAGCTTTCTACATAAAGTCTGATAGCAGGGCTTTATTTCCAGTCATATATCCTAAACATCCACTGTCCAGAACTAGGATGTTCTTTCTGTTGCCCTGCAATCACAAAGACCACTAATGATTAGTTTTAAGGACCCAGACTTGCTTGGATCCTTTGGCCTTTTTTAGTTTGTTAACATTTGCAGCAGATTTAGCATCAGAGTTTATGTTAACAGTTTTGTTATCAGAATTTGCAATATTAGACTTTGCATCAGAACTTACACTAGAAGGAATAATGCTAACTTTCTTTACGGAAGGTTTTATTTTATAATAATCATAGTACAAACTATGATATTCCTTACAAGTATAAATATAATACCATAAACTACCACAATGAAAACAAGGATTTTGTGGCTTATATCTAACAGACTGACACTTAACTCCTGATTTTGAAGGTAAGGAGTTTATATTCTTATTCTTCCGGCAAAAAGAAGCCAGATGGTTAGAATTTCCACAGTTATGACATGTTTTTCTAGGAGCATTAGGAACAGGCTTATAATTGTTACTTTTGTTCACACCTTCCTTTCCATTCCTATTTTTCCTAGGTGGCTTTACCTTGTTTACATTCTTAACGTCTTTCAGCTTATGCTTAAGCTGCTTCTTTGTCATTAAGCCTATGTTAACTTCGGTTGGCTTATCCTGTTTAGGTTTGTCAGAAGTTATTTTCTCCTTAACTTCTAATTTATCAATATCAGACTTTGCAGTTACAAACATAACAGGATTTACCTTTGGTTTTTGTTTAACAACTATAGGCTCAGTTTCTATAGTTCCCTTACTGTTCTTATCATCTCCATAACCTAAGCCCTCTTTCCAGTTTCCACTACTAAGAATATCCTGAGTTGTTTTACCAGAGTTAGTCCATGTCCTGATAATCTCTCTTTCATTTTTTAACTCGGTTTTTAGAGATTCATTCATTTTTAACACTTCATCCCTAACATAAAAGGCATCATCTCTATCTTTCTGAGTTTGATGGAACATGACTAACTCCTTTTCTAAATAATCATTCCTCTTTTTATAAGCAAGATTTTCAGAAGTTAATCTTTCACATGTTAAAGTTTGATCTTTATAACTAATGAACATGGTTTGAAGATATCTTCTCAACTCAGTAATATCATCAGTATGAAAGGCATAAGTAGTTTGAGGTACCTTTAAGTCAGCAGTATCAGAACTGCTATCAGGATTTTCCATCAAGGCATAGTTTTCCTCATTCTCAAAATTTGAAGCATCTGACCAGCTTTTCTTCTTTGTGATAAGAGCCTTTCCTTTGGCACTTTTCCCTTTTCTGCAATCTGGAGATATGTGGCCTTTCTCACCACAGTTGTAGCATTTAACATTTGAGTAATATCCTATGTCAGACTTTCCTCCTTTGCCTTCAGATTTTCTGAAACCTTTCTTTTCAGAACTTGCACCTTTCCTGGAAAACTTCTTTCCTCTCCTGAATTTTCTGTACGCAATCTTTGTGATCCCTTTCACCATAAGAGCACACAGCTTCATCATCTCCTCATCATGATCCATCTCAGGTATACTTTCAGTTTCTGAGTCATCATCACTATCAGAACTTGATGACTCAGTATCAGACTTTGTGATGAGAGCTTTTTCCTTGCCTTTTCTTGAGGCAGCTACTTTGGGACTTTCCTCCTCAGCCATAAAGGCAACTGTTCTTGACTTTCTTCCATTCCTTTTTCTTTTTTGTTCCATCTCAAGTTCATGAGTCTTGAGCATCCCATAAATTTCATCAAAAGTTGTTTCATCAAGATTATTGTTGTCTCTTATTATTGTGGCCTTCAAATCCCATCTTTCAGGAAGAGCTAACATGAACTTAAGATTTGAATCTTCAATATCATATTCTTTGTCAACTAGTGACAGATTATTCAAGAGTTTGACAAATCTGTCATATAAATCAGTCAATGACTCATCATGCTTTGAGTCAAAGTTCTCATACTCTTAAGTGAGTATTGTCTTCCTGTTCTTCTTAATTGAATCAGTTCCCTGACACCTTATTTCCAAAGCATCCCGTATCTCTTTTACAGTCTTGCAGTTAATTACCCTGTTTGACATGACATTATCTATAGCACTATGCATCAAGTGTCTTACCTTTGCATCCTTTGCAATTGATGAGATATCTTCAGTAGTGTAATCACTTTTCTCCTTTGGTACAGACTTTGTTGGCTGACCTGCAACTTCCACAGAGAGTTTGGTTGGCATATGTGGTCCTTCATAAATCCTGTCGAGATATTCTGGATATGTAGCTTCCAGAAACATAGCCATCTTCACTTTCCATATGGAATACTCAGAAGGTTTCAACATGGGAACTCTTATAGTCTCATATCGACTATGAGTTACAGTTTTTGGAGGATCTTCAGTTTTGGTGGGCTTGGTTGGAGTTTCTTCTTCAGACATGATTGATTTTGGATCTTAAACTGTTTGTGTGTTAACAGAAGGCTCTGATACCACTTGTTAGGTCACACACATTGTAGAAGGGGGTTGAATACATTATTTAGCACAATCAAATCGAATATAAGAACTCAAATAACAGAAAACAGATTTTATTCAACACAATAAACTCTGTTACAATATGGAACTGTCCTCTCTCAGTGATGGACAAATTATCACGAGAGCTGCTAGAGTTACAAAGAATAATAACTTCGATAATCGTAACACTTATAGTTTAAACTCTATGCCTGTGTTTATATACTACACTGTTACAAGATAATCTTCTAATTGATATGGAATATAATTCTGCTTCCTAAAATATATCAACTAGTTATCTTTTCTTCCAAGTTTTCTATTCTTCATACAATTCCTTCTTCATGCACAATTCTTTTTGTCTTAGTCTCGATCTTCTTTCCTTTCAATCAGCCGCCTGTCTTATCTGAAAGTCATCTTAAGTCCTGATATTATCTCTTGATAAATATCTTCTGAACCTTAAGTTCTGATAACTTAAGTTCTGATATCTTAAGCTCTGTCTTCAGTATAAGTGTTGATTTCCAGTTAAGTATTAATATGTCCTGTTATGTAAGATCTGAAAACTAAACACAAATCATATTACACATGACATTATCAAATATATCTAACATATAAAATTCGAGGTACTTTAATATTTCGCAAGAGGACATCGAGTCCCTTGGAATAAAATTGCTACGGACTTTTAATCGTCCCAAAAAATCTCCGGGATAATTTCGGGGTTTATACTTTATAAAAACTGACAGACTCTCGGTATTACAACTTATACATCACACCCTATTGTAGCGTTAATATTCTTAAATAAAACACCTCTGGAATACTTCCGGGTTTTCATTATATTGACGGATCCTCGATCTAACATATACAACTCATATATACAACGCCACTCTCTAGCATTATTGATTGAAATTCGGTAATATTCATATACCAAAATCATTAACATATTGTATGATATTAATAATCACAATTTGTAAAATATCATAATACAAAATCATGTATATACAACATTTATTTGAAAACAAACACAACACAACAGTTTTAAAAGGTAGGGTTTGAAAACTTGCCTGAAGTCCAAGATACGTTTCCCGACTTCCTCTCGTTCCGGGTTTTCTAATCAACAAATATCATAATCTTAATCAGTATTCCCAATCCCATCACCGACTTATAGTTCTAATAAGTATAATACTTTATATTTTTCAATATTCGACCGACTCGAAATAAGTATCAATCCTTTGTCGAAACGGACGGTCAAAGTGGTCTTCAAGAGTTGACTTTACCGAATGTTACTATTACGCGACTCGCACTCTAACATTTTTAATAAATCAAAAATTTAATATTTTAATACGAAACCACCTCAAGGAGCTTCTTGAGTTTTTTTAATGTTTATCATAAAAGTTTCATTTTGATAAAATGAATTTAAATAGGTGAAAAGTATTTTAAATTTTGGTCAACTACATAGTTTTACTATTCATATCGCTTTCACTAAAATGCTGATTTCTCTCAAATCGTTAACTCAATTGACGCACCGTTTTCGTGTGCGCGATCTAGACAAAATTTAGAACACAATATTTGCAAATGGTTTTCTGGTAACAGGGGTTAAAAATCCTGAAGTGGCAGTTTAATGGCAGTAAGTGTTCTCGGTGATCACTCCTTGCGCGACCTTGGCTCCGATATTTTTATAAAATCGAAATATTAACATCTTTAGCTGAAATTTTAAAGAGGGATTCCTAATTGTATAAGTAAGCTACTTAAAAAGTTTCATGATTTGAAACAATGTTTAAAGGCCTCAATTATACTCTCAAAGTCAGAACTAGGTAGCAGTTTGTTTTTCTCGACTACGTTCACTAAAACGAACTTTTCTCCTAATCCGTAAATCGTCTCGGTACGATATTTATATGGTTACAAGCTAGAAAACAATAAATTTACATCCAGTTCTAGTGGTGTATAAAAATATTAAATTTACAGTTCGTATTTATTTCTTAAAATAGTCCTAAATACAAACAGATATTACGACGGCTATACGCGTAACGATTCCCGATTTTAACTACGTTAATTTCATTGACAACGACTCAAACACCAATTCCTTCATATTTATTGAAATATCAGTCCCTAAACTATATGAAATTATCACCAACATCAATCCATAACAATCAACCATCCAAAACCAACTTTTTATAATCCAAACTCAATGAACCAACATGTACTTAAACATAACTCAAACATAATCTTATAGCTCTAGTAAATTAAAGGGTGGATGATGTTTATACCTTACTTGAAGCTAATTAATACTTAATAAATTTCTAAGATCCTTGATGAAGTCTTGGTCCAAATTTAGGAGCCTTAAACTTCCATGAAAAATCAAGAAAATAAGTTAGTGATTTTCGGAGTTGCTATTCACCCTCAACTTCAAACATTTTATAAAAATTGAAAACTTCATGGATGGGATTGAAATTTGGTGCGTGACGTACCCATTATATGAAAGAGGTTTGGTAAAATTTTGGTGATTTTTGAATGGGTTGTGAGTTTTGAATTTTTCTTTCCTCCGTGTTCTTGAAAATCAGCATTGTTCTTGAAGATAGAGAGTTTTTGTGTTGTGTTTTGGAATGATTCTTGTGAATGACTTGTGACAAATCTTTTATATATCATCTTAGTTCTAGAAAATCAAATAAAATCTTGCTAGCCAACCTAGTTTCCAAGCTATAGTACTTAGCTTAGGTACTTGGTTACTATTTGCTAGCTTTAGGTTATCATTCCTATTTAGCTAGGTTACTATTTGGTCACTTAACCATGGTTAGTTTCTTACTCTATTTAGCTTGTATGGTTAGATTGGTTTGATACATTGATTTATTTATTTACGCGTTCGCTCGGTCGCTTATTCGTTTTCGTAATAAACTCTCGTAAACGGTTCGCGGTGTAGATCATTTCTTATACGTTCTTCACGTTTTGAAGTCCCGTAATTGGATTTGAATTTGTAGGATTTTAAATTTGTATTTATATTGTGATTCTCTTAATCCTTGGTGGTTCGTAGATACGGTTGTTTTTTAAAATTCATTTTTTCCGAAAATGAATGGCTTTTACATACACTCATTTGGTACGTATAATCACAATATCAACTCGAAATCTTAAATTAAAAACTTGAATATGGTGTGGTCGCCAAAGTTTTTATTAAACCGCAAGGTTACTTTACACATTGATCAAGTCATCCGTTGATAATCAAAAACATCCGTTGATCAGGTTATACGGGGCCATAATAGTAAATATGCTTTATTATGTTTTAAATTCTGCTGATCTTGATTATTGCTAATATGTGTTTCTTGTTTGTGTTATTATGCCATGAAAACTAACCCTTAGCATGCTAGAATAACATGGACATAAGAATGTGTTAATTAATGCTTTAATCATGAGAGTATGCTTCTATGTTATATGTTCTTTGTTGTTGACATAAATTATGTGGAATTCGAAGAAATAACATAGGACGATGTATCTAGATTCAAATATTCAAAGTAAATACTAAGTGGGAGAGGGAATTAATATGAAATTAAATCCCATGGTCTCCATTATTGTTTGTATATAATTTAACATAAAGACAAATATAAATTATATATACATCACCCATCGTGGCATATAATTTATGGTCTCTAGAATGTTAAAGAAATTGCTAAAATAAACTTCTTAAATTAAAAATGAATATTGGAAGGTATACATGTCACCCATCGTGGCTTACCTAGTTTCATAGATTTCGGATAATTATAAGATATCATTTGATGGAATCTGGTATAATTATGTTTAATTTAAGATTTGATGATGGTATACACTTAGCTATGAAAAATAATATAGACCACCCCAATGTGGCATATTGTTTAGTAATAGGACCAAAGTAACATTTAAACAAATTTATGTGGTATACATGTCACACATCGTGGTGTACTAGAAACTTATGGTGTTTAAATGTTGGTGCATTAATTTTAATAATTGTTAGGAACCATGTAATAACCCCAATTTTTGGGAAATTTTTTTGAAACCCTTATGATTAGTGTTTTTGCTGAATGAGAAAACTTTTCATGCCACACTATGTAGGGGTTCTGATATGGATATTCTGAGATTTTATTAGTACATTATATGGGATATAAGTGTATGTAAAGATCGTCAGAATCCAAATCCAAACACTTGGATTTTTCCCGGAAATCCACTAGATACCGAGAGAATTGAGTATAAGGTAACAGGATAAAAAGGATTTAAATTAAAGGATTATAATAGAAGATCATAAAAAAGAATATAATGTATTGAGAAAGGTTAAGGGAACCTAAGTAATAAGATCCCGGGTATGATCCTTCAAACGATAAACGAAAACGAAAGTTAAGCGAACCGTATAGCAGATCAGCGGTCATTAGGCAAACAATTAGGAAGTTAATCAAAGGGATTAGAGAGAGTGATGTCACCCAACCAATGAGAAGAGGACAAGGAGGGAAAGATGACATCACCACATGACATGGGCATGACATGGGAAGGAAGGAGATGTGGTGGCTTTTTAACCACACAAAATCAAGGGCAACAAGGTAATTAACTAAATCAACCACAAAACCAATCAACCAAGCCAAGCAAATCACTTTCATCAAAATCAAAAAAAAAGAAACCAAGGCATTGTTCTTCATGCTCTCGGCTTTTACTATTGCAAAAGGGCAAGAAATTCAAAATAAAAGATCCAAGCTTCCTAAATTGGTAAGATAATTCCCTAATCATCCTTATGCTTAGTTAGGGCTATATCATGAGTTTAAGCCATCAATTCCTTCTCAATCTTCTTCATTTAATCAAAGAAGAAGACAATAAATAGTGTTTTCAAGTTTTTAACTTGAAATTTTTCTTGATTTCCTTGAAGATCCAAGCATTCCTAAGACCTCCCAAAGCTTCTTAAGGCTTCCTAGCTCCTCCCACCACATCAAGGAAGGTATACCATCTCCAAACCCTAGATTCCTATGTATTATAAGATGATTTTGATTAGTAGGGTGATATTGTAAATTATTGTTTGTGATTTAGAGTTTGGGATTGAAATGGTATTGAAATGGAATGGTAAATGTTGTTGTTTTGGTTAAAAGATTGTAGTATAGTTAAATTCAAGCTTAGGCATAAGTATGAATGTTAAAATTAAATTGGTTGGGGCTGATATGAGGTGATAAGGATGGATGTTGGTTGTATATTTGATTTGAGGTTGAATTGGGTTGGTTTTGAATGGTTTTAAATTGGGAAATCGCGTAAACATAGCCGTCGTAACGTCCGATTTTCTTTAGACTGTTTTTGTGCATAACATTAGGACCCGAGAACCCCCTCCTAGATTATGACCATTGCCATGTCTAGATATCTCATGTTACGAGCTTCGTTTTGATATGTAGTTCGTTCGATTCCGATGCACGGTTTAGGAGAAACGACCGTTTCAAGTAACGGCATTTCGCGAACGAAACATTTCCCCCTCGCCTTACTTTGAAACATAGGTTAAAGAACAAAAAGGGTTAATTAATGTATGAAACATTTATGGTAAGGGTGTTAGGCAGTTGGTAAGACACTCGCGAAGGAATCGCCTTAAAACTCGTAAAGGTTAAATTATTAAAAATGGTGGAGCCGAGGGTACCCGAGTGACTTAAGAAAATCAATAAGCGCAAAACAAGCGTTAGAGTCTAAGTTAGTTAAAGTATAGATTTACAAGTGACTTTGGTTTAATTCCAACTTACTTGTTGTTTATAGGTTACCAGACTCGTCCCGAGCCATTCGTAACCGCCAGTCGCTCAGGCAAGTTTTCTACCCGTTATACTGTTGTGGTGATGTATCTGTGTATATGCATTATCTTGTGATATAGTGCATGATTGTTATTAGCAAATTTTGCGATATATTGGAGCATGCTGATATGGTATATATGCATGTCTGTTTCATAATCTGGTTATCTATCTGTTGATTTCAATGCTTATAGTTGCATAATACATATGCTAGAAATAAGCAAGTAGTTGCATATACCCTTAGTATAGGAGATAAAAGGTGAACATATTTCTAAACCGGGAGTCGATGTTCCCGAGTATATTATATATACATATATTTATATATATATGGTTATAGTTTTTAAAACTATTGATCGAATAAGGTTTATTCGATACCTTTATTTTACTTAATTGAATATTAATTCGAGTATTCATTCGAGGGCTTATGACTCAGTTTATATTATTATTGAATATTACTTGGATATTCATTTGAGGATGTATGACTCCTTTATTTTATGAATATTATTTATAGTATTCATTCGAGGTATTATGACTCCGCTTATTACTTAATAATATTCTTTATTGTATTAAAGAATAAGGTGTCGATAATCAAACTTATTTTTGATCATTCAAATAAAGATATTACTTTCGTATAAGTATATCTTTGATTATTTGCTATTCATTCGAGTATAAGTTTTCCAACTTCTACCTCCATTATTATTTATGGGAATATTATTTAAATAATAATATTCAGATATTTCTTTCATATTGGGACTGATTTATTTCATAAATCAGCATTACTCCAAACATTCTTAAAAATGTTTTCGAGTCTTCAAAATGAATTTAAAAAGGGTAGAGCGGATCCCAAAACTTGTTTTCAAATTCAAGATCTTCCATTTTAAGGGGACTTGAATACTCGCTCAAAAATCTAAGGGATCCGGCTCTATGGTGTATTTTATATTCGCAACAAGGTTGCAGCTTTGGTAAATGAATTGATTACTTACCCAACGTTCGGGAAGTAAGTCCATCTATTGAGTCGGCATAAGCAACATGGGCTCAGTGGGCGTCCATGATAGTGTAAGTGGCTCAGTGGGAGTCCATCAAATGCATAAGTGGCTGAGTGGCAGTCCAGCATAAGGTCCTATTACGACCAGGGTGATGACCAGTGGGGAATTCGTCCATCTACTAGTAGAAAAGGTTACTTATTGGTATCTTTGCCTGATCACCAAGATATCAGGTTTATGCCAAAAATTCTTTCCTTTCCAAATTTATTGGATATTGCAATTCTGTTCATACTTTACATGAAAGAGGTTTTCAGGAAATGTATATATATATAGGTGTATATATATGTCGGGACTTAATGAAGTATCTCGTAACTTCATTATTTATAATGATATTCAAAGATTGAATCTATTCAAATCTTGTCTTGTAGTCTCATCTATGTGATGAACTTTTGAAACTGATTATAACTTGAACGGTGGTAGTTCAAGTAGTATTTGGGAAAGATATAAGTATATTGGGGTATCTTGTAACTTCATCTTTTAAACTTATATCTAATTAATAATTGTCTTATGAATGACAAAGATTTTCAGAAAAACGTTAAGACAAGGTTAGATATATGAGATCACCTTGCAACGATATTTTTTTTATACAGTTATACACTGGGACTTTGTGTATATTATGCATGGAAGAGGACTTCCAATATTTTGAAAAGTATATATGTATATATATATACTGAATATTTTGCGACTTCATCGCATTAAGATATCAACTTGGTTCATTTCTTTTGACCAAGACTTTCATGAGTATTATGAGTAGGCTCATGTATTGTTAATCATTATACATATTATTTTGGTGGGCTTGCTGCTCACCCTTGCTTTCTTCTTTCATCACACAACATCAGATAGATAAGATGAACAGGACCAAGTCCCAATTCGCAAGCGGATAGGAAACGTTCCGCAGCTTTCTGGAAGCGTTGAGGCCACTGTAGCTGAGGTAGAAATTACCAATAGGCTAAGTTTTCAACTAATAATGTACCAGACTTATGTATATTATGAATTGTAATAATGGCAAAGAAATGTAAATTTATCCAGAAAACCTTTTAAGGTGTACTGACATATAATTGTGGAATAAAACGACTTGTGATTATTTTTGGATATTCATCTCTGAGACTATAACTTGTGGTGTGTGTGTTTATTGTGGGGTCACAGTACAGAGTAGTTGATTGTGTATTAAGATTCAGTGTTATTAAGGGAAATGGATCTTGTGACAACCCGGATCCCCGACCCCGGATTTGGGGGTGTTACAGAAATGGTATCAGAGCTAAGCGTTATATACCTCAGAGATGATGTGGCGTTAAGATAATAAGTTCACTAAGATAAATAAGAACTCTTGCCAAGTTCATAGTCGGGCTACCTAACGTAGTACTGACAGTTAAAACCCTTATGGGAACCCTTATAAATATCGTGATAGAAGCGTAGTTCGTTATCGTAGATGGTAGCGGGACTCCGAACCCTAAGGTTGAGGAGCAACAGCACGATGATGTTTATTACTAATTGGAGATCGGATTGTGGATCTGATAGAGTGTCCTAATGCAGGACCGAATGATGTTGATATTGAGGATGTTGTCCTAGAAGGGATAGTTGCTGAGGAGGATCCCATGGAGGATCCTGACAAGAATGAATAAAGGACCACTGATGAATTGATGACCATGGTTAGGTCGACTACCAGAGGTAGGATTGGTCGATCACTACCGGAGGTTCGTTCAAGTTTGTAAAGATAGTAGCCCCCTTTAACGTGGCTTACTCGTAAGACTGAGAAGTTCGTATGTACAGAGAAATGCGAGAACAGCTTTCAAGAACTAAAGCAAAGGTTGGTGACGGCCCCTATGCTGGCGTTGCCGGATGAAAAAAGAGATTTTGTGATTTGTATTGACGCTTCGCATAAGGAATTTGGGTGCTTCTTATACAGCACAGCAAGGTAATCGCGTACGCGTCAAGAAAATTAAGGGAATATAAAATTCGATATCCCCACCTATGAGCTTGGGCTCATGGCAATAGTTTTGCCCTAAAGATTGGAGGCACTACTTGTATGGAGAGAAGTGCGAGAATTACCTAAGCCATAAGTGCTCTAGTACATTTTCACGCAGAAAAGAGCTCAACATGTGCCAAATGAGGTGGTTAGAGCTAATCAAGGACTACGATTATGAGATTCTTTATCATTCGGGGAAAGCCAATGTGGTGGCTGATGCCCTTAGTAAAAAGGAGAGACTCAAGATGATAATGTCTTTGAGAGAGTTTATAAGAGATTTTGAGAAGATGGAAATAGAAGTGAAGGTAACCGAAGCCGGTACCGAAAAGCTGTTTGAGATTGCAATAGAGACCGAATTATTGGAAAAGAGCATATTGTGCCAAAAAAAGGTGATGAACGAAGGCAGAGAGCCAACAATTAGATAAAAGATTAATATCGAGAAAGATGATAAGGGAATAATGAGGTATTCCTACAGAATTTGGGTTCCAAATGTTCAAGAGCTTAAAGATGAGATCTTAGATGAAAGCTAGTTTGAGGAATAAGATTTAGAGCAAACCCTGAACGTGATAGTCAGGGAGGTCGCCATCAAGATAGAAAGAACCCATAACATAATAAAGTGAAAAATGAGGATTTTAAATTAAAAGATGACCCCAATTATGGGGAGTAGGAAGAAATATTTGAACTAAGAAAACAAAAGTCGAGCGAGATAAGGAGACCCGAGACGGTACTCCTATACGGAAATTCATGGACCTGTCTAAAAAAAAACTTAGACTATTATCCCCAACCACCACCTTGAGGAAACAATGCGGCAGGAAATTCTTTCATGACCTTTAAATCGTTAAGCTCTCAGAGTTCCAAGGAACAGGTTGACCTAGTCGAGGAAAGAGCCTGGCTAAAGGAAATAGAGGAATCATTTGAGATTCTGAATGATTGACGAATCACAAAAGACTATTTTTGTCACTTACCCTCCTAAGAGAGAGACCACCCGCTGGTGAAAGGCCAAGGAAGGCACGGAGCAAGAGATTATAATAAACTGATTAAAGTTCAGCCAATTGTTTTCGGGAAAGTAATTCCCAAGGTTATGGAGAGAGTGTAAAAGCTTTAGAGCCAGAACAAAGGCGGCCGAGTATGATGAAATATGAAGCTAAGTGGTAAAAGTTGTCAAGATTCGTTCTAAGGACACGAATCCAGAATGACGGGATGTTTGAAATCAATGCTTATGTTGTGTTGGTTCATGAAATAATGATAAGAGAAAGGAAAATAAAAAGAAACTGAAGTGGAAAGGAATATAAAGGCAATAGAGTTTGAGGAATGATAAGGGAGTTGGGTATGAGGAAACCCTAAAGACTCATAGCAATAGAAATAGAAAAGTATGTAATCGTCAGGATGAGGGTGATTCACCATGAATTAAAATTGATGGTTGAAGGCATAAGAGATACATATATTTTATCCCCTGTAAGTTGGGAGGATTCGAGGAAACCTTGAGATAGTTCGAAGGATAAATAATGAGACGCGGATAGACTGAGGAGACAAGGAAGTAAGAAATTAGGAAAATTGGATAAAGGAAGTGACCTTCAAGAATGTGAAGTGTAAGACCGGTGGCTCGATACCCAGAAAGGGAGACGCCAGGTATGAGAGATATCCCAACATTCAGATGACTGTTGAGATAAACAACAAAAGTAAATAAGGAATTATTAAGAAGAAGTTCACGTTGAACACGACCAATATCTTCCAGGACATCCTTGTTATCATTACCAGATTAGGCAAGAAAAGCGGATAACCGTTGTTATCTTTTGGAGGCCATTTTGATTAACCTCATTTTGTATACAGATGTTATAGTGAAATTAGGCATATACTATCGAGGTGGGAATGATTGAATAAGACACCCTTATCAGGGATATATGACTTGATTTATCCATGGAAGGATGCAGGTACCTTTTAAAGGTGGAATTAAGGATAGAACATCGGTAACTTAAAATGAATCCTAGGGGAATGCATAAAGGTTGGCATTCCACCCTTAATAGGGACAGTATGAGTTCTGACGGTATGATTTGGAAAGGGTTAAGGTAACAACAACCTTTAAGAATCAGTGGAGAAATTTTTTCAGAAGTATATAGACAATGGTTTTAGTATTAGTAAATGGTATTTTGATATGCCCTGTATTTAGGGAATACAGGAGGAACGATTCAAGGATAACCTTAGAGGTTTTACAAGGAGAAAGGTAAAATTCAAAATTTTCAAGAATAGAAATGTTGATAAAGGAAATATGACGTAATTATATTGATGCCAAGTGGGGCACGTGTTAAACCACGAGAAAGTATGGATCGAACCAGTAATGGTCGAAATTGTTCAGGGCAATTAGGACTTAAGACAAAAGATGTTCTAATTATGATTGAGAGTCAGTCATGACAATGTTAACCTCTAAAAGACCGAGGCAGTAACTTATAGAAAAATGGTGATATATTTTTTACCAAAGCGTAAGGAAGAGCATTTTTACACAAGTAGTGATTGGAAATGAGGTAGAAAATTTAGTTGAAGGTCATTTAAAAGACATTGATTGTAAGGAAATTTTACTATCAGGAAAGGCCAAGGAGGTGGCCGACACTTTAAAGGTAAGAGGATAATTATAGGCGCTTGTGCCAAAGGAATACAGTGATGATGGTTAAAGCTATGAAGGTTGTATTATGGTTTAGAAGATTGACATTCCTTCTGATGACTGTGCAATACCCAACCGTAATAGTAGTTGGTAAAGGTTTAATTCGTGTAATCACCATGAGCGGGCTATCTATCTTAGAAGGTCCTATCTTGAGATAAGCCAGGACCATATTTCAAAAAGGACTAAACAAACCTTTGAGTTAAGTCTTCTATTGAAGGCATATGATTAAGAATGGTATTAACCTGCTATCGTTGCTTTGAGCGAAACTCTTCTGCAATTTTATCTGCTTCATGTCATGAAAGTACGTCAAGTTCAGGAGTGTTCTTCATGAATCATGAACGGTGATCATGTTACCTCCTTAGGAGAATTAGATACGAGATGTATGGACTCCGTATGGTTAGATATTAAGATTTCATGGAAAGTGAATGATGACAGTAGGTCAGTGGTGGACCATAGTAAGGAAGCAATGATTCTGCGAGTAATGAGCTGATTACAACCATGAGAGTTGTATTGGAATGGATGTTGAGATTAAGTACCACTAATCGGGTCGTGGTAGTGTATAAGTTATCATTGATAGACTAATTAAGTAGAGTATCTACCTATTGAATATTTACTCCTTCTTATCAATAGAGAGTCGTATTACTATATGAGGAAAGTTGCGGTGCGAGCATAGAATCCTAGTAACGGTGATATATAGAATGAGATCCCAGATTCGATTTTCGATGTCGAGGGAGTTTCAAAGGTAATTGTGTATAAGCTGGAGGAAGAGCATGGGTCCATAGAATGATAGACGGGATAGCGAAAATATTTATGCATGTGAAATATGATGCTATAATACTTATATGTTTTGTTCTCCTATGACAAACCTCTATAGTTCAGAGGTAGGTTCCAAGCCAGATATTTTGTGGCAGTATATTTTTTTCATATATACAATTCTCTTTAGTTCGTTCTTTTCTCTTCTTTTCATTTCATGTAAGCTGAGAAGAACAACCCTTCCAGAAGGGGAGGTATTGCCGAATGACTATCTATCTGTGTGATAGAAGCCTAGTAGGATACCATCTATTATTTAATTACTTGTCAAGTACTAAAGGCTGGCCACCTTCTGTACTAACTATGCGATATAACAAGTGTTCATGATCATAGTGATCTCTCAACAAATTCTTTACTTCTATATGATTGATCAAACTTTGGGAAATAGAAACAGCTGGAAAAAGGAGTAATAAAGTTGTGGTGGTATTCAGAATGGAAACACATTTGTGATACTAAGGTTGACATGGGTATTAAAAGGTTATAGAATGCTAACGAGCCAAAGGTATAACCAGTATAATATTAGGAACGGAAGGTGATAGCGATTACGAACTGGAAAAGAATGGGTATTGAGAAGCAAAAGCTCTAATGCTAAAAGCTATAATGAGAGTCTGTGCAATAGACTTGAAAGAATTTGGAATGATCACTTAACGCGAATTAAGTTATCTTACGACAATAGATCATATGTCAGTATTGAGATATCGCCTTATGAGATCCCTGAGGGAAGACAATGTCGATCTCCCTTATGTTAGGATGAAGTTGTAGAGCGCAAGATGCTCGGACCCGCAGTAGTCCAAAGGACTAGGGATATAATAGATCTAATCAGAGGACGGCTTGTAGCAGCCCAAGACAGACAGAAGAAATATGCAGACCTAGCCTGAAAGGACAAGGAATATGAAGTCGGGGACTTAGTACTGCTAAAGGTATCCCCTTGGAAGGGATTAATGAGGTTCGGAAGGAAAGGAAAACTAAGCCCAAGATACATTGGACCTTTTGAGATATTAAGACGGATTGGAAAGTTAGCTTACGAGCTAGCCTTGCCCCCTAATTTGCAGCAAGTTCATAACGTGTTCCACGTATCAATGTTAAGGAAGTGTAATTCGGATGCCAGACAAATAGGGGCATAGGAGCGCATAGACATGCAACCAGACGTAACCTATATGGAGCAACCAGGAAGGGTATAGATTAAGAAGGAACGAGTGCTTAGGAGAAGGGTTATCAAACTAGTAAGAGTTTGATTGTAGAACCACAATGTGGGAAAAAAAATTGACTTGAGAGTTAGAAAGTGCAATACTAAGAAAGTATCCCTATTCATTTCTATCTGATTCCGGGACGGAATCCTTTTAAGGAGGGGAGACTGTAATAACCCCAATTTTTGGGAAATTTTTTTGAAACCCTTATGAATAGTGTTTTTGCTGAATGAGAAAACTTTTCATGCCACACTATGTAGGGGTTCTGATATGGATATTCTGAGATTTTATTAGTACTTTATATGGGATATAAGTGTATGTAAAGATCGTCAGAATCCAAATCCGAACACTTGGATTTTTCCCAGAAATCCACTAGATACGGAGAGAATTGAGTATAAGGTAACAGGATAAAAAGGATTTAAATTAAAGGATTATAATAGAGGATCATAAAAAGGAATATAATGTATTGAGAAAGGTTAAGGGAACCTAAGTAATAAGATCCCGGGTATGATCCTTCAAACGATAAACGAAAACGAAAGTTAAGCGAACCGTATAGCAGATCAGCGGTCATTAGGCAAACAATTAGGAAGTTAATCAAAGGGATTAGAGAGAGTGATGTCACCTAACCAATGAGAAGAGGACAAGGAGGGAAAGATGACATCACCACATGACATGGGCATGACATGGGAAGGAAGGAGATGTGGTGGCTTTTTAACCACACAAAATCAAGGGAAACAAGGTAATTAACTAAATTAACCACAAAACCAATCAACCAAGCCAAGCAAATCACTTTCATCAAAATCAAAAAAAAAGAAACCAAGGCATTGTTCTTCATGCTCTCGGCTTTTACTATTGCAAAAGGGCAAGAAATTCAAAATCAAAGATCCAAGCTTCCTAAATTGGTAAGATAATTCCCTAATCATCCTTATGCTTAGTTAAGGCTATATCATGAGTTTAAGCCATCAATTCCTTCTCAATCTTCTTCATTTAATCAAAGAAGAAGACAATGAATAGTGTTTTCAAGTTTTTAACTTGAAATTTTTCTTGATTTCCTTGAAGATCCAAGCATTCTTAAGACTTCCCAAAGCTTCTTAAGGCTTCCTAGCTCCTCCCACAACTTCAAGGAAGGTATACCATCTCCAAACCCTAGATTCCTATGTATTATAAGATGATTTTGATTAGTAGGGTGATATAGTAGCTTAATGTTTGTGATTTAGAGTTTGGGATTGAAATGGTATTGAAATGGAATGGTAAATGTTGTTGTTTTGGTTAAAAGATTGTAGTATAGTTAAATTCAAGCTTAGGCATAAGTATGAATGTTAAAATTGAATTGGTTGGGGCTGATATGAGGTGATAAGGAAGGATGTTGGTTGTATGTTTGATTTGAGGTTGAATTGGGTTGGTTTTGAATGGTTTTAAATTGGGAAATCGCGTAAATATAGCCGTCGTAACATCCGATTTTCTTTAGACTGTTTTTGTGCATAACATTAGGACCCGAGAACCCCCTGCTAGATTATGACAATTGCCATGTCTAGATAGCTCATGTTACGAGCTTTGTTTTGATATGTAGTTCGTTCAATTCCGATGCACGGTTTAGGAGAAACGACCGTTTCAAGTAACGGCGTTTCGCGAACGAAATATTTCCCCCTCGCCTTACTTTGAAACATAGGTTAAAGACCAAAAAGGGTTAATTAATGTATGAAACATTTATGGTAAGGGTGTTAGGCAGTTGGTAAGACACTCGCGAAGGAATTGCCTTAAAAATCGTAAAGTTTAAATTATTAAAAATGGTGGAGCCGAGGGTACCCGAGTGACTTAAGAAAATCAATAAGCGCAAAACAAGCGTTAGAGTCTAAGTTAGTTAAAGTATAGATTTACAAGTGACTTTGGTTTAATTCCAACTTACTTGTTGTTTATAGGTTACCAGACTCGTCCCGAGCCATTCGTAACCCCCAGTCGCTCAGGCAAGTTTTCTACCCGTTATACTGTTGTGGTGATGTATATGTGTATATGCATTATCTTGTGATAGTGCATGATTGTTATTAGCAAATTTTGTGATATATTGGAGCATGCTGATATGGTATATATGCATGTCTGTTTCGTAATCTGGTTATCTATCTGTTGATTTCAATGCTTATAGTTGCATAATACCTATGCTAGAAATAAGCAAGTAGTTGCGTATACCCTTAGTATAGGGGATAAAAGGTGAACATATTTCTAAACCGGGAGTCGATGTTCCCGAGTATATTATATATATACATATATTTATATATATATATAGTTATAGTTTTTAAAACTATTGATCGAATAAGGTTTATTCGATACCTTTATTTTACTTAATTGAATATTAATTCGAGTATTCATTCGAGGGCTTATGACTCAGTTTATATTATTATTGAATATTACTTGGATATTCATTTGAGGATGTATGACTCCTTTATTTTATGAATATTATTTATAGTATTCATTCGAGGTATTATGACTCCGCTTATTACTTAATAATATTCTTTATTGTATTAAAGAATAAGGTGTCGATAATCAAACTTATTTTTGATTATTCAAATAAAGATATTACTTTCGTATAAGTATATCTTTGATTATTTGCTATACATTCGAGTATAAGTTTTCCAACTTCTACCTCCATTATTCTTTATGGGAATATTATTTAAATAATAATATTCATATATTTCTTTCATATTGGGACTGATTTATTTCATAAATCAGCATTACTCCAAACATTCTTAAAAATGTTTTCGAGTCTTCAAAATGAATTTAAAAAGGGTAGAGCGGATCCCAAAACTTGTTTTCAAATTCAAGATCTTCCATTTTAAGGGGACTTGAATACTCGCTCAAAAATCTAAGGGATCCGGCTCTATGGTGTATTTTATATTCGCAACAAGGTTGCAGCTTTGGTAAATGAATTGATTACTTACCCAACGTTCGGGAAGTAAGTCCATCTATTGAGTCGGCATAAGCAACATGGGCTCAGTGGGCGTCCATGATAGTGTAAGTGGCTCAGTGGGAGTTCATCAAATGCATAAGTGGCTGAGTGGCAGTCCAGCATAAGGTCCTATTGCGACCAGGATGATGACCAGTGGGGAATTTGTCCATCTACTAGTAGAAAAGGTTACTTATTGGTATCTTTGCCTGATCAGCAAGATATCAGGTTTATGCCAAAAATTCTTTCCTTTCCAAATTTATTGGATATTGCAATTATGTTCATACTTTACATGACGGAGGTTTTCAGGAAATGTATATATATATAGGTGTATATATATGTCGGGACTTAATGAAGTATCTCGTAACTTCATTATTTATAATGATATTCAAAGATTGAATCTATTCAAATCTTGTCTTGTAGTCTCATCTATGTGATGAACTTTTGAAACTGATTATAACTTGAACGGTGGTAGTTCAAGTAGTATTTGGGAAAGATATAAGTATATTGGGGTATCTTGTAACTTCATCTTTTAAACTTATATCTAATTAATAATTGTCTTATGAATGACAAAGATTTTCAGAAAAACGTTGAGACAAGGTTAGATATATGAGATCACCTTGCAACGATATTTTTTTTATACAGTTATACACTGGGACTTTGTGTATATTATGCATGGAAGAGGACTTCCAATATTTTGAAAAGTATATATGTATATATATATATACTGAATATTTTGTGACTTCATCGCATTAAGATATCAACTTGGTTCATTTCTTTTGACCAAGACTTTCATGAGTATTATGAGTAGGCTCATATATTGTTAATCATTATACATATTATTTTGGTGGGCTTGCTGCTCACCCTTGCTTTCTTCTTTCATCACACAACATCAGATAGATAAGATGAACAGGACCAAGCTCCCAATTCGCAAGCGGATAAGAAACGTTCCGCAGCTTTCTGGAAGCGTTGAGGCCGCTGTAGCTGAGGTAGAAATTACCAATAGGCTAAGTTTTCAACTAATAATGTACCAGACTTATGTATATTATGAATTGTAATAATGGCAAAGAAATGTAAATTTATCCAGAAAACCTTTTATGGTGTATTGACATATAATTGTGGAATAAAACGACTTGTGATTATTTTTGGATATTCATCTCTGAGACTATAACTTGTGGTGTGTGTGTTTATTGTGGGGTCACAGTACAGAGTAGTTGATTGTGTATTAAGATTGGGTGTTATTAAGGGAAATGGATCTCGTGAGAACCCGGATCCCCGACCCCGGATTTGGGGGTGTTACAAACCAATAGGGCTTAATATTTAATGGACCCTTTATGTGTTATGTGATGTTTTTATGCATGATTCTAAGAATACAATGGGCTTTAATCCACTGTTCACCATACTTAAGGATAACAAACTTATCGGACCTAACTATATTGAATGGAAACGAAATTTGGGCATTGTGTTGACTGCTGAGGAGTACAAGTTTTGCACTTATGAATCCAAGCCAGATCAGCCTGCTGCTGATGCTCCTGAAGATGAGAAAGAGTATTATAAGTGATGAATTAAGGCTGATGAGATGTCGCGATGTTACATTCTGGCAGCAATGTCGGGTGTTTTGTAGCATCAGCATCAGTCTATGGCCGCTTCTGCGGATATGCTCTGTAATCTCAAGGAACTTTTTGGAGATCAGAATAGGGCTGCTAAGCAAGTAGCCATGAAGGCTTTAATAAACACTCAGATGGCTGAAGGAACGCCTGTAAGGGATTATGTTCTCAAGATGATGTCGCATCTGAATGAGATAGAGATCCTTGGTGCTGAACTTGACGGGGAAACCCAGATTGACATTATCCTTATGAGCTTGTCCAAGAGTTTTGAGCAGTTTCACTTGAATTACAACATGAACAAGAGGTTGTATAGTCTCGTGGAAATCCTGAAAGAACTTCAGGAAGCTGAAAGATTATTTCGGCAAAGTTTTCAAGTGAATGTGGTTGAGAAAGGTTCTTCCTCAAAGCCGAAAGGTATGAAGAAGAAGAAGAAGAAAAAGGTTCAGACACAGAAAGTTGTGAAGGCGGTGGGAGTTCAAGGTGGTGTGAAAAAGCCTAAAGGAAAGTGCTTCAGGTGCAAGCAGTCAGGTCACTAGAAATATGATTGTCCTCTTCCTAGGAAGATAAACAATACAGATATGTCTCTTTCTCTAGTTATAGAGACATATGTAGCGGCTATATCTACGAGCACTTGGTGTGTAGATACATGAGCCACTAATCATGTTTATAATTCTATGCAGGGATTCCAGCTATCCAGAATGCACACCCCAGCAGGATGGTGTAGCAGAGAGAAGGAACCAGACTCTGTTAGAGAGCGTTAGATCGATGATGAGTTATTCAGATTTACCCAAGTCATTTTGGGGACATACCTTAGAAACAACATCTCATCTTTTGAACCTAGTACCTTCTAAATCGGTTCCTAAGACCCCCTTAGAATTGTGGACCGGGGACAAACGGAGTCTAAGACACATTCGGATATGGGGTTATCCCGCACATGTGCTGAACAAGAATGCGACTAAGTTAGAATCTAGTACAAAAGTAAGGTTGTTTGTAGGCTACCCCATGGGAATGAAACGTTATTTATTTTATAGTCCAAAGAATCAGGATGTCATTGTTAGCACCAATGCTAGATCTTAGAGCAAGACTATATAATGAATCACAAACCCATGAGTAGTATCATTTTAAAGGAGCTAGTGGGAGGGACAGATAATACCCAGAAACTTATAGTACAGATAGAACATCCATAACAAAATGCACAGCCTGTCACTAATACCGCAACAGTGCCTCGTCGTAGTGGGAGGGTTGTTCGACAGCCTGATAGATTCATGTTTTTGGGAGAGTCTTCGGACTTGGTCTCTGGTGAACATGATGATGATCCCCGGACATACGAAGATGCACTGCAAGACAAAGATGTTAATGTTTTTCAAAAGGAAATGGAATCTAAGATTGAATTGATGTATTCTAATCAGGTCTAGGAGCTCGTGGAACCACCCAAAGGTATAAAACCTATTGGATGTAAGTAGATCTACTAGAAAAAGAGGGGATCGGATAAGAAGGTGAAAGCCTAGAAAGCAAGACTTGTTGCGAAAGGGTTTACTCAGAAAGAAGGTATCGATTATGAGGAAACCTTTTTGCCAGTGGTCATTCTTAAGTCAATTCATATTCTTTTATCTATAGAAGCTCATATTGATTATGAGATTTAGCAAATGGATGTCAAGACAGCTTTCCTTAATGGAAGTCTTGAAGAAACTATCTATATACAGCAACCAGAGGGATTCATTAAGGAAGGCCAAGAGCATCTTGTATGTAAGCTTAAGAGGTCTATTTATGGACTTAAACAAGCTTCTAGGTATTGGAACATTCATTTTGATCAGGCATCCCAGTCGCATGGTTTTAATCAAAGTCCAAGCGAAGCATGTGTGTATATGATATGTGAGGGAAATAAAGTGGTTTTTCTAGTGCTATATGTTGATGACATTTTAATCATTGGAAACAATGTTAAGATGTTGTCTTCAATAAAGGCATGGTTATTCAAACAATTTGAAATGAAGGACTTAGGTGAAGCATCATACATCCTTGGGATCAAAGTTATAATGGATCGCAAGAAAAAGATGTTGGCTTTATCTCAGGAGCCCTACATAGATGAGGTATTAGCTCGTTTTAACATGCACGACTCCAAGAAGGGTAACAGTTCCATACTGTAACAGAGTTTATTGTTTCAATAAAGTTTGTTTTCTGTTACTCAAGATATTAAAGTTCGATTTGATTGTATTATACACTGTATTCACCCCCTCTATAGTGTGTGTGACCTAACAAGTGGTATCAGAGCCTATATGTTAACACACATACAGTTAAAGATCCAAACACAATCATGTCTGACACAGAAACTCCAACTAAGCCTACCAAAACTGAAGAACCTCCAAAGACACAAATTCAAAGTCGGTATGAAACCATCAGAGTTCCCATACTGAGACCATTTGAATATGCCATATGGAAGGTGAGGATGACCATGTTTCTGGAAGCTACAGATCCAGAATATCTTGATAGAATCAAGGAAGGGCCTCACAAACCAACCAAGCTCGCTGTTGCAGTTGCAGGTGAAGCAGCAAAAACCGTACCAAAGGAAAAGAGTGATTATACTGCTGAAGATATCGCTTCAATTGCTAAGGATGCTAAGGTACGACACTTACTGCATAGTGCCATTGATAATGTAATGTCAAACAGGGTAATTAACTGCAAGACTGCCAAAGAGATATGGGATGCTCTGGAAACAAGGTGTCAGGGAACTGATACGATTAAAAAGAACAAGAAGACAATACTCACTCAAGAGTATGAACACTTTGATTCAAAGGCTAATGAATCATTGACTGATTTATATGATAGATTTGTCAAACTCTTGAATGATCTGTCACTGGTTAATAAGGAGTATGATCTTGAAGATTCAAACCTTAAATTCCTGTTAGCTCTTCCTGAATGTTGGGATTTGAAGGCAACAACAATAAGAGATTATTACAATCTTGATGAAACAACTCTTGATGAAATTTATGGAATGCTCGAGACTCATGAACTTGAGATGGAACAAAGAAGCAAGAGAAAAGGAGGAAAGTCAAGAACAGTTGCTCTTAAGGCTGAAGAAGAATCCCCCAAGGCAGCTACCTCAAGGAAAGACAAGGGTAAAGCTCTTTTAACAAAGTCTGATACTGAGTCATCAAGTTCTGAAAGTGATGATGACTCAGATTCTGAAAGCTTGCCTGAGACTGATGCTGATGAGGAGATCACAAAGATTGCATACAGGAAGTTCAGGAAGGGAAAGAAGTTTTCCAGGAAAGGCATAAGTTCTGATAAGAAGAATTTCAGAAGATCTGAAGGCAGAGGAGGAAAGTCTGATAGAGGAGATTATACCAATGTCAAATGCTATAACTGTGGTGAGAAAGGCCACATATCTCCTGACTGCAAGAAGGTAGAGGATGACAAAGGCAAGGTTCTTGTCACAAAGCAGAAAAACTGGACAGACACCTCAGACTCTGAAAGTGAGGAGAACTATGCATTGATGGCAAATGCTGATAAAGAAAGTGCTGAGAGCAGTTCTGAAACTGCTGAAACAAAGGTACCTCAGACTACTTATGCTTTTCATACTGATGATATTAATGAGTTGAGAAGATATCTTAAAACCATGTTTGTTAGTTATAGAGATCAAACTTTTACATGTGAAAGATTAACTTCTGAAAATCTTGCTTTTAAGAAAAGAAATGATTTCTTAGAAAAAGAGTAAGTTATATTTCATCAAACTCAGAAGGATAGAGATGATGCTCTTTATGTTAGGGATGAAGTGCTAAATTTGAATGAATCTCTAAAAACTGAGTTAGAGAAGGAAAGAGAAATAATCAGGACTTGGACTAACTCCGGCTAAACAACTCAAAATTTGCTAAGTAGTGAAAATTGGAAAGAGGACTTAGGTTATGGAGAGGATAAGAATGATAATTAAGCATGTTGTTAAGCAAAAGCCAAAGTTTAAACCCTGTTAAGTTTGTAACTGAAAAGTCTGATAATGATAAATCAGAAGTTAGAGAGGGATTAACTTCTGACAAACTAAAACAGGAAAAGACAGCTGAAGTAAACATAGTCTTAATGACTAAGAAGCAGCTTAAGCATAAGCTGAAAGATGTTAAGAATGCAAACAAGGTAAAATCACCTAGGAAAAATAGGAATGGAAAGGAAGGTGTGAATAAAAGCAATGATTATAAACCTGTTCCTGATGCTCCTAGGAAAACATGTCATAACTGTGGAAGTTCTAACCATCTGGCTTCTTTTTGTAGGAAGAATAAGAACATTAACTCCTTACCTTCAAAATCAGGAGTTAAGAGTCAGTATGTTAGATATAAACCACAAAATCCTTGTTTTCATTGTGGTAGTTTATGGCATTCCATTTATACTTGTAAGGAATTTCATAGTTTGTACTATGATTATTATCAATTAAAACCTTCTTTGAAGAAAGTTTCCATTGTTCCTTCTAGTGTAAATTCTGATTCAAAGTCTGATAGTGTAAGTTCTGATAAGAAAAATGTTAACATAAACTCTGATGCTAAATCCGCTGCAAATGTTAACAAACTTAATAAAGGCCAAAGGATCCAAGCAAGTCTGGGTCCTTAAAACTAATAATTAGTGGTCTTTGTGATTGCAGGGCAACAGGAAAAATATTCTAGTTCTGGACAGTGGATGTTCAAGACATATGACTGGAAATAAGGCCCTGCTATCAGACTTTATGGAGAAAGCTGGCCCAAGTGTTTCTTATGGAGATGGCAACATTGGAAAAACATTGAGATATGGCAATATAAATCTTGGGAATGTCATCATTAAAGAAGTAGCTCTGGTCTCAGGACTTAAACACAATCTGCTGAGTATAAGTCAGATCTGTGACAGAGGTTATTATGTTGATTTCTGTGAAGAACACTGTGAAGTTGTGAGTAAATCTAAAGGCAAAGTTGTTCTGAAAGGATACAGGCGTGGTAACATTTATGAAGCTAAGCTTTCAACAAGTACTGATGGTTCTGCAATCTGTCTGATGAATAGAGCATCAATTGAAGAAAGCTGGAATTGGCACAAGAAACTCTCTCATTTAAATTTCAACAATATAAATGAACTGGTCAAGAAAGATCTTGTGAGAGGACTACCAAAGTCAGTATTTGCTCCTGATGGCCTTTGTGATTCTTGTCAGAAAGCCAAATAAAGAAAATCTTCATTCAAGAGCAAGAATGAATCATCAATTCTTGAGCCTTATCATCTACTACATGTTGATCTATTTGGTCCAGTAAATGTCATGTCTATTGCAAAGAAGAAATATGCATTGGTCATAGTGGATGAGTTCACTAGATACACATGGGTGTATTTCTTGCACAAAAAAAGTGAAACTGCATCTATCTTGATTGATCATGTCAAACATCTGGATAAATTGGTCAAAGATTCTGTGAAAACCTTAAGGAGTGATAATGGCACTGAGTTCAAGAATTTGATAATGGAAGAGTTCTACAAAAACCATGGAATAAAGCAGGAATTTTCTGCTCCTGGAACTCCACAGCAAAATGGAGTTGTTGAAAGGAAGAATAGAACTCTCATTGAAGTTGCACGTACAATGCTTGAAGAAGCAAAGCTTCCAACCTATTTCTGGGATGAAGCTGTGCAGACTGCTTGTTTTACTCAAAATGCAACACTCATTAACAAGCAAGGAAAAACACCATATGAGATGGTGAAGAAAAAGAAGCCAAATCTAAAGTACTTTCATGTATTTGGATGCAAGTGTTTTGTTCTCAAGACTCATCCTGACTATCAAAGTTTGATCTAAAAGCTGATGAAGGAATCTTTGTTGGATATCCTCTTTCCACAAAAGCCTTCAGAGTCTATAATTTGAGAACAAAAGTGGTCATGGAATATATCAATGTCTCCTTTGATGACAAGAAGATTACTGGTCTTGAAGATTTTATTGACCATGATCAGCTGAGATTTGAAAATGAAGACTCAAATTCTGATGCTGAAAATCCTGACAGTCTAAGTCCTGATACTGTAAATTCTGATGGATTAAACTCTGATGTTATTGAAACTGTGGTGACTACGCCAAAGGAAGATGCACCTGTGCAGGGGGAGCATACTCAAGATCTTACCACATCTCAAGAAACTTCAGAGCATACGTCTGGATCTTCAAGTTCTGATTCGTCAAGTTCTGATAAGCCAAGTTCTGACAGTGCTGAAAATCTAAATTCTGAAGAATCCAACTCAGAGAGCATAGTTTCAGGGGGAGCATCAAAAAATGAAAATGAAGACAACATGGATCATGGGGGAGCATCCAGTTCTAGAAAAAACCTTCCATCTGCAAGGAAGTGGACAAAATCACATACACCTGATTTGATAATTGGAAATCCTGATGCAGGTGTCAGAACTAGAACATGTACTTCAAACGAATGTCTTTACAATTCTTTTCTCTCTCAGTCTGAGCCAAAGAAAGTGGAAGAAGCTCTTCAAGATGCTGATTGGGTGCAAGCAATGCAGGAAGAGTTAAATGAATTTGAAAGAAACAAAGTCTGGACCCTAATGCCAAGACCAAAGAATAGATCTGTTGTTGGTACAAAATGGGTATTCAGAAACAAAACTGACAGTGATGGCATAATTATAAGGAATAAGGCAAGCCTGGTTGCAAAAGGATATTCTCAACAGGAGGGAATTGATTATGATGAAACATTTGCACCAGTTGCTAGGTTAGAAGCAATAAGGATATTTTTGGCTTATGCTGCTCACAAAAAGTTTACTGTCTTTCAAATGGATGTGAAAAGTACTTTTCTCAATGGAGAATTGGAGGAGGAAGTATATGTTGAACAACCTCCAGGCTTTGTAGACTCCAAACATCCAGATTATGTCTACAGGCTTGATAAAGCACTTTATGGACTTAAGCAAGCTCCTAGAGCATGGTATGAGACTTTAGCTCAGTTTCTTCTGGAAAGTGGATTCAACAGAGGAACAATAGACAAAACACTGTTCTACCTCAACCATGGAAAGGACTTACTTCTGGTCCAGATTTATGTTGATGATATCATTTTTGGGTCTACAAATGACAGACTTTGCAAGAAGTTTGCCAAACTGATGCAGTCAAGGTATCAGATGAGTATGATGGGGGAACTTAGCTATTTTCTAGGCCTTCAAGTCAAGCAGAATGAAGAAGGCACTTTTATTTGTCAAACTAAGTACACCAGAAATTTTCTGAAGAAATTTGGAATGCAAGATTGTTCAAGTGCATCCACTCCCATGGCCACTGCAATAAAACTGGATAAGGATACTGGTAAATCAGTAGATATTACTGATTACAGAGGTATGATTGGCTCTCTACTCTATCTAACTGCTAGTAGACCTGATATCATGTATGCTACCTGTCTTTGTGCAAGATTTCAAGCAGATCCAAGAGAACCTCACTTAACAGCTGTGAAAAGAATTTTTAAGTATCTTAAAGGAACAGCTGATCTGGGATTGTGGTATCCTAGAGAATCAGATTTTAAACTAATAGGTTACTCAGATGCAGATTTTGCAGGTTGCAAAATTGACAGGAAAAGCACAAGTGGAAGCTGCCAATTTCTTGGAGGCAGATTGGTTTCTCGGTTCAGCAAGAAACAGAAGTCAATTTCCACATCAACTGCAGAAGCAGAGTATATTGCTGTAGGAAGCTGTTGTGCACAGATTCTTTGGATGAAGAATCAGTTACTGTATTATGGGTTAACATATTTCAAAATCCCTATTTACTGTGATAATCAAAGTGCTATTGCTATGACAGGTAATCCAGTTCAATACTCTATGACAAAGCACATCAGCATCAAGTACTACTTCATAAGGGAACATGTATATGAAGGTACTGTGAAATTGCACTTTGTTCCAACAGATCAACAACTAGCAGATATCTTCACAAAACCATTGTGTGAAGCCACTTTTACAAGATTGGTAAATGAACTTGGAATGGTTTCAGGTTCTTTCTCTAAATCTGCTTAGTCTTGTTCTGTTATATCAGACCTTATGATCAGTATTTACAGAATTTAATCTCTTTGTGTATTTTGTGCTTAATTGACAAATGTGTTTAAGTACTGACTGTTGTCTGATATATGTTTCTAAACTCTGATAAGTGATATGTCTGTTTAAGTAACTATTCAATCCTTTGAGGATAACTGTGCTAGATGCTGACCTAGTAGTCTTCAATAAACAAATGATCCCATGTAAGAAGTAATTATTTCTGTGGAAATTTATTGACACAAGCAAATTCTGATAATTGAGCTTAGTTGAGTTTACTTTGTTTATCTTATTACTAAGTCACAAATTAGAATAATGCTACTCATCTGTTAAGTTCTGATATTAGTAAATCTGCTGAATGCACTAAGTGCTGATAAACCTCACTTATCAAAAGAAAAAGCAAAAGGATCAAAGAATAAAATCAGGTACTCCTTTGAGATCTAGAGTAAAAATGTGGAAGGGACGACCCAAGTGCATTGCTGGTATTAAGTAAATATGCATTAGAAAAGCAAAATATTTTCTTGGTGACTTTTCACACTCTATGATTACTGGAGAAATACTCTGATAATAGCATAAATTCTGATAAGCAGTCGTGACTCACTTACACTGAGAAGCCACTGTGAAATGGAATTTAAAAAGATGCATAAAATTAGCACAAAATAGTTGAGGTGGACTCAAGCATTAACTTATTCAACAGTAGGTTTCAGAATAATGACAGCTCTTTAGCAAAGTTTTAGTTATGCCTTATTTTTAAGATATACTGAAGTGAATTAGACTTTACTCTTTGTCTGACATTTAGCTTAATGCACACACTAATCACTCCATATGAATGATGAAAATTACTGTGGTGGTCTATGTTGTTTTAGATAAACAGTCATTGTGTCACTTTGCACAAATTCTGAGGACAAGTTCTAGTTGCATGTTCTGATGATTAAGTTCTAAAGAATATAACTCAGAACTTGTATGAGGACTTACTAAGATAGGCATTCTTTTTTTTCGAGTTAAGAAATTATGTTCTGATGCTTGTTAAGTTCTGATATAAGTCTAAGTTCTGATATTACAGTCTAATTCTTTACTTGACTTATCTGTGGATAAAATTTGATAACAGTCTCGGTTCAAACTAAAATATGTTGAAGTGGAAGATTAATAGTCACTATGGATAGGGTTAATGGTATTTGTACTTGAACAGTAACCTTTTACTTGCTTCTTGTGCGCATTAAACCATGTTTTCTCTTTCCAATGAATGTTTTTCTTTTTCCAAGTCTGGGGAGACGAGGTAGAATTAATTCTACCTGTCAGCATTAAATTTCTTTGCGTCTCCTGGCATTCTCTTGCCTATATAAGCAACCACTTCACATCAGCCTTCCCATCAAATCCTTTCTCACAAACTCATCCTACCTTCATCCTTTTTCTTTCAAAACCACCATGGTCAGATACAACATGTTTTTGAACTATGAAACATTCAATATGGAGCTAAGCTGTGCCGATTGGCAGTAGGAATGGCACGTCACTGCCATTCCTGATGAGATATGGGATTCTGTCCCACAGGAGGTACTCACCCACCTCCTGTTCTTCTATATGGATTACCATCGCCATTTGGAGCGATTGGAGGAGGAAAGGCTGGAAGCTCTCCGCCAGCAAGAGCGAATCATTCGACTCGCCATTCTGTTTGTCGAGAGTAAGAAGAAGAAATGATTTATTTTCTTCTTCCTGTTTTTCTTCATCGTCAGCCTTGCCCTGCTTCTTGAGCTAGGACTAAGGCTGTTGATGTTAGGTTTAGCAGCTTAGGGAAATCTTGTACAAGTACTGATGTAATTTCAATTTCATGAATGTATTCACTTGATATATTAATGAAATTTGCTTTTGTTTCAAGATTTTGTCTCTAAGTTCTTTTGTAATGCATTGATAAATCCTGATACATAGTCATATTCTGATGACCATATAACTTCTGTTTTAATTTAAGTTCTGATTTTCCTTTATCAGTACTTACTCATCTGATTTATCTTGGTCATTTTCACTTGATTTATTTTCAGAATATTAATGATGCAGTGAAAAATAATTAAATAAGTGGGAACGGTTTCAATTTTGAATTAAAACTGTTTCACCTTGATTAATGGAATATCTGGGTAAGTGGAACGGTTTTTCCTTGAAAAACGGCAAGTGGGTAAGTAATGATTACTGTTTTCTCGAGCCCAGTAACTATCCGTTATTACTGCATGTCTGACAGGTGTCCAATGGTAACATTTTTTTTAGAGTATAAGTAAGAAAGAGAGAAGATTTTTTTTAATCTTTTACTTCCCTTCATATTTTTTCTCTCTCCTTGCTTTTACTCTCTTTCTTCTTTTCACGTTGGTTTTTCATACAGACATTTTATCAAACACCTAATAGGCACGCTTAAATCTCAATTTTTCACATGGCACCTAAGGATTTAATCATTGATGGAGCTAAGTTTGTTCCAACCAACTATGCTGCAATTCTTGATCATGCTGAAGCTCCATCTGAATTGCATTTTGTGCAAGATCTTCTTGCACATAGTGAGATTGGGTATGCATTGACCCAACCTTCAGTCTTTTCAAGCCAACAAGTTCTGACATTTTGGCGGACTGGGCACTTTGATGATGGTGGTAGACATGGCACTCCTAGTATTGTTTTCGAAGTGGGTGATTCTTCATATGCAGTCACTCCTGGTACAATACGCAAGGCTCTACATCTCCCAAAAGGATGTACCTTTTCAATTCCAGAGGAATCAGCTCTTCAGGAGTTAATGGCCAATTTGGGGTATGAACAGAGTTTGGCAAAACTTGGGCAGTTGAAACGGGCTCATATCAGAAGAGAATGGAGCTTCTTCTTTGACTGCATCACTAAAGCTTTTGGGAACAAATGTTCGAATTTTGATGCTATCCCAATTTTGAGTCAGCACATCGGGTATGCTATTATAAACCAAACTCATTTTGATTTTGCAACTGGTATAATTGGTTTTATTGGGGATAGGATGACAGAGGATAGGAATGTTGTGTACTTTGCTAGATTCTGTCAACTTATATATACTTTTTGTACTGATGAACCTCAATTAGTCAGTTCCTCAACTCCACCTTTTAAAGTTGCAAAACGCTACTTTAATGACCTGGTAAATGCTGACACTAAGAAATCAGTGGTTAGACCTTTATAGATTCCTCAGTCTGTAAAACAGATCTTAGTAAATACTGATCCTGATACTTATAGATCTGTTTATTCTGATGTCCAACCAACAACAACCTCCCAAAAATCACAACAACCATCAGCACCTACCACTCATTCTACTCAACCAACCCTCAGACAATATATCAAATCCTATCTCTCCACTTCACAGACAGTTCAACCCTCATCATCAGCACCTATTGTGAAGCCTTCATCTTCCAAACCAAAGAGGACAAAGACTGTTCCTAAAACACTTCAGAAGAAAAGGAAGATTGCTTTGAGAGATGAATCTGATACTGAGGAACATGTTCCTTCTTCAGAACCTATTATTGAAGAAGCTGAGAAAGTGACTTCTCAGAAGGATTCTGGAATTAGGGGATCTAGGCTTCTCAAGCGGCTTAGAAGAATGACTGTTCCTGAAACTCCCAAGGAATCCAAATCTACAAAGAGATACAAGAAACAGAGGGCAAATAGGCCAGTTTCAGATGATGAAGAGTAAGCAGCTAAGGAAGGGGATCAGAAATCTCTGATCTCACAAGAAAAAGGAATTTGCTAAAGTTACTTCTTCTCCATCCACTCCATCTAAGGAAGCTGATTCTGAAAAGGTCATCACACCATCTGTATCTCCTGTTGATCCAGGCACAAGTGCTGATATTGATGTTCAAAACTTGGTTGTGCCTGAAGTAATTCTCTTAGAAGCTCCAACAGCAACTAATCCTTCAACAACACCTGTTACTAATGCTGTTCAAACTCCAGAGTTATCTGCTAAACCTTCTCTGCATCTAGATGCTGATGATCAGACTTAAGGTGAGCATCATGATATGGCTGTTGATCAGAACTTAGAACCAGATCAGCAATTAGAGGATGCTGAAGCCTCCATTGCTACTCACACTGTTATTTTATCAGAGGGTACTGATTCTGTAAGTTCTGATGCTGCAAATGCTGGAGATACTGGTGATGCTGCTCCAACTGCAGATGCTGATGAAGCAGGTCCTTCAGGACATGCTCCTCAACAAACTATTCTTAAGTCTGAACTTGTTAAGAAGTTTGTTACCAGAGAAGCACCAGTGCCTTGGAGTGAAACTCCTGCAGGACAGGAGTGGACTAAGGAATGGAACTCAGTCACCTGTGTTCCAACTACACAGAATCTGGTTGAGCAATTGACAAAAGCTGATGAGATGTTAAATACTGATGATTTCAAAACACAGCTTAGAATCACTGCATTGAGTACTAAACATTTACAAGGTCTTCATTCAAATACTCATGCAGAGTTACATCTCTTAAGGGAAGAACTAATGAAGCAAGAACAAGTTCACAAGATTGATAAGAAAAAGTTCTTCCAACCTACCTTTGACAGGATTGCTTATATTGAGAAGACTCAAGATAATCAACAAGCTCAGATTGATGATATTCTGAAAAATCAAGCTTCTCAGCAATCACAACTTAATGAAATCCAAGTCTCAGTGGAATTGTTTGTCTCTCTTCTACTACCTGCTGATGCCAAAAAGGGGGAGAAAGTAATTAAGTCCAAATGCAAGACTGACAAGACACTGAAAGGAAAGGATGATGAAAATGATGATCAAGGAAACTCTGGAACGGGTAGAGGTCATAGTCAAGGTAGAGGTTTCACATCAAGAAAAGCTGCAATCACAAGTCACAGGACAAGTTCTGATACTAGGAAAAGAATAAGTTCTGCTACTAGTAAAAGGTTAAGTTCTGATGAACTTTTAGATCTAGGAAAATCCAGTCACAGGATAGTTATTTCTTCAGGAAAATCCAGGAATGGACTTGGAGAGTTTAATGGAAGAAGAAGCCAGACTTAATTCAGAGAAAGTCACATCTAAATCTGAAGCTTCTGGTAAAAAGCAACTTCCAAAACTCAAAGGCATTGTGATCAAAGAAAGGACACATACTGAAGCAAAATTGGCTAAATCACAACCGCAGATAGATCCAAGATCCAAGGGTAAAGAAAAGGTTGGTGAACCTATCAAGGTTTATGTGCCTCTTGAGGATGAATAAATTACTGATGAAAAGGATGATCTTGCTCTGACTTCAAGAAAAGTTCTTAAAACAACCTCTGACATGGCTCAAGTTGTTCAGAGTCAAGAAACTGTAAGTTCTGATATTCAGAAGAAGCAAGTAACATCTGACATAGCTCAAGTTAACTTGATATCAGAAGATAGACCAAAGACACTCCTACCAGGATTCACTAAAGCAAAATAGACTCAACCTTTGAAGACTACTGCAAGTGGTTTTGAAGCCAGAGTAGTTACTGGAAAGGAAGCAAGAGATAAAACTGGATTGGGAAGTGCTGATGAAAGAAGAATACATAAAACTACCAATGATCCAACTTCCTTGAGTGAACCAGGTATTGGAGCAACTCCTGAGAGATTGAATCAACTGGAATCTGTACAAATGGTTTACCATACCTACTTGAAAGAATACATCTTGTTGTATTTCATGACATATGGTAGGGTTTATCATATAAGGCAAAATGCCATTCCATTGAAGTATTTTGAAGAATTGGAGCATGTACTATTCTTACTTCAAGTGGATGACAGATTGACAGGAACTGCTGCAAACTATTTGAAGGATCAGATTCAGAGACAGAAAAGGCTTTATTTTGTTAAATCTGACAGCACATATGTTCCAAAGTACAGAGATCACAAGGGTGATATAGTTGAAATGAAGCCCAATTCTGCTCAAATTATAACTACCTTTCTAGGGTACAGGGCTGTGGAATTCAATCTTGAGTCTGATAAAGCTTATTTGATCAGACTGGATCAGGATATAAGAAAAGCAAAGATTAATGATCTCAGGGCTGCAATCTTTCAAATTGGTGAAGAGACTGCAGAGCTTAAAGATGCCAAAAGGAGAATGATTGATGAACTTAGATATGCTGAGAGATGTTTGTTGAAGAACTATCTCAGAACAACTCCTGACATCAGAGAGATCAGAAGATGAAACGAAGTCAAAGATCTAAAACTGCTTAAATTTTGATATTTGTACAGACTGAAGTTGTTATCAGAAGTTAAATATTGGTAAAGCTTTAAGGACTGTAAGTTGTAGTTATCTAGTCTAATTCTCATGCATTTGTACTTAATGTTTTTGACATCATCAAATATCTGTTAAACTTGTATATTATACTAATTTACAAGTTGGGGGAGATTGTTAGATATATTTGATAATGTCATGGCTAATATGATTTATGTTTAGTTTTCAGATCTTACTTAACAGGACAAATCAGTACTTATACTGGAAGTCAGGACTTAAGGATATCAGTACTTATATTATCAGGAGATAATAATCAGAAGTTGGATATCAGAACTTAAGTGCTGAAGGACGATCAGATAAGGAAAGTAGCTGATTAAAGGAAAGAAGATCGAGATAAACATAAGAAGAGATATGCATGAAGAAGGAGTTCCGTGAAGAATGGAATACTTGGAAGAAAAGATATCTGATTGATATATTTTAGGAAGCAGAATTATATTCCATATCAATTAGCGATTATCTTGTAACTGTGTAGTATATAAACATAGACATAGGGTTTACACTAAAAGTGTTATCATATTCGAGAAGATTATTCGTTGTAACCCTAGCAGCTCTCGTGATATTTGTCCATCACTGAGAGGTAACAGTTCCATACTGTAACAGAGTTTATTATTTCAATAAAGTTTGTTTTCTGTTACTCAAGATATTAAAGTTCGATTTGATTGTATTATATACTGTATTCACCCCCTCTACAGTGTGTGTGATCTAACATTTTAGTAGATGCTGATTTCTTCTTGGATTTTGATTTAGGCTTGGACTTAGACTTTTCACCAATCTTCTCCTTTTCCTTGTAACTCCTATCAGGATTTAATATTGCTTGAGACCTTAGAACATGTCCTTTAGCTTCACTTTCGCTGATTTCCTTGATTACAACACCTTTGGTTGGTCTTTGTCCAGGAATATCTTCATATGCTAAGATAGTATAAGCAGTTACTGATCTCAAAGATTTGAATTCCTCTTTCATAAGCCTTAACTGTTCAAGATCAACTCCTGGATTTTCCATTTTAAAAATCCTTCTACTAACCTCAGAATCAAATGCTTGTATTTTAGGGTCCTTGTAGAACATAGTTGTCTTCTTTCCCTTATACTTCAATATCTATAAAAACTGACTTGCTTCAGCAGCAGCTTCCATCTCCAGAATGCCTTGGTCTTTATCAACATTTGTGACTTTCAGAGTTTTCTTTGTAGTCACAGTCAACTATTGTCATTTTCTTGCACTTCTCCCTCTCTCTCCACCTTTTCTAGACTGGCTACCAATGGTTTTAGAAGTACCACTAGTACAAACTAGCCCTCCACCTTTCCTTCCAGAAATCTCCTTTCTACCTACTTTACTTCCTCCATCAGGACCATTATCTTTGTCATCAACGTCTTTCAGTTGGAGTTGTTTGCATTTATATTTTAAAACATTCTCCCCCTTTTTGGCATCATCACCAAGTAAGAGTGAAAAAACAAGCTCTAAATATTGTTGTAACTCACCCAACTGACTAGACATCTTCTCTTGAGTAGCTTTCAACATAGTTTAGTTGGCTTCCAGTTTGTCTTTTCTAGTAAGGATATGCCTCAATTGCTAGGTCATCTCATGTGAAGCAGTAAGTTTGGTTTCCATAAAAGATTCCTTAAGCTTGTCAATCTGAGATTTAGCTTGAGACTGAGTATTCTGAACTATTTTGATCAATAATGTAGAAGCTTTGAGATGAGTCAGGATATCAAGATTTGTAATGCTCTTCTCTGCTGTTTCCAAATGTCTTGAAGCATTAGCCTCAGAGATAGGATATGAAGCATCCTTCCATCAAAAAAGTCCTTACTATTTTTAGCATCCAGCTCAGCTAATCTCAATTATTTTTCTCTTTTTGACATGCCTTCAGGAAAGATAATCTCATCAAGATCTTCATCAGGATCGTACATTGATGTTAGATTCAGCAATATCTTCCCCATCACTAGGCTCACTTTCATATACAGATTCTTCATTAGCAACTAGTTCCTGAACTATCAGTGCTACTTCGTCCTCAACATCGTCATTTAATAAAGAGTCAGGAATTGGTGTAGTATGTGATCCAGCTGCTTCAGAAACTGCAATATCATCATCATTTATCTCAACATCCTTAAGAATTGTAGCCATATGAAATGGAGCTTCAACATTTATCTTCAAAACTTCAGTGCCTGTTGAATGCTGTGGTGACTCAAGAATTATGGAGTGAATATGAGTGGACTTTTCTTCTTCTTGAACATCAGCAAGAACAGGGAGAATACAAGTGGATGGAATAGATATATGAGTGGACTTCAAGAAAGTATCAGTACTTAGACCTGCAGGGAAATTATCATCATTTGAAACATCAGAGTTTATTGTAGGGACTACAGGCTAGATATTTCATATCAACAACTGTTTCTTTAATACTCTGAGCACCTGTAATATCAAGTAAAGAACCACTTAAATCTCTATATTCTTTTAAAGTAGTCTCACTACTTCTCACTGCACTCATCTCATGACTTTTAATAGTCAGAGTTTCCTCACAATGATTAACTAAATCCTGATACTCATCTACCTCTCCTTTTTCCAGGTAAGGATCCTTCCTCTCTTTAATTCTATTTTTCTATAAAAAAAATTCTATCATTCTCACATGAAAGGCTCAGAAAATTTCATCCTACAAAAATAAGAGGTGGCTGAGAAGAGTTATTTGTGGTCACATGACTAGGGGTACCCTTTTGTAAAGGACTAGACATGGTCATTCCATCAAGATTTATAAAAACTGACATGACAATATCAGGATTTAAAGTAAATGCTGATAAAGAAAGATCAGTATTTCTACCTTGTGCTTCTAAAGGTTCATCTTCTAAATTAGCATCCAAAGGAGGTACTGATAGAATATTAGTGAATGGTGTAGTTGAATGTATCTTTCCTTTAGGTTCAACTGCTAAGATGATTGGACCAGGAGTCAAGCCTGCACTACCACTTTGAGGTAGTGATTCTTGTGGGGCTGGACATTCAGAAGTTCCTGGATTACTTTAAAATCCGGGTTTTTGTGTACTCCTCTCCTCAGATTCAGTGTCTGACTCTTGTGCAACTCCAAGTTTGAAACCAGCTATCTTCTTAGAGGTAGCTCTCTCAATAGACTTGAAAAATCCTTGATCTTGGCAGCTTCAACTGTTATCTTACCAATTACTTCATTATGTAATTCTTGTATGGACTTTTCAGCAAGAGGTGCAATATCTTCTACATCCATTTCAGATGTAGGTTCTTGTGTGACTGGATCAGGATTTGGAGTAGTAGCTATTTTATCACTTTGAGATACAGGTTCTTGTGTGCTTGATCTATGAAATATTCTCTATTTCTCCAACCTCTTTGCTATCTTATTTACTTGCTCATGACTGACCTCCCTCACTTTTCTTTTCAGATTCACTGGAGAATCAATAATTATTACAGGTGTATCAGCGAATAAATTTTCTTGAGCATCAATAATTAGCTGTGCAGTCACAAATACATCATGTCCCTCCTCAGCTATAGTAAATTTTGATCAACTTCTTCTTCTTGATCTTTAGTGTGATAGCCTCAAACTCTGGGGTCTAGAGTTTGACGTCAATAATAATAAAACAGAAATATAAATAACAACTAAACTGAAATAAAATACACAACTATAACATTACGATCCCTTGACAAAGATATTTCTAGGTTTAAGTATGAAACTAGGTTATACAAAACTTTACACCTCATATCAAAACCTATCAAAACCTAATAACCTGCCTAACTATTACCACCAACCCACCTTATACGAACCAAACAAAATAGGTGGTTGACTTCTGCCCTGATTTTGACTAAAGGTGGTCCTTCTAGCGGGAAAGCGGTGTCTAGGCATTTGAAAAGAGTAATATAGAAATATACAAAATGAGCCCACGAATGCTCAATATTACCAGATATATGAATAAACAGGTTATAGATTTCTTACCGAATGATTTAGTAAAATAGTTGAAATCCTATTTAAGAACTGGAAACCACATCATACTAGCATGCTTATCTAAATCAAACACAATGTAAATAGAATAAAGAATTCCAAAACTTTGACTTTAATATTATATCCTTTTTCTGAATAAAATGACTCTAAACATTATCGAAATTGAATTAATCAATTCTATTGGACGTTCAACAGGTGAAGATAGCTGACCAGTCTATCAACACCGGACAGCTCTAACGGCCATCCAGAATTATGTGTTCCGAAACATAGAGACTAGTTAGGTCTCTATCACACTGGACTAATCGGTTAAAAGAATATGTGCAACCGAATTAGCCTCTTATGCCACCACATGCTGGGCTGTTACCGAATAAAAAACCTCTAACGCAACTCCAACAGATTACCTGATTTCCCTTTTATTCCAGTTCTAAAATTTGAATTGATTTTAGCTATCTCTTCCAAATTTCACGACATAGGTGAACTGAATATTGCACGATATTTGTGAACAAAATATTTCATGACATAGGTGTACAGAATATTTCATGATATAGTTTAACATAATATAATTCCAATTTGACTTTAAATCACTATTAGAATTAGATAATCCACGAGTTACTATTCCCAAAATAACTTTGAATAAAATATAATTTCTAAATACGGGAATACGTAACTTAAATAATTTTGATCAAGTTTGAATATGTTAATCAAACAATACAACCATGTTTATTCAAAAGTACTGAAACATAACAGATATGGTCAGAGGTACTTGCCTTGCTCAGCTTTACTTACGAACTGCTAGGTTATCCTAACTTCGAGGACTGGGTTTTCGACCATAACCTACAGAATTGAGATACCCTAAGTTAGATAATCGATTATGCTTGACATATCCTCACTATTAATTCTACCTTTACGATATCATATCTCGACTCATATTTATACACATAATATCAATATATAAAAGCAGATAGGGCTCACGTACTTTAAAATTCAGTTCGGTAATTATTTTAGAAATTACGAATAACTATTGTTACAGAAATAGGGTTATAGAATTCTTTTTGAAAAATAGTTCACCAAACTGAATTGCATACTACTAGCTGTTTGGAATCTTGGTTTCAAAATTTAACTTAGATTAGCGGAACCGAATTTATATTTAATTAATTGTTAACAAGACAAACTGACTAGTTTATATCAGTAAGTTTATCTGAGTATCGTTTAATCAAATACCACTCAAGGTCACACTAATCTGAGTTAGTTTTCTCGTATCAGAAATTAAATTTGTAAAAGGATATATATAGATAACTATAAAAACAAATGAATCAATTACTAATTATGATAATTAAAGGATATGTTCCCGAATTTCCAAAATATTAATTTCTCGGAAATCGGGCAGCACCTCCTCTGTTTATCGGACTGCCAGCCGATATCATATCGACACAATTTCCCAACAATGCAATCGAATTAATTTCGAAACTAAATATTTAAGTAGTATTTTACTTCCGAAAATTATAAGATAGAATTTATAAATTTGATAATTGCCTCACGGATCATTATTTCCAATAATCTGTCGGCTAAACAAGTTCATTGCTGACGGCGGCATAACTCTGACGGTGCCAGTACGGGTTTCCGGCCGGAGTTTCACCAATGTTTTTCACAAATCGATTCACGATTCGATTTTATCATGAAAGATAATAAAAATCAAAATTTTATATTGAAATCCCAAGGGGATTTTCAATTTCTTGAAATAAAATACAACCAAGCAATACCCATGATCAAGCGCAACAATATACACAACCAGACACTATACACAAGCGCGAACACAACCCTCGCGGGAAAAGAAACCAGCGGCGAGGGAATAAAGTGAAATAGGGGAGGCGGTTAGTTACCGGGGCAAACACTGAAAAGAAACGGTGGTGAACAACTCAGGGAAATAAGGAGCAAGTGAGGGATGAGGAGGGAGAAAGAAGAGAGACGTGAGAGAGAGAAGTGAGAGAAAGAAGATGAGAGAGATAGAGAGTGAGGAGAGACAGGGAGACTGATGTTGTATACAGAGAGAATTCGAAAATGAGAGAGAAAAAGAAGGCTTTTGTTTATTATATCAAGTTTTTTTTTCTTTTTTTTTCTTTTTTCTTAAACATGACACGTATCACTGATTAACCAGAACAGAGCCACATGTATTTATTCCTGACTATAAGCCTGAATTTGCCGTCCGTATTTTGAATTTAACAATATATTTTGCGAATAAATATTCATCGAAATAATCCCAAAATAATTTTAAAATTCTTAAAATATTCGAAAACTAATAAAATAATATTTTCATAAGTTTTAAATCATTTTTTCAATTTCACATTAAATCAACACTTAATTATAATCAGAATATTATACAGTGTTGAATAACTAACGAAATATTATCCTCTAAATTTTATAAATCCTCATAAATATATAATAAAATTATAAAGCAATAATATTTTTTCTCACAATATTCATATTATGGAAAATAAACTCTAGTAGTTCTTTTGAATACAATTCACACGTCAAATCAAAACAACAATATGCAATACGAATAATTCAACACATTTTAATATTTAACACGCAACACATACCTTGCAGAATAATATATTTTAAATTCACAAAATACAGAGTCGTTAGAACCTTCCCCCTTAAAAAGATTTTATCCTCAGAATCTGACCTATTTGAATAAGTGAGGATTTTTGTCTAGCATTTCTGACTCTAATTCCCAAATAGACTCTTCTACTCAAGGATTTCTCCAAAGTACTCTTACTATAGGAATGGACTTATTTTTAAACACTTTATCTTTATAATCTAGGGTCTGGATTGGTTGTTTCACATAGGAAAAAATTGGTTGAATCTCGATTGGCTAATTTTCATTGACTTGATTTGAATCAGGAATGTACTTCTTCAACATAGAGATGTGGAACACATTGTCAATATGATGCAGATGCGGTGACAGTGCTAATTCGTAAGCAACATTTCCTACTTTTTTCAAAACTTCAAAGGGACCGATATATCTGGGAATCAATTTATCTTTCTGTCCAAACCTGATTAATCCTTTCCAAGGAGAAACTTTCAGCAACACTAATGATCCAACTTCAATTTCCCTATCTTTTCGATATCAATCTACATTTTTCCTTTGTCTGTTCTGAGCAGCCTCTAGCCTTTTCTGAATCCGCATCACTGCAGCCTTTGTCTGTTGAACCAATTTAGGGCCTAACAATTTCCTTTCATCGACTTCTTCCCAATAAAGCGGAGATCTACACTTTCGACCATATAAAGCTTCATACGATGGTATACCGATACTGGCATGATAGCTGTTATTGTAAGAAAACTCTATCAATGACAGATGATCATCCCAATTTCCTTTGAAATACAAAGTACATACCCTTAACATATCCTTTATCGTCTGAATTATTCTTTCACTTTATCCATCTATTTGAGGATAATAAGTGGTGCTCATTTTCAACTTGATTCCTAACCATTCTTGAAACCTGGTCCAAAACCTCAAATTAAATCTTGGGTCTCTGTCTGATACGATGGAAACTGGAACTCCATGCCCGGATATAATCTCATCCAAATATAGTTTGACTAACTTTTCTAGGGAATATCTCTTGTTGATTGGAAGAAAATATGCTGAGTTTTTAATTTATCAATGATGACCCATATAGCGTCGTGATTCGATCTAGTCTTTGGTAGTCCAACCACAAAGCCCATTGCAATGTCTTCCCACTTCCACTGAGGAATTTCTAAGGGTTGCAACAATCCACTTGGTCTTTGGTGTTCAGCTTTTACTCACTGATATGTATGGCACTAGTTAATCCAATCCGCTACTTCCTTCTTCATTCTTGGACACAAGAAATTCTTATGTAGGTCCTGATACATTTTAGTACTTCCTGGATGAATAGAAAACCTCGAACTATGTGCTTCTTGCAATATCTTTTTCTTCAGGTCAGGTATATTGGCAATCCATATTCATGACGAAAATATTAATATACCTTTGTTATCCTTTTGCGTGCAAACCTCTTCTCCTGTCAGGTTATCCATTCCTTGATCCATTACTTCCTCCTGACATTTATTGATTCTTTCCATCAATTATGGCCGAAAAGTAATTTCATATAGTCATTCCTTATCATCTCTTGTTACTCAAATTTCAATCTCCAACTTTTTCAATTCCTTCAATAATTCTTTAGCAATCTCAATCATATTCAATCTTTCTTTCCTACTCAATGCATCTGCTACCACATTCGCTTTACCCTGGATGATAGTTGATAGAGCAATCGTAGTCCTTAATCAATTCCAACCATCTTCTTTATCTTATGTTTAAATCTTTCTAAATGAATATGTAATTTAAGCTCTTATGATCCGTATAGATGTCACTCCTTTCTCCGTACAGGTAATGTCTCCACAAATTTAACGCAAATATTATTGCTGCTAACTCTAAATCATATAATAGATATTTCTGCTCGTGAGGCTTTAGTTGTCGGGATATGTAGGCAATTACTTTGTCATGATGCATGAATACACATCCTAAACCCTTTAAGAAACATCACTATAGATTACAAAATTCCCCGTCTCATCTGGCAATGCTAATATCGGGGCAGTCACCAATCTTTTTTTCAATTCTTGAAAACTTTTCTCATATTTCTCATTTCATACAAACTTCTCATTTTTCCTGGTTAACTTAGTCAGTGGGGTTGCGATCTTTGCAAAATCTTTTACAAATCTCCAGTAATAACCGGCTAATTCGAGAAAACTTCTGACTTCCGCCGGTGTCTTTGGTTGCTCCCAATTTGATATCGCTTTAATCTTTATAGGATCCACCTTGATACCGTCCTTACCGACCACATGACCTAGGAACTAAACTTCATCCAACCATAATTCATATTTCGAGAACTTGGCATATAATTCCTTTTCTTTCAATCTTTGTAGAGCAGTCCTTAGGTTTTCTGTATGTTCTTCTTTAGACTTCGAATGGATCAGGATATCATCAATAAATACAATCACGAACTTATACAAGTACTCCTTAAACATTCTATTCATGAGATCCATAAATACGACTGGTGCATTTGTTAATCCAAATGACATTACTAGAAACTCATAACATCCATATCGTTTCCTAAACACAGTCTTTAGTATGTCCTCAGTCTTAATCTTTAGCTGATGGTAGTCAGATCTTAAATCAATCTTTGAAAAACAAACCGCTCTTTTAAGTTGATCAAATAAATCATCAATCCTTTGTAGGGGATACTTATTCTTAATTGTCAACTTATTCAACTCCCGATAATCGATACATAACCTCATACTTCAATCCTTCGTTTTCACAAATAATATCGGTGCTCCCCAGGGAGATACACTTGGTCTAGTTACACCATTATCCAACAGTTCCTGAAGTTGATTAGCTAATTTTTCAATTTCTACTGGAGCCATGCAGTACGGAGCTTTTGACATTGGTTCAGCTCCGGGTACTAAATCGATGGAAAACTCTATCTCACGATCTGGGGGTAGTCCTGGTAACTCATCTGGAAAGACTTATGGGAATTTATTTACTACCGGAATTTCCTCCAATTTAGGTGCTTCCTTCTTAGTATCCACCACATGTTCTACATATTCCTTATATCCTTGTTTTAATATCTTCTTTGCTTGCATGATTGAAGAAACTTCTTATCTGGCTTCTGCCCTTGAAAACTCACCCTAATATTATGTTCCATAAATATAACAATTTGCTTTTTTCTTGCAGTCAATTTTTGCCTTATGACGGGACAACCAATAACTTCCTAAGATTATATCAAATTCTCCTAACTCGAAAGGTATTAGGTCGGACGAAAAAGAATATCCTAAGATTTTTAGAGGTCATTTATGACATAACTGATTTACTAGTACTTTGTCTTGATTAGCCACTTCTATAATTAAGGATTCTTTTAAATCTTCCAATATTAAATCTATTCTATCCACACAATCCTTCTATATAAATGACTTAGATGCTCCAGAATCAAACAATACTTTAACATGTACGGAATTAAAGGGGAGCTTACCTGCTACCATATCAGAATCTTGAGCAGTTGGCCTTTTAGTTATCATGAAAGTTCTAGCCTTGGATGTACTGGATGCCGGGCCTTTCGATGCACTACCTCCAACACTACCATGAGAAGCACTCCTATAGTTCTTGGCAAGATGTCCTAATTTGCAACAAATATAGCAGGTGACTCATGAATTCTCCACTTTACATTTCGACGTATAGTGTCCTTTATGTCCACACTTGAAACATTCAATGCTTAATTTGCACACTCCACCATGCTTTTTACCACATTGCTTACATTTCGCTATTGGTCGCCTGACCGACTTAACTTGATTATAACTGACTGAGGTGTTACTAGGCCTGTTTTGAGAAAATTTTTGTCTTTTGAATCCCCTATCCCTATTCTTCCCAAACTTTTTCTAAATCTTGTGACTGGACCCCCTTGATCTTGTTTTTCTTCCACAACTTTCTCTTTCTGCTTCTTACTTTCTTTTTCCCCGGCGGTTAATTTCTGAATACTTTCTATTACCATAGCAGCCTGAACTACCGAGGTATAGGTCTTCAGTTGTAAAATTACAACTCCACTTCAAATTTTTGGTTTCAATCCATGTTAAAACCTTTTTGCTTTTTAAGCTTCAGATCTTACATACTCTGGTGCAAATCTGGCTAATTCCGTAAACTTAGCCTCATACTCCGCTACACTTTTATCGCCTTGCTTTAATTCTAAAAACTCAATCTCCATTTGGTTTTGCAGAAAATCAGGAAAATATTTTTCTAAAAATAACTCTGTAAACCTAGCATATGGAATAAGACCTTCTCCTTTTAATGCATTGGTTGATTCCCCCCCAGTAATTCGCTTCATTTTTCAAGAAATAACTCGCATAAGCTGCCTTAAAGTCATCGCTTACTTGGGTGAGGTTGAAAGCTTTCTCCATTTATTTTAACCATGCTCTAGTAGCTACTGGATCAGCCTCACCCTTAAACTCAGGAGGTTTAACTGTCCGGAAAGATTTGAAATTAAGGGTCTGGTTAACCCCTTGATGTTGCTGCTGCAACTGAAGTTGTTGAATCTAATGTTGCTGCTATTGGATTAACTACTACTACTGTTGTTGTTCCTGCTGCTGGAATCGTTGTTGTTGTTGTTGCTGAAACTGTTGTTGTTTTTGGGCCATTTGATTTGTCTGCTGGGACAACAAATCTAGAATTTTGTTTATAGCTGGACCCCAGCAGAACTACTGCTATTTTTTTTAGACTAGGTAGCTTTCTTGGGCGGTATTTTTCCTGAAATATAGTAGTGGATTTATTGAAAAGCATAATAAGTATGTATGACAGAAAAGATCATCATTTTAACGGTACACCTGTATCTGGAAAATGCTTCCTAGATAAAATACCCACGTCTTTGTTATGGGGGGTTCATCTATAAAAGATATCTAGATCAACAACACTAACAACAATGACAGTATTAGAAACAACAACAATGCAGGAAAACCGAAATGTAATGATACTAAACACCATAATATGAATTCTCAATACAATAGCAACTTATTAGCTTCCCACAACTACTAAAATACAATAACTAAACTAATCCGATACACAACAAAACTTGGCTTGCTATATCAACCACAAACTATATTGAGCAAACTAGAAAACTGAGTCAAACTTGGGGATCTCTGGAGTTTATCGGGCACACTAGTCCGAGTTCCGAACAATTATTCCTCTAATGGCAATTTCCTATCACCTTTAAGTGGCTCGTCAACCACTGAATCAATATTTCTAAGGCCGCAGCTTTTGCCATCGGACCTTGAACCCTCTATGTTGCCTTTGCCTCTAAAATATCAACCTAATATAGAGCCTTTATCTCGAATTGGAGATCATCACTCGAAACAAAATACCCTACTGGTGGTCTCACTGGTAAGTCATCCACACAACGGGCCAACTCTATATTATGGGAATATAAATAGTCTCTCTCTAGTACCATGGCCTGATCAATATGGTAAGGAATGGGAGCAGGATCTCTAGTGGTGCGGCAACTAGATGGAATATATGGACCTCTGAAACTAGGACCACTATCAGGGGTAGACTCCCTACCAGCGGTATCAACACCGGGACGAGAGGAGATACCTATTTCTGGATTAGGGTAGGTACTGAAGAATGCACAAGAGCTGTATCCAGGATAGGAGATGACATCCCTGTAGGATCATCTCAAAAGGAGGACCAGGAAGAGTCCAAGTGAGGAGCCTCAGAACTGTCAGATTTCTCTATGGGTTACTGCAATAATATATATATATATAAATATATATATATATATATATATATACAGGGAAGATATAATAAAAGGTTAGGGACAGTTCTATCAAAACAGCAATAGATGTCAAGGTCACTACCTTTGAAACCCTCGAATAGACTCTTAAAATCGATCCTCTAAATGAGTTGCTCGACTCACATTTCTATCAAGTTTTACTAAAGGTTTGACTCTACACCTAACCTAAATCAGAGACATAAAACTTTGGCTCTGATACAAATTGTGACATCCTTAAACTCCAGGGTCTAGAGTTTGACATCAAAATAATAAAACAGAAATATAAATAACAACTGAACTGAAATAAAATACACAACTACAACATTACGACCCTATGAACAAGATCTTACCAGGTTTAAGTATGAAACTAGGTTATACAAAACTTTACAACTCATAATAAAACCTATCAGAACCTAATCACCTACCTAACTATTACCTCCAACCCACCTCATAGGAACCAAACAGAATAGGTAGCTGACTTTTTCCCTGATTTCGACCAACGGTGGTCCTTCTAGCGGGAAAGTGGAGTCTAGGCATCTTAAAAGAGTAATATAGAGATATACAAAACAATGAGCCGACGAATGCTCAACAGTACCAGATATATGAATAAACAGGTTATAGATTTCTTACCAAATGATTAAGTAAAATAGTTAAAATCCCTTTTAAGAAATGGAAACCACATCTGTTATGGATTAAAAACTAATATATATAATTGCTGTATTTAATACTAAGGAACGTGAGCTTCGAGGCTCGATTTGACTGCTCTTGTGTTTCGTGACTCAATCTGCCTTAACAAGATGCCTACGTACCTTGCTGATTGCCAAGGATCAAGTCAAAAAACGTAGTTCTTGTTTGTGGGGTGAGGCCCCTTATATAGATATGGGAGTCCTTGAATTGGACTTGGTATAGGAGACTTGGTGGACAAGCCTCTGAATTAGGATAGACTTAGGAGTCCTAGGAAGTAGGAAGCTGATTCCTTATCCTTTTAGGTCCCCTTGAGGCTAATCTATAAGGATTTATATCCTTATCGGGACTCTTCTCAATAGCTGATTTTTCCCTTATTAATTAATTACGAAATTAATTAATAATCAGGGCTTTTGGGCCTTTTTTATTCCACTAGGCCTGATCTGGTCCATCAGGCTTAACCTTTCTGGTCTGAATATTATACATCTTATTATTGGGCCTAGCAGCCCATTAATTATAAAATCAGGACTTATTTATCCCTATCATTTGCCCCCCAACTTTTGGGAAACATTGATTAGGTTTCGCAGAAGTTAAATCTATTCGTTCCCTTACAGGGTTTCGTTTTTGCGTAAAGTGTGGAGCGACCTACACATTTACAACGAATCTTCCTTTTATTCAGAAATTATCTTAATTTCCAGGAATTTTTCCCTAATTTTCTGGAATTTTCCCTAATTTTCTGGATTTTTCCCTTAATTTCTGGGATTTATCCTAATTTTCTGGATTTTTCCCTTAATTTCTGGGATTTATCCTCATTTTTCTGGATTTTTCCCTTAATTTCTGGGATTTATCCTAATTTTCTGGATTTTTCCCTTAATTTCTGGGATTTATCCTAATTTTCTGGATTTTTCCCTTAATTTCTGGGATTTATCCTAATTTTTCTGGATTTTTCCCTTAATTTCTGGGATTTATCCTAATTTTCTGGATTTTTCCCTTAATTTCTGGGATTTATCCTAATTTTCTGGATTTTTCCCTTAATTTCTGGGATTTATCCTAATTTTTCTGGATTTTTCCCTTAATTTCTGGGATTTTTCCTAATTTTCTGGATTTTTCCCTTAATTTTTTTTTTTTTTTTATATAACTTTCGACCAGGAATCCATTCGACCAGGATTCTGGTCGAATTAACCCCCATATTGCCCTGGTCGACAGCTTTTCGAGCAGGAGTGTTTCGAGCAGAGGTCCTGGTCGAATTTCGGCCAGGATTTTTTCCTTTTTTTTTTTTTTTTTTTTTTTTATCGACCAGGAATTTTTCGACTAGGATTTTCGTCCCTTTCGGTCAGGATTCTTGTTTTTCTGACCGAATAAACCATCTTCCTTGCCTTGGTCGAAGCTATTTCGAGCAGGGCTCGTTCGACCAGGATTTTCCTTTGGTTTCTAGTCGACAAGGCTTCAGGCATAGCTTTCTCGATCAGAATCCTGACCCTTTCGGTCAGGAATCAATATTTTGACCGAATTAATCTTTCTCTCAGCCTTGGTCGATGCCCTTTCGACCACAACTCATTCAAGGAAAAATACAGTTCGTGCCTTGATCGAATTGGGTCAAGAACATGTTAATGCATATATTTTCTTAGGGTCATACGTCTGGGCTGGACTCTATTGGGTCCTTGATTTGGGCCTGGATTTTTTGGGCCACCCTCTTAGTGGGTCTTAATCCTGGGCCCATTCCTTAAATCTGGGTTTTGTTTGTCAACTAATTGGGCCCCCCTTTTTTGGGCTGGTTTTATGGGGCTATCCTTTGGGCCCATTGTTTTTAACTGGGCTTTTAGCTCACGGGCTTATTTTAACCCTATTCCAATATACTGGGCCTTTCAATTGGGTCCCTAGTTCTGGGCTTTCAATTTGGGCTAATCCTTTTTTGGGCCCGTTTTCAGCAGCCCTCTTTTTTCTAACTTGGGCTATTTTGCTGAGCCTTTCAAACACTTGGGCCCTTAACTGGGCTTATTATTTTCTCAGGAACATTTCGGTCATAATCAATATTTTTGACTGAATTAACCTCCTTTTCTAGCCTTGGTCGAAGCTTTTTCGATCAGGATTCATTCGATCAGGATCCTTGCTTACTTCCTGGTCGACAAATTCTCTTGGTGTTAGGATTCAAAATCCTGACTCTTTCGGTCAGGAATTAGGATTTTGACCGAATTAACCCTTTTTTCTTAGCCTTGGTCGAAGCCTTTTCGATCTCAACTAATTCGACGATGAATACAACATGAAACCTGATCGAATTGGGTCTGGGATTTGGGATATATTACTTTCTGTGACTCCATATATTTGATTTGGGCCCTAAGTCTGGGCTGGATTTTTTCCAATCTCAAATTTGAGCCTAAGATTTGGGCCTGAATTCTTTTATGGGTACTTTATTTTTGACCCTGGGCTTGATTTATTGATCCCTATACTGGGTTTTTTTTTTTCTAATTCAAGTAGGATTAGGCCTTATTTTTGGGCCTTCATTTATCCAAATCCTTTTTGGATTTGGGACTTATTTCTGGTTTTTGAAGATAATACTCATATATATTTTCTTCCAGTTTTTGGACCCCGGGTGCTGGGCTTTGAATATTTGGGGCCCTTATCTGGGCTTGACATACTTCCAGGCCCAACAAGTTTTAACCCTTTTTTTTTGAATTGGGCCTTTTTATAGGGCTTTCATATCATGCATCTAATTTAATTGCAATGCCATAGAGATTCAAACATATTTCGAAAAATTCTCTGAGCTTCAAAAATTGTTTGGGATTCATCCCTTACACAAGTCTTAATAAACTTCATAATAAGACATATAAATCCTAAGCAAATCTTCAAGGTGCTTTTCAACCTACTCTCCATCATGACAAGTGAGAATCGTATCCAACTGCCCTACACATAGCAAACCTTCAGGTTTTGTGCATGCCAAGTTCTCGGGACTTCAAAACCATCCATAGTCTCCAGCTTGTAGGTTCCTCTACCCTGAACACTCTTGACTCTGTACGGCCCTTCCCAATTCGGGGCAAGCTTCCCTTTTTGTCCTACACCAGATGCTTCTATCTTCCTCAAGATTAGATCGCCTTGTTTAAAAAACCTTTCTTTAACCCTTAGGTTGTAGTAGAATGAAGCTTTTTTCTGATATTCTACTATCTTTGCATGTGCTTTATCTCGCACTTCATCAATTAAATCCAGGGCTAATCTCTGCCCTTCCTCATTTTCTTTCTCATCGAAAGCCTGAATCCTTGGAGAGGAATGTGATATCTCCACGGGAACTACTGCTTCCGCCCCATATGCCAACATAAAAGGAGTTGCATCTGTCGTGACTCTACAAGTAGTCCTGTAGGCCCATAATATTGGAAGTATCTCATCTACCCAATTATTTCTTGACTTCTCGATCCTCTTCTTTAGTCCATCCAGGATTATCCGATTTGCTACCTCTGCTTGTCCATTGGCTTGCGGGTGAGCCACAGAGGTGAATCGTAACTCGATTTCATTTTCTTCACAATACTTCTTGAATTCCTCATTGTTGAATTGTGTTCCATTGTCAGTGACAAGGATACGGGGAATTCCATATCGGCACATAATGTTTTCCCACAGGAATTGTGCAACCTGCTTAGTAGTGATTTTGGCCAAGGGTTTGGCTTCAATCCACTTGGTGAAATAATCAATGGCTACAATCAGAAATTTCCTTTGTGCCGTGGCCATAGGAAAAGGCCCTAGAATATCCATCCCCCACATGGCAAAGGGAATAGGCGAGTTGATAGAGGTCAGCATCTCAGGGGGTTGTCTAACAATTGGTGCATGCTTCTGACAGCGGTCACACTTCTTTACATATTCTTTGGCATCAGCCATCATTTCTGGCCAATAGAAGCCTAAACGAGTTATCTTATGAGCCAAGGCCCTGCCCCCCAAGTGTTGTCCACAAATACCTTCATGCACTTCTTCAAGAGCCAAGCGTGCCTCATCGGGCCTGAGACACCTCAAGTAAGGAACCACGAAAGATCTTTTATATAGAATCCCATCTATCAAAGAGTACCTTAGTGCTCGAACAGTTAACTTCCGTGCCTCAATTGTATCGCTTGGCAACCAACCGGTCTGAATGTGAGCCTTGATGGGATCAATCCATGACGTCCCCAAGCCTACGGGAGCCACAAGCTTAATATCTATGCTTCGTGTCTTCAAAACACGGAAGTACACACTTCCTGAACTTTCTTCAATCTCAGATGAAGCAAACTTTGATAGCGCATCTGCTTTAGCATTTTCTTCCCTTGGAATGTGTTCAACATGGCATTCATTAAATTGGGTCATCACAGCCCTTACTAGGCGAACATACTTTGCCATCGTATCATCCCTTGCTTCAAATTCTCCCTTTACCTGGGATATGATCAACTTCGAGTCTCCACGGACCTTTAAGTTTTTGACTCTAAGTGTCCCAGCTAGACCAAGGCCAGCAATCAGGGCTTCATACTCTGCCTCATTGTTTGTGGTTGGGAAGTCTAGCTTCATGGCATACTCAATTAAGAATCCATCAGGGCTTTGCAAAACCAACCCTGCTCCACTGGAATTTGTTTTTGATGCTCCATCAAAATAGAGAACCCAATATTCTTTCTCCTTGTCCCCATTGTCGACTCCCTTGTCTTGAGGTGTGGTATCTTCCTGCCCCCCGACTTCTTGGTTGGGTATGGTACATTCCACCACGAAGTCAGCTAGTGCCTGGGCTTTTATGGCCATACGTGGCTTATACTTGAGATCGAACTCTCCCAATTCTATTGCCCACTTAATCAGTCTCCCACTTGCCTTGGGACTGTGAATGATATTTCTCAGTGGCTGATTTGTTAGCACTTCAATTTGGTGAGCTTGAAAATAAGGACACAGCTTTCTTGAAGCCATTACCAAGGCTAAAGCGAATTTCTCAATGGCTGAATAATTCAACTCAGCACCATGCAAAATTTTGCTGACATAGTATACGGGTTTCTGGACTTTTAGTTCCTCCTTAACCAACACCGCGCTCAAGGCGCTTTCTGAAACAGCCAAGTACAAGAATAAAACTTCACCCAGAACTGGCTTGGCCAACAACGGGGCCTGGCCCATATACTTCTTTAACTCTTCAAATGCCTTCTGATTTTCCTCACTCCATACAAAGTCTTTAATGTTCTTTAATGACTTGAAGAATGACAAGCACTTGTCTCCTGACTTGGAGATGAATCGTCCTAGCGCAGCAACCCTTCCTGTGAGTTTCTGAACATCCTTGACAGTTTTTGGGGGTTCCATGTCCAGGATTGCCTTTATTTTATCGGGGTTAGCCTCGATTCCCCTCTTTGAGACCATCAATCCCAAGAATTTTCCAGATCCTACTCCGAAAGCACACTTCGTGGGATTCAACATCATCTTGTGGTACCTCAGGACCTCAAAAGCTTCCCTCAAATGGGTTATATGATCAGTCTTAACTAGACTCTTGACTAGCATGTCATCAACATAGACTTCCATAGTCTTCCCAATAAGATCCTTAAAAATTTTATTCACCAACCTTTGATAGGTGGCTCCTGCATTCTTGAGACCAAACGCCATAACAAGATAACAATAAACGCCAAAGTCAGTGATAAATGATACCTTTGGAACGTCATCCTTATGCATTTTGATCTGGTTGTATCCGCTAAACCCATCCATGAAACTCAGCATCTCATGTCCAGCGGTGGCATCAATCAAAGTATCAATTCTAGGCAGCGGAAAACAGTCTTTGGGGCATGCATCATTCAGATCGGTGAAGTCTATACACATCCTCCACTTTCCATTAGCCTTCTTCACCATTACAGGGTTTGCTAACCACTCCGGAAATTGAATCTCCTCAATGAAACCAGCCTCTAAGAGCTTTTCCACTTCCTGCTTTATAGCCTCTTGTCTTTCCGGGGCAAAATTTCTTTTCTTTTGTTTCACTGTCTTCCGGCTTGGATCCACGTTTAACTTGTGGGTAATTAACTCCGGGTCTATGCCTGGCATATCAGCTGCTGACCATGCAAACACATCACTATTTTCTTGCAAAAATTTCACTAACTTCCCTCTAAGGGGCTCCTCTAATGTAGCTCCAATGAAAGTCATCCTCTCAGGACTCTTGGGATCTAAAGGAACCGAAACCAATTCTTCTGCTGGCCTTCCTCTATTCTCATCATTTTCTCAAACATCCATATCTTCAATAGGAAGAACCTGCCCCCCGACTCCATCTGCCCTCAAAGAGGCCACATAACAGCTTCTAGCCATTTTTTGATCTCCTCTCTCTTCTCCAATCCCGTTTCGGGTGGGAAACTTCATGACTGAATGGTAGGAAGAGGGGACTGCCTTGAAGGCATGTATCCCTGTTCTCCCCATGATAGCATTATAAGTTGAACTAGCCTTTACCACCATAAAATCCAGCATCTGCGTTGCTTGCCTTGGCTCCGTACCTATGGTGGTTGGCAATTTAATTATCCCTTCCACAGGACATTCTACTCCAGCAAATCCATATATCGGCATGTCGGTTGGTGTCAACTGGGAGTCGTTATACCCCATCCTTAGAAAGGTGTCGTGGAGCAAGATATCCACAGAAGCACCATTATCCACAAGGACCCTCTTAACCGGGCTATTTCCTATTATCGGCGTTATGACCAGCGGGTCGTCATGGGGAAACTTCACACCCTCTAGGTCGGAATCATCAAAAGCCAATGTTACTTCTGTCCTGGCCCTCTTCGGGGCTTCTCCAACAATATGCATAACCTCTCTAGTATATGCCTTTCTGGAATTTTTGGACAATCCAGCAGCAGTTGGACCTCCAAAGATCGTGTTTATCACAGGCCCTCGAGGTCTCGGTCCTCCATAAATGGTGTTTATAACTGGTCCTCTAGGTTGGGGGTTTCGCCCCTGATCGTCTTGGTCCCTCCTACGATCTTCAAAGTTCTTCCTTCCATTATTATTTCTGTCCCCTCCATCTCCAGTATACTTGTTCAATCTTCCTTTTCGAATCAAAAACTCAATTTCATCTTTCAATTGCCTACACTCATCGGTGTCATGGCCAACATCTTTGTGAAACCTGCAATACTTGCTCTTATCTAGCTTGGCTGGATCGGCCTTCAAGGGCTTAGGCCAACGAACATCTCGATCTTTCTCGATCTCCATCAAGATCTGGCTTCTGGGAGCATTCAGCTTAGCGTATTCGGTGAACTTTTGCCCAGGTCCTCCCTTCTTGGGGGTTGAATCAGGGTTTTGTTCGGTTCTAGGATACTTATCCTTAGCGATATACTCCAGATCAGTTTTCCGCTTCTTGCCTCCAGTGGGCTCATTACTTACTACGGTCTTCCTCATGCTTTCTTCAACCTTGATATACTTCCCTGCCCTCTCTTGGAGCTGCAACATATTTTCAGGGGGACGTTTGGCCAAGGACATCTTGAAAAACTCATCCCTAGTTCCTTGTTGCAGTGCTATCATAGCTACCTTATCATCAAGGTCTGGGACTTTTAAAGCCTCCTTTGTAAAACGATTCAGGTAATCTCTCAAGGATTCCTTAGCTTCTTGCACAATACTCATAAGAGATGCTGAACTTTTCTCATGGACTTTTCCACTGATGAACTGCTTAATAAAAGCCTGACTTAACTCTCTGAACGATCCAATAGAGTTTGGGGGCAAGCGACTGTACCATCTTTGAGCCATACCTGACAGGGTTTGAGGGAAGGCCCGACACTTTATAGCATCATTCACGGGTTGCAGCAACAGTGCATTAGAGAATGTCCTAACATGGTTAGCGGGGTCTCCCGTGCCATCATAGGCTTTGATAGTGGGCATCTTGAATTTCCTTGAGATATGGGCATTCATTATCTCTTCTGTGAAGGGTGGAGTTGGATCATCAGGATCTCCAAGGGGAAGGAGATTGCTTGGATCAGTTCTTGGGACAATAGCCCTTCTTCTTACCGGACCATCCAGGTCTATGACAGGAGGAGGATTTCTCCCCCTAGGAGATATCTCGGGTTTGGTGGCCTGGTGAGCCTCCAAATCACGCCTCAGCCTTTGGATTTCAGCCTCATGAGCCCTGATCCTTTCCTGCACTTCTTGGGGATTCGCCCCTGGGGTGCTTTGGGGGCGTTGCCTTCCATCGGTCATTGGCTCTTTTCCAGGACGCCTCCTTCTCGGGGCCACTTCATCATCCGAAGATTCGGAGTCTCTCTCAGTATAAGGACCAGAAAATTCCCGATCCTCAGGAATAGGACCCAAACCTCGTATATAGGGGGGTGACTGCCCTCGTGCTTCGCCTCGCCTAGCATATCCGCTTCCTCCAACCTCAGGGCGAAGGGGCATCCCATAAGGGGGGTTAGTAGTAACAATAGTTGAATATTCATACCCGACGGGTCGAGAATTCACAGGTATATGTATTTGTTGAACTTGAGGATTCGTACCTTGAATAGTCGGGGGAGTTGTCCCTTGTGGCTGAGGATGAGTTGCCCCTGTCTGGGCTTCCCCCTGAGTAGATGCATAAGTTGAATGGGGAGGAACCTCCACGGTTGATGAAATCACCTGGGTTGTCTCTGATGGTGTTCCTTCCTCTAGAGCTCCAATTGTTTTCCGTGTTCTCGTCATGGTTGTTGTTGCTTTCCCACAGACGGCGCCAAATGTTATGGATTAAAATATATATAATTGCTGTATTTAATACTAAGGAACGTGAGCTTCGAGGCTCGATTTGACTGCTCTTGTGTTTCGTGACTCAATCTGCCTTAACAAGATGCCTACGTACCTTGCTGATTGCCAAGGATTAAGTCAAAAAACGTAGTTCTTGTTTGTGGGGTGAGGCCCCTTATATAGATATGGGAGTCCTTGAATTGGACTTGGTATAGGAGACTTGGTGGACAAGCCTCTGAATTAGGATAGACTTAGGAGTCCTAGGAAGTAGGAAGCTGATTCCTTATATTTTTAGGTCCCCTTGAGGCTAATCTATAAGGATTTATATCCTTATCGGGACTCTTCTCAATAGCTGATTTTTCCCTTATTAATTAATTACGAAATTAATTAATAATCAGGGCTTTTGGGCCTTTTTTATTCCACTAGGCCTGATCTGGTCCATCAGGCTTAACCTTTCTGGTCTGAATATTATACATCTTATTATTGGGCCTAGCAGCCCATTAATTATAAAATCAGGACTTATTTATCCCTATCAACATCATACTAGCATGCTTTTTTAAATCAAACATAATGTAAATAAAATAAAGAATTCCAAAACTCCTATTTTAGCATGCTATCCTTTTCTGAATAAAATAACTTTAAACATTTTCAAAATTGAATTAATCAGTTCTATTGGATGTTCAACAGGTGAAGATAGCTAACCAGTCTATCAATATCGGACAGCTCTAACGACCATCCAGAATTACGTGTTCCGAAACTTGGAGACTAGCCACGTCTCTATTACGCTGGACTAATCGGTTAAAAGAAAATATGCAACTGAATTAGCCTCTTACGCCACCACATGCTGGGCCGTTACCGAATAACGGACCTCTTACGCAAGTCCAACAAATTACCTGATTTCCCTTTTTATTCTAGTTCTAAAATTTGAATTGATTATACCTATCTCTTTCCAAATTTCATGACATAGGTGAACTGAATATTTCACGACATAGGTGAACTGGATATTTCAAGACATGGGTGAACAAAATATTTCACGACATAGGTGAACAAAATATAATTCCAATTTGACTTTAAATCACAATTAGAGATAGGTAAACCACGAATTACTATTCCCAAAACAACATTGAATAAAACAAAATTTCTAAACAAGGGAATACGTAACTAAAATAATTTTGATCAAGTATGAATATATTAATCAAACAATGCAACCATGTTTATTCAAAAGTATTGAACCATAACAAATATGGTCAGAGGTACTTGCCTTGCTAAGCTTTACTTATGAACTGCTAGGTTTGTTAGGGTTTATACAGAACTATTCGTTTGAAGTATATACTATTATAATAATCATTTGAGAATCTTGAATGCATGTTTTCACATTGTCTGTATATTATATATTGTAGACAATCTAGTATCAAATGGGATAGCAGAAGATTAGATTGTCAAGCTCCTTATATAACATAATAAAGGTTCACAGTCTAAGTGGTGTTAGACAATCCACTGGAAGGGCTGAAGTATTATTTAGAAATAGTATATCTTTAATATTGTATAATGCTTTTATACTTTGTGTATATTGAACGAGATCAAAATAGTAGAATAATTCTTTCTTTTATTCTGACAATAAAGAAGAACTAAGATTCTATGATATTATTATTGCTTAGGTTCTTACTCGGGATATAGTGATTGACACTTGTATATAATACACATGCTTTGATTCATACATTAAGTGATTTATTTTAAATTACGAATTTATGTATTGGGCAATGACATTATATACAGAGTGGGATATTGACTATAAAAGGAAACCCTGTCCGAAAAATATATTCGGGTGTTGATGTCCTCTTGAAAGCTCATAAAGCTAATTGTGCTTTAGTCCTGCAGGCAAATTTGTTCTTGCACAATTATAAGGTTGAGTGGATGATCAAGGATAAAAGATGTTGATTAAATTAATTGTCAGAAATTAATTTAATTAATGTACATGCGATATCTTAAACATTGGGAATTTAATAAGCAAATAATATTGGAGCCGAATTAAATAATTAATTTACGGAATTAGGAAAGGTAGTGCAAATATTAATTCTTTAGTGGATTGAATTAATATTTAATGACATTGGGCATGGCCCAGAATGTCATTGGGAGGCCCAACCTAATTGTCCATGATCCCTACTATAGCCTATAAATATTCCAATTCTCCTAAACTAAGTGAAGCGTGAACGCGAGAACACGAGAACACAAAAATGAAATAAGATCTTAGGGTTTGAGAGAGGCATACATTTTTCTCAAGGAGCTAGCTAGGGATTTGGATTTTCGGAGTTCTAAGGAGAGGTACACTTTGGAAGATCGAAGCCCACACTTCGTCCAAAGAGAATCATGGAATACAGTAGAAGACGTGGATTTGAATCACTTGTGCTATAGCGATTAAGGCTAATGTTCTGTTCACACTCATTAATAATTCATATCATAAAATGCAGGGTCGAGGTCACGTTGTTCCAATAATTGGCATTAGAGCCTGGTTCTAGGTTCTCCGTTTTATGATATAAAGTCCACGTCATAATTTTATATATGCATATTTATAGTGGTATGATTTTATTGATTCTGTGATGCAGGCTGATATTCACTATTATGGCCATGTTTTAATTATGTGTTTGGATCCCACGTGGTTTAATCGTGGTAATTTTGTTATGATTAAGATCCCACGTGGTTTATCGTGGTTTTGTTGTAAATCACGAGGGTTGATCGTGATAGTTTTTCCTATTCTGGTTTTTCTCATGTAATAGAATAGGCTTGTTCAGTTGTATTAAGTTGTATGTAATTGTTTGAGCGATTAAGCTACAAGAAATAGAGATTTTCCGCTGCTGCATTCTGTTTTCAGGGAGCTTCATTGTTGTGGCTGCAAATTTTGTATACGATGTTCCATTTGGACTTGCAATAACTTTTCGGAAACGGCAAAATGAGACGGACATGCTGCAATACATCTAAAGATCCATTGTCCCAGTTTTTAAGTTTTTCTGAGGATGTTTAAGCTTTCAACCGGGCTCTCAAAGTTTTTGAGAAATTTCGAAGGATGAATTGAAGACATCCGTTGATCAAGTCATTCGTTGATGATTAAAGACATCCATTGATCAAGATATCCATTGATCAAGTCATCCATTGATGATCAATACATCCGTTGATCTAGTCATCCGTTGATGATCAAGACATCCGTTGATCAAGTCATCCGTTGATGATCAAGACATCCATTGATCTATTCATCCATTGATTATCAAGACATCCGTTTGTAACGCCCCCAAATCCAGGGTCAGGAATTTGGGTCGTCACACCATCTTTCAATCATGTATAACCTGTATTGATTCAATAATTCAACATACCCCATTCTCACGTACAGATACACACACAAGTTATAGCCTTAGAAATGATGTACACAATGTAATCTTCTTTTATTACAACTCAATTGTATTTTACAAGATCTTAAACAATTATTCGTAACCTCTACATAAAGTTACAATAATTACTATTAACATCTTATACCAATCTGAATACTCTGGTCCACCTGAGAAATAGATGTAAGGGATTCTCCCCACGATTTCAATTGACTATGTCCCACACCGGTATACTGGTAACCTGCTGTATTGTGACATTTAAAAGAAAGCAAGTGTGAGAAATAATGTTCAGCCATAATAATCAATAGTATGAAAAGACTGTTAAAGAAATTATATGAATCTGTATCAGGATATGTATTTATTCAAAGTAGTTTTCTTGGTGATACACACCTCTTTTCAAAAAAATTCTTTGATTGACTTATTAGTCTGCAAATACCTTAATGGTAAACCCAACACCTAGGCTTGGGTTACGGTATTGCATCTCAATTCCAATTGGAAGAATAGGACATTCACTGGAGCCACCGCTTATGATGATCAGTCGTAAGACGGAAATTAGTAACCTTTTCTACTAGTAGAAGGACGACACATTCGTATCCCAGTTATCACCCATGCTGCATTCAGGCTACGTGTCCCATTTCGGGTATACACATACTTCAGAAGTTCCTAAGTACACAAAGTACCTTCGCCTGCAGTACCTTTGGTAGTCTCCATAGTACTCTTCGTACTAGAGTGTACCCCTCCAATTCCTTTGAAGAATTCTATCATCTCTCGAGAACTCGAACCACATCAAAGTTCCTCAAGTGTTTCGCTTGTTGATAGAAATAACTCATCTTATATGAGAATTTTTGGAGGAAGTACTAAGGTAATGTGAGTTGACCGTTGTCGACAGGTAAATAATTAAGGGGGAGTTTCTTTAGAAACTATAGTCAAAATATATAAGGTATGTTGAGATAATATTCTTCGTCGATCTGAAAGTATTAGTATGATGTTTTGAAACTAAAAAAATATTTTAAAATAGGTTTTATGATTTTTAAATGATATTAAATCATCTAATAAATACTGAATAATAAAATAATAATTATTAAATAATTAAACCTCGAATAGTTCTTCTTTGAAAGACTATTTGAAATAATATTTCTCAACTAATTTATGTTTAAGTAATTATATTAATCTTTAGTATATATAAAATAATTGGTTTTAAAATAAAGTAAACGTTGGAGAATACTTCTCCCTTTTTAAATGAATATTTTAAATAATATTCATTGATGGGTAATTAAATAGAGTTGAGGGAATACGATCTTTAGAAATTATTTTTAAATAAAATTCAAGGTACTTTAATATTTCGCAAGAGGACATCGAGTCCCTTGGAATAAAATAGCTACGGATTTTTAATCATCCCAAAATATCTCCGGGATAATATTGGGGTTTATACTTTATAAAAACTGACCGACTCTCGGTCTTACAACTTATACACCACACTCTATTGTAGCGTTAATATTCTTAAATAAAACACCTCCGGAATACTTTCGGGTTTTCATCAAATTATACTGACCCATTGATAAGTGGATTTTATATATACTTGGAATGCTTCATTACAAGCTTAAGTAGATTTTTTGGACTCAAGTTATTGGTATTTTTGATGTGTTTGTGTATTTTTGCATCTCAGGCATTAGTTGGAGGATGAATGAAGCTTTTATTGAATATATAATGAAAAAATTCAAGAATATGAAATCAAGTCCATTCCCAAATTGTAGAGGATCTCGAGAGCTTCACATGGACTATTCGATCGTCGAATTCTGATAAGCGGAACTCAATTTACAAGCAAAAGAAGAAATTGGAGCAAAAATCCAAAAGCACGGCGCGCCCGCGCTGGGAAGCGGGGCGGCCGTGCTAAAAGAATAGTAGCACGGCACGCTCGCGCTGGAATGCGGGACGGCCGCGCTAGAAGGTCAGAAATAGAGCGCGCCCGCGCCGGGATAGCGCGCGGCCGCGCTAGGTCATTTTCATAGAAAAATGATTCTGGTCTGATTTTGAGAGTCTGGAAGCCCAGAACGACCAGAAGCCAATATATACCAATAAAAAGATGTTTTTAACAACAAGGAAACCTGGGAGAGCAATAAGAAGACCTAGAGAGCACAAGATGGCTATGGAGAAGAAGACTTTTGTTTTCTTTGATTTAGGCGATACTTGGATGCTTATTTTCGATTTGCCTTTAAACCCTAGTACTCCTATATTATATTATATCATGCTTTCATTGGAACCCATGGTGATGATGGGTTCGATTATGAACTAATCATTATCGTGGGGTTATAACGGATTTACTTATGCATTTTAATAGTTAATTTGTTCAATATCTTGGTGTGTGGTGATTGATTGATATCCTATTATTGGTTGAGCTTATTCGTCTTATGTGCGTAGCTAACATATAAGATAGCGTGTTAATCTCTATTTAAGCGACATTGAATATAGAGTTTTAGAACTTTCCATGCTAGCATAGGTTCATGTGTTATTGTTATGCATGATTCGTAGGTAATTTTACCCATCTTACTTGCCCTATGTAATCACGATAGATAACTTGCGCATTAAGCCGTTATGTTTTCAATTTTTATAGACATATAGGGACTAAGCATAATTGGTGTCGATTCAACTTCTATCTCTTTTGTGGATGCTTGGTAGTAGGGTATTCGTACAACGAAAGTTGGCGTTTACTAGTTTCATGTTATCTGATTAGTGTCATCACCATTACATGCTAAGGTTAAGAACAAAAAGACCATTGAATGAAGTATTTAATGAAGTTAGGATCCCATGTTTGTCATATATATTAATTGAACCTTTCTTGTTCTCTTAGTTATAATTGTTAGTTTAATTCTTAGTTATAAACAATCTCAACTTGTTATTTGTCTTAGCAATGGATAATAACCATATCATTGTTGCATAGGTGCATATTCTTAAATTAAACAAAGAGTCTCTGTGGGAATAAATCTGATTTATATCTTATACTACTTTTGAACGCGTATACTTGCGTGAATTTTAGCACGTGCTTTCGCCCTAACAAGGTTTTGGCGCCGCTTCCGAGGACTCGGTGTTATTTTTTAGTTTATGTTCTTGTCATCAGTGGTCGTTAAAGTTCACTGACTCAGACTCTTTTACTTTTATGGTTTACTTGTTGTGTTTCAGGTACTCATTACAATGGGAGATCCAGCAGCACGAACGAAATCCTTGATGGATTTTTCTCAACCCAAGATCAATGACATTCAATCTAGCATTGTCAGGCCAGCTATCACAACTAATACCTTTATGATCAAGCCTGACATAATTTAGATGGTACAGAATTCAGTTCAGTTTGGGGGTGCTCCAACGGAAGATCCCAATACGCACATTAGGGATTTCATAGAGATCTACGAAACCTTCAGGTTCAATGGTGTGTCTGAGGATGCTGTGAAACTGATACTGCTTCCCTTCTCTCTGAGGGACAAGGCTAAAAGCTGGTTACACTCTCTACAGTTGGTTTAATTACTACTTGGGAGGATCTTGCTCAGAAATTTCTTACTAAATTATTCCCTATGGCGAAGACAGCTGTAATGAGGAATGCTTTTACTCAATTTGCGCAGCAATAGGGAGAATCTCTATGTGAAGCTTGGAAGCGCTCCTATGAGATGCTTAAAAAGTGTCCTTATCATGGAATGCCTGACTGGATGGTGATCAATTGCTTTTATAATGGTTTCGGAGCACAGTCAAGACCCATGCTCGATGCAGCATCAGATGGAGCATTATGGGCAAATAGCTATGAGGAAGCTTATGAGCTAATTGAACTGATGACTGCTAATGAGTATCAGTATGCAACCCAGAGATCGCTATAGAGCAAGGTAGCAGGAATTCTTGAAGTGGATACAGCTATAGCTATCACTGCTCAACTAAAGGCATTATCTATGAAGTTCGATTCTCTCGCTAACTATGGTGTTAAGTAGATAACCAGTGTTTGTGAGCTGTGTGCAGGTTCGCATGCGACGGAGCAATGTGCTATATCTAGTGACTCAGCTCAGTTTGTGAGCAACTTTCAGAGATCCCAGCAACTAGTTCCAAATACTTATCATCTTGACAACTGGAATCATCCTAACTTCAGCTGGAACAACAATCAGAATGCGATACAATAACCTTATCAGCAGTTTGGGAAAAAGCAATTCAATCCTCCTGGTTTTTAGCAACAATCTGCACCAAGATAACAACTCCAACTTCAATAACAAACTCATGATGTAAGTCAATCTTCGAATGAAAAATCTGAATTGGAGGAGTTGAGGCTTATGTACAAAAACCAGGCTCTTATATGCCAAAGACAGGATATTTCTATCAAGACTCTAGAGAACCAGATAGGACAAATTGCTAACGCCTTATTGAATCGACTACTAGGAACACTTTCTAGTGATGCGGAAGTTCCAGGCAAGAGGGAAGCAGAAGAGCAGGTTAAGGCAATTACATTGAGGTCTAGGAAGGTTGCAAGCCCTGACAAATCTCAAGTTCTAGGATCTGAAGTTTTGGCTAAAGAAGATATGTAGAAGGAAGCAGAAATGGAATGAAGAAAGAAAACTATGGAACACACTCGTCCTGAGGGTAATACAGGGGAGAGACAGGTATATCCTCCACCTCCTTTTCCTAAAAGGCTGTAGAAACAGAAGTTGGATAAGCAATTTGCTAAGTTTCTGGAGGTATTCAAGAAACTTCATATCAACATACCTTTCGCTGAAGCTCTTGAACAGATGCCTAGCTATGTGAGGTTTATGAAAGGTATTCTCTCTCGAAAAGTGAAGCTCAATGACTTAGTGATCGTTGCTCTAATGGAGGACCAGTGTTGTGCTGCAACAGAAGTTGCCTCCGAAGCTTAAAGATCCTGGAAGCTTCACTATTCCTTGTACTATCGGAAACTTGTCATTCGACAAGTGTTTATGTGATTTGGGAGCTAGCATCAATCTGATGCTCTTTTCTATCTTCAAAAAGCTTGGTTTACCTGGATCCGAAGCCGACCTATATGTCTTTGCAGTTGGTCGATCGTTCTATTACATATCCATGAGGCATTGTGGAGGATGTGTTGGTCGTCGAAGAAAGGGCTCTTTGGCTTGTAGAAAGATGAGTTAGTGTTAAGTGAGTGAAAGATAGCTTTATGATAAGAGAAGGGGAAGAGTCTATCAAATTGTGGGGTGGACAAACTTATCTTTCCTGCTGACTTTGTAATTCTTGACTTTGAGGAGGATAAGAAGATTCCCATTATCTTGGGGAGACCATTCTTAGCTACTGGCCGAACTCTGATCGATGTGCAAAAAGGAGAGCTTATGATGAAGGTTCAAGATCAAAAGGTCACTTTTAATATGTTCAAGGAAATAAAGTTACCCACAGCTAAAGAGGAGTACTTTAAAGTAGAGTGGATCGACTCTGTCATGAATTCGGAACTTGAGAAATTGCCAAAGTCAGATACGTTAGAGAGATCCTTAATAGGGGAATCAGTTATTGAAGATGAAGAAAGAGCAGAGCAAATGCAGGTTTTGAATGCACCTCCGTGGAAGAGGAAGTTAAATATGCCATTCGATTCTCTTGGGTTAGCAGAGCTGAAAATTTCTCAGGAGCATTTTGAACCATCTATTGGAGAAGCTCCCACACTTGAGCTCAACCGACTGCCAGATCACTTGAGTTATTCATTCTTAGGTGCACCCCATGATAAGGGGTTGGGATATACTTTTGATGATGTAAAGGGTGACCGGCCAGTTTCTTCCGTGCTTACAGATGGTCCCTCTCATGCATCACAGGCAGTTGATAGGACTGGTGTTGGTGATGATCAATACCGGCGAGTAACTAGGCGTATGGAGGCCATGCACGACATTCACCATCGTTTTGCTGCAGATTTGACATAGGCTTTGGGCACTATTTTCTGAGCCACTGGTGTTGAGATTGATTGGCCACCTGATCCTCCACTCGAGGAGGGTGATCTTCCTGACAACTAGGTATGCCTGAAATCCTTATTATTACCTTCAATGAGGATATTGAAAATTTTATGTTTGGGGGTGATAATGTAAGGATTAGTATAGTGTGTGTCCATATAGTCCATATAGATTCATGTTGCATATAGTTGTATTTCATTCGTAGTGTTGCATGATTGTTCATTTAGGACATATTTGTTGCATTATTGTTTGTGTTTTTATGTGAGTTCATATAGTTGCATTTGCATGCATATAACATGATCCCTTAGTTTGAGCTATTTCTGATTGATAAGTTGATGTTAATTTAAGTGTAGTGATGACGAATATAGGGTTGTTTAAGTCCTAATAAATTATTTGCATGCCAGAAAAAAAAAATTCACAAGTCTTATAGGTTGCTTTTGATCTAGATCATGATCATACTTGGTTATTTGTTGAGATTTAATCACTTAGTTATATTTAGAATTTTTGCTATTCTCGTAATAACGTAAAAACACTGATTTTAAACTGGAGAAAAACTTGGATTTCTATGCTAGTTGTGGCTAGGCGTCAAATGGCTAGTAGCTGGCTCATAGTTTTCTGAGTATTCTAGGGTTGAATGAGATGGAGCGAAACGCACTCATTCAGAAATTGTTGAAAAAAAAGAAGAAAAAAAAAGAAAAGAGAAAAAAATATGTGTTATGCATAATTGATCAAGAGTGAGCTCTTTAATACTCGAGTTATTAAGTTCGTAGGGGACTTTTTGCCTAGTGACCTAAGGCTTTTCATAGTCTGGGATCCGCTAACCTAACGCTCGTTACATGGGTATTATTGTATAAGTCTTTTGGGACCTCATTCATTACACGATCAAATAAACATATTTGTTATGTGTTCAATAATAGCGTGAATCCCTGTATAACTCTAGTATAAATAAGGTGTTGAGAGTCATTATGCGTTTAACGTCTATTCTGCTTATAAACTTGTGATTGTTTTGATGATAGATAAGTTATGGTTATTGATCTAGTATCAAGAGTATTTCTGGTAAGCATCCACACACGCATGTTTCTGGTTTGTGAGTTGGTTTATGGGATTTATTCGAGCTCTGTTTTGAGTCATTGTATTCTTAGAGACATTGGCTTATTCATTTCGTTATGGTTATTCTGAGGGGATCGATTGCATTATCATTTAGTTGCATTCACTTAGTTGCATTCATGCATTAGGTTTTTTTTATAGTTTTGAGTCTGTTCATGCTTGAGGACAAGCATCGATTCAAGTTTGGGGGTGTGATAAGTGGATTTTATATCTACTTGGAACACTTCATTACAAGCTTAAGTTGATGTTTTGGACTCAAGTTATTGGTATTTTTGATGTGTTTGTGTGTTTTTGCATCTCAGGCATTAGTTGGAGGATGAATGAAGCTTTTATTGAATATATGATGAAAAGAGTCAAGAATCTGAAGTCAATCCCATTCCCAAATTGTAGAGGATCTCGAGAGCTTTGCATGGACTATTGGATCGTCCAATTCTGATAAGCGGAACTCAACTTACAAGCAAAAGAAGAAATTGGAGCAAAAATCCAGAAGCACGGCGCAGGCGCGCCCGCGCTGGGAAGTGGGGCGGCCGCGTTGAAAGAACAATAGCACGGCGCGCCCATGCTGGAATGCGGGGAGGCCGCACCAGAAGGTCAGAAACAGGGTGCGTCCGCGCCAGGATAGCGCGCGGCCGTGCCAGGTCGTTTTCACAGAATCCAGATTCCAGTCTGATTTTGAGAGTCTGGAAGCCTAGAATGACCAGAAGCCTATATATACCAATAAAAAGACGTTTTTTTACAACAAAGAGACCTGGGAGAGCAATAAGAAGACCTAGAGAGCACAAGACATCTACGGAGAAGAAGACTTTTGCTTTCTTTGATTTAGGCGATACATGGATGTTTGTTTTTTATTTGTATTTGAACCCTAGTACTCGTATATTGTTTTATATCATGCTTTCATTGGAACCCATGGTGATGATGAGTTCGATTATGAACTAATCGTTATCGTGGGGTTCTAACAGATTTACTTATGAATTTCAATAGTTAATTTGTTCAATATCTTGGTGTGTGGTGATTGATTGATATCCTAGTATTGGTTGTGCTTATTCTTCGTATGTAAGTAGCTAACATATAAGATAGCGTGTTAATCTCTATTAAAGCGACAATGAATATAGAGGTTTAGAACTTTCCATGCTAGCATAGGTTCATGTGTTATTGTTATGCATGATTCGTAGGTAATTTTAGACATCTTACTTGCCCTATTAATCCCGATAGATAACTTGCGCATTAAATCGTTATGTTTTCAATTCTTATAGACATATAAGGACTAAGCATAATTGGTGTCTATTCAACTTCTATCTCTTTTGTGGATGCTTGGTAGTAGGGTATTCGTACAACGAAAGTTGGCGTTTACTAGTTTCGTGTTATCTGACTAGTGTCATCACCATTACATGCTAAGGTTAAGAACAAAAAGACTATTGACTGAAGTATTTAATGAAGTTAGGATCCCATGTTTGTTATATATATTAATTGAACCATTCTTTCTCTTAGTTATAGTTGTTAGTTTAATTCTTAGTTATAAACAATCTCAACTTGTTATTTGTCTTAGAATTGGATAATAACCATATCATTGTTGTATAGGTGCATATTCTTAAATTAAACAAAGAGTCTCTGTGGGAACAAATCTGATTTCTATCTTATACTACTTGCGAACGCGTATACTTGCATGAATTTTAGCGCGTGCTTTCGCCCTAACACCGATCCTCGGTCTAAAATACACACCTCATATATACAACGACACTCTCTAGCGTTATTGATTGAAATTCGGTAATATTCATATACCAAAATCATTAACATATCGTATGATATTAATAATCACAATTTGTAAAATATCATAATACAACATCATGTATATATAGCATTTTTTTGAAAACAAACATATCACAACAGTTTTAAAAGGTAGGGTTTGAAAACTTGCCTGAAGTCCAAGATACGTTTCCCGACTTCCTCTCGTTATGGGTTTTCTAATCAACAAATATCAACGCAACGATAGGGCTTAGATAAGGGCCCTTCATTATTATTAGTAAGATAGGTTGCTTGAGCGCATTATCACTGATAAATCACTACAAGGGACGGAGAAACACGATTTAAATAACGAAAAATCCAAAATTTAAATAGAGTATCAATCTTAATCAATATTCCAAATCCCATCATCGACTTATATTTCTAATAATTACAATACTTCATATTTTTCAATATTCGACCGACTCGACATAAGTCTCAACCATTGGTCAAAACGGACGGTCAAAGTGGTCTTCTAGAGTTGACTTTACCGAATGTTACTATTACGCGACTCACACTCTAAGATTTTTAATACATTAAAAATTAATATTTTAATACAAAACCACCTCGAGGAGCTGCTTGAGTGCTTTTAATATTTATCATAAAAGTTTCATTTTGATAAAATGAATTTAAATAGGTGAAAAACATTTTAAAATTTCGGTCAACTATGGAGTTTTACTATTCATACCGCTTTCACTAAAACATTGATTTCTCTCAAACTGTTAACTCAATTGATGCACTCTAGAAAAACTTTAGAATACAACATTTGAAAATGGTTTTCTAGTAACAAGGGTGAAAATCCCGAAGTGGCAGTTTAAAGGCAGTAGGTGTTCTCGGTGATCACTCCATGCGCGACCTTGGCTCCGACATTTTTATAAAATCAAAATATTAATATCTTTAGTTTTAAAGAGGGCTTCCAAATTTTATAGGTAAACTACTGACCAAGTTTCATGATTTTAAACAATGTTTAAAGGCCTCAAAGTCAGAACTTGGTAGCAGTTTGTTTTTCTCGACTACGTTCAATAAAATGAACTTTTCTCCTAATCCGTAGATCGTCTCGGTACGATCTTTATATGGTTACAAGCTAGAAAACAATACCGTTACATCCATTTCCAGTGGTGTATAAAAATATTAAATTTATAGTTCATATTTATTGCTTAAAACAGTCCTAAATACAAACGGATATTACGATGACTATACGCGTAACGATTCCCGATTTTAACTCCGTTAATTTCATTGACAATGACTCAAACACCAATTCCTTCATATTTCTTGAAATATCAGTCCCTAAACTATATGAAATTATCGCCAACATCAATCCATAACAATCAACCATCCTTGAATGGATGATGTTTATACCTTCCTTGAAGCTTATTAATACTTAATAAAGTCCTAATATCCTTGATGAAGTCTTGGTCTAGCTTTAGGAACCTTAAACTTCCATGAAAAATTAAGAAAATAAGTTAGTGATTTTCAGAGTTACTATTCACCCTCAACTTCAAACATTTTTATAAAATTTAAAACTTCATGGATGGGCTTGAAATTTGATGTGTGACTTACCCATGATATGATAGAAGTTTGGTAAAATGTTGGTGATTTTTGAATGGGTAGAATGTGAGTTTTGAATTTTTTTTTCCTCCTTGTTCTTTAAATCAGCATTGTTCTTGAAGAGAGAGAGTGGTTTTGTGTTTTGTTTTCGAATGATTCTTGTGAAAGACTTGTGATAAAATATTGTATATATCATCTTATTACTAGAAAATCAAATAAAATCTTGCTAGCCAACCTAGTTTACTATTTATACTACTTAGCTTAGGTACTTGGTTACTATTTGCTAGCTTTAGGTTATCATTCCTATTTAGCTAGCTTACTATTTGGTCACTTAACCATAGTTAGTTTTTTACTCTAGTTAGCTTGTATGGTTATATTGGTTTGATACATTTATTTATTTATTTACGCATTCGCTCGGTCGCTTATTCGTTTTCGTAATAAACTCTCGTAAACGGTTTGCGGTGTAAATCCTTTCTTATACGTTCATCACGTTTTGAAATCTCGTATTTGGATTTGAATTTTTAGGATTTTAAATTTGTAATTATATTGTGATTCTCTTAATTCTTGGTGGTTCGTAGATAAGGTCATTTTTCAAAGTTCATTTTCTCCGAAACAAATGGCTTTTACATACACTCATTTGGTACGTATAATCACAATATCAACTCAGAATCTTAAATTAAAAACTCATATATGGTATTGTCACAAAGGTTTTTATTAAACCGCAAGGTTACTATTGATAAAGGTCTTTTACCGATGTCAAAAGTTTGGGTTTTGACAGTTTCCCCACTTAAAAGAATTTCGTCCCGGAATCAGTTTAGAAACAGGAGGGGATACGCATCTCACATGACAACCTTGAGTTCTCACTTTGACTTCACAGTATTTAATTTCTTGATAAAATTTCCACTAATCCATCAAATATATTTCAGAGTACTCATTCTTGTACACCTTTGATCCCTACACGCTGCTCCACATATGCTATGTCTGGCTGTAAGTTTATTAGCTCCTTTTTGATCATATGTCTGGCGTTGATAGTTAAATTCCCCAACATCGATTCGTGGCATGTACTATAAACTTGTTGACAATTTGGGGGGGGGGGTAGTACTAATTCGTAACTAACTACCTTTTTCTTTCTCAATATCTAAATGGTCCAAGTATCCTTCGCTTACCAACTTCTTCCCAACCTGTGGGAGAATGATTCTTTCTTCTGTACAAAGCTTTGTAGACATTCCAATTCCCGTATGATAACTCGTTATTATCTGTGATTTAATTAACGTCAACTTGTCACTTTATCTTCCTTAAAAAACTATAATATGGACTATTAGCGAATCTTCTAGTGTTTGGAATGGCCCTTCAACTTATTCGTTCCCCTTTATCACTCTTACTAGTGCTAGAATTTCGTTCCTTAACATTTGCTCATTTTGGTGCATCATCTCTGTCGATTATTTTATGTAAGAAGTTCTCATTGTATTTCTACATGCTCAACTCCTGTTACACGCTTAGCATCAGATTTAACATTTCTTCCTATAGTAGTGTAAGGCACGTCGTGGTCCTCTTGCCATCTTGAAGGAAGCACCATTTTATACGCAATTGATTGATATGTTTTAGAATCGTGGAACACTCAGATTCCGCTATCGGACAGACTTCTTTAATCATTCCCCGTATAATATTCATAGTACTATGATACCTTGCGGGTCGTATTCATTATTCTCGCTAGCACATTAGACATATTCGCGTTTATTGAGAACTGCTACTAGCGGCCTTTTAAAGGGCGTGTATGATCTTCTTTGCCTTCTGAAAGAGATGTGTCCTAAGTCCAATCATGTATGATGATTTAGGAATAACATTTATGTAATTTGTTTTGATTTCATTGATATTAATAAAAGACTTATTTTTGGTCTTATTGCGGGTTTTATCTATTTAAGTGTTTAAATAAGATATACCATAGTTTAGAGTAAAGCTTTTTATGGATTATGATGAGATCATAATAATGAGACCTAAAAGATGATAACTCTGAACTTAAATATTTCCTGGTCGTAGGATTACTAACTGGTAATTAGTAATCCGTAAAGATCGATACATACTATGTTTTCTTCATTATGAAGGATGTCTGTTCTCATAGACATTTGTGTGGTGACACTATAGCTAGTATGTAGGTGCTTATTATAGAATAAGTTCACTGAACATGACTCAAACAGCTGAACAACTGATGGAGTTCATTCACGTGTCAGCAGATGTTCAGATAGTGATAGTTGTACAAGTATCCTTAGACTTGAGGTCATCATAGTCATCTTGTGTACATTGAACTATACTTTGGTTTAGTTCTTAGTCTCTAGGGACAATAATAAGGGCTCTACTGGGTGTAGGAATTTGTACACGAAGATAGTGTATGATCAATAAAGGATCTACCCCTTCTAGTGAAGGAAGAGAATGTTCAATGCTGATCCACTAATGCTAGTTTAGGAATCTCTGGCCAGAGTGAATGAAATTAGAAAGGAGTTTCTAATTTACATTAATTAGAACTAAGCATAGTGAATGTGAAAGAATATGATTAAATAAGATAGGCTTGACACAAGTTCCATGCCTTGTATTTAATCGTGACATTGCAGGGTATAAGGAATTGATTGTACAGTAACTATTCACTGAATGGGTTCTTAGTATTCTAAGCAGTGAATTCGTATTATCCGGATAGTCGCGATATGCTGAGAAGTATCCCTCACGATGTAGAATAAATATGATTAATTAATTAATCATATTTAATGAATTAGAGAATTTATATAAATAATGATAAAATAGTTTTATTATTATTTATTTCTACTACCGGCTTGATATTGAACTTACAGGGTCACCCCATAAAAGAGAATGATTTAATGGTGGAGGAATTAATTAATAATGGCTGATAATTATTTATTTATGTAATAAATAATTAATTGGCAAATTTAATAATTGATTAAATGAGATTTAATTGATTATAAATTAATTAAGAAAACGTTCTTAATATTATTAATTAGGAATTTAATTTTTGGAAATTAAATCAAGTGAGAGAATTATTTCTAAAGTATTTAGAAAAAGGATTAATAATTAAAAGGTGTTTTAATTATTAGTTAATTTGTTAATAAGAATAAAGGGTTAATAATAATAATATTTTATGGGAAAATTTTCAGCTGAAAATTTTGCCTATAAATATACTATTATAAACCCTATTTTTGCTTTAACCTAAAAAGTTAAGAAAACCCTAATTCTCCCACCCCTTCATCCTCCATCACATTGATCTCTTGGTGGATACCGGTGGAGTGCTTCACCCTTGAGGAGCAGCTGCTAGGGATCTCCGCTTGTCGTTCTTGGATCACTTTTAAAGGTTAGAAACGATCCCTTATGATTTAATCACGATTTGTATGCCTTTATTTGGATTTTATATCATGAAAATTGTTTTACCATGCTTCCGTGATGTATAAAATCCTACATTGGTATCAGAGCATAGGTTGTATGCATATAGATCTGTGATAAAAATTTCAGAATTTTATGATCTTGTTTGAATTTATTATGATTTTTGCAAGTTATATCATGGATTAATTATGATTGATTAGAAATTGTTTCTCAAAATTGTTTTGACTATAGATCTGGGTTCTACAAGTGTTGTAGATCGTCTGGGTATTTTTTTAATAATTTTCTGATGTGTGGATTAATAATTATGAATTTTTGAAGTTGTTTTTATTAAATTCGTAATTATATATATATATATATATAATCTGTTAGTATATATATATATATATATATATATATGTTTGGTATCCTGCTGATTCAAGAAAAGGGCATTACGTTCTGATGTTGATGTTGATGGTGATTGGCACGTCGTTCAATGGCTGCTGCGGCGGCTGTTTGAGTAATAAAAAAACAAAACAAAGCTGAAAGGCGCAGAAAAAAGGAACAGGCACGTGCAGGGAAATGGGTGTCGCGTATTCCGCGAATGCGTTACACCCTGCGGCGCATTCGCGGAATGCGTTACACCTTTTAATGGCTTAAAAGGGTTGTAACGCATTACCGAAATGCGTTACAGGGCTTGTCACGCGTTCCTGTAATGCGTTACAGCCCATTTGTTTTATTTTAATTTGATTTCCGGGAGTTTCGTAACTCCGTTTTGGGCGTGCAATATATCGTTGGATTCGTTTTTCCAAGAAGGATCTAATGGAGTGATCAAATTTTAATTTATATAAAAGTTTTTAACTGTTTATATTTCCGAAAGTGTTTTAAAGCATGTTTTAATTTTTTTTATTACTTTTAAATGCCTCATGTGATACATATAGATGTATAATGCCTAGACTAATATGCTACATGATTTAACATGCCTACTTTTATGTTTATTCATGCTTATATATGTGATACATGCTTAACTTATCATGCGATGATAGATTTAGGTGAACTTAATTAACATAAGGCATATGTTAGACAATCTAGTACAGTGAAATTGTTTCATGACCTTAATATAAATATTATGAATACAGTCATGAGATTCTTGTGTTTATGAAACACGTAATTGAATATGAATTTTCAATATTGAGAGAAAGGATGATTCTGTCAACAACATATTTCTATCTGTAAGAAAGGGGTATTAAGTGACGCCTCTTGACAATGCTCCCCCCGATCTGGGAATCATCTGATTATCGATTATTGATTTGAAATATTTAATTTAAAAGGAAGAATCTCTTTATAATATGATTATGATTGTAACGTAATATAATCCCTCTAAAATTAAATAATATCAAGTAGTAATTGGCCAATGATACAATAGCTTGGGTCGGTCAAAGCCTTCCAACATGGTAGAAAGTAGTTCTTATTTTTGAATCATTTTCGTTTCGTGCTACAGCCGAGGGCTTTGATTTCGAAATAAGAAATACTTGTCTATTACATAGAGATGTGTGCATCGAATTAAAATCTAAAGGTCGTTACGTGCTGCAGCCGTGGGCCGTTGGAGACTGATTCAATTGTACGAAATGTTGGGTTAGACTTGACTTAGAATATTGAGTCTATCGTGCTAAAGCCGTGACTCAATTATTTAAGAGGCTAAAGTTTTATTAAGGGAATAACATAAGATATAATTGACAAGAGTTGTCAGCCTATTGAACATCACATGACGTTTCGTGCTACAGCCGAGGTTGTGTGATGGAATGTAGGATCCCTATTCCCACTAGCATTATGAATGCTTAATTTTCACTTAGGGGTTGTATAAATTAGATAAACTAGTGGGAGCCACTTATGAATAAAGACCCGATTCATATAGTGTTTGGAAATGAAATTGAATATTTGCTAAGTGTTGTTATGTGTTCATCATTTACAAATTTACTATATACGTTATGTGTTCTACACTATCACTCCGAAGCATACTAGATGCTCACAAGTTGACTGGTCCTAATTTTGCTGACTGGCTTCAAAACTTGAGAATTGTTTTCAGGGTTGAGAAGCTGGAATATGTGTTTGACTCACCTAAGCCTACTGAACCTGCTAGCGATGCACATAATGATGAACATGTTGTGTATCGTAAGTGGATAGATGATGCAAATGTTGCTCAATGCATCATGCTAGCTTCCATGAACATTGACCTACAGAAGCAACATGAGCATATGGATGCTCACACTATCCTTATGCATCTACAAGAGTTGTATGATGTGGCAGGGAGGACAGCTCGATATGAGATATCGAAGGAGCTGTTCGGATGTAGGAAGTCTGAGAGATCATCTGTGAATGACCATGTACTTAAGATGATCAATTTGATTGAACGTCTTGGATAACTTGGTTTTGCCATGGATGGGGAGCTGAGCCAAGACTTGGTCTTGCAATCACTTCCGAGTTCGTTCTCGCAGTTTGTTGTGAACTTTCAAATGAATAATCTGGATGTCAGCCTGCCTGAACTCCACACCATGTTGAAGACTGCGGAATCGAATTTTCCCCCTAAGAAGAGTTCTGTTCTTCTAATTGGTGAAGGTTCCAATCCTAAGAAAAGGAAGAAGAACCCTTCCAAGAAGAAGAAAGTAGTTGAGAAAAAGCCGGTTCCACCAAAAGCTGAAGACCCCAAGAGCAAAGCTGTTTGCTTTCACTGTAACAAGGTGGGGCACTGGAAGAGGAACTGCAAGGTTTACCTTGCAGAATTGAAGAAGAAGAAGGGTAGTGAGACTACCGCTTCTGATTCAGATATGTTCATGATCGAAGTTAATATGTCACTAAGTCAAATTTCTACTTGGGTATTAGATACCGCCTGTGGTTCTTATATTTACAATTCGTTGCAGGGACTAAAGGGAAGTAGGACTCTTGAAGAAGATGAGGTGATTCTACGTATGGGCAATGGAGCAAGGGTTGTAGCCATATCTGTAGGATCATTTAGTTTACATATGCATACGGGAATGACTATTATTTTGAATAATTGTTATTACGTTCCCTCTATTGTGACGAATATTGTTTCTATTCCTATGTTGGATTTGGATGGTTTTTCATTTATTATTAAGAATAATGAATGTTCTATTCTTAGAGATAATGTTCTTTATGGACGTGGTACTTTAAATAATGGTCTGTATGTATGTGACGTAGAGCATAATTTACTTCAGATTGAACAAACTAATAAAAGAAAAATGGATGATGAAAATCTCACTTTCTTGTGGCACTGCAGACTTGGTCATATTAGTGAAAATAGACCGTGGATATTGCATAAGGAAGGGTTACTTGACCCCTTTGATTTTGAATCATATCCTACAGCGAGTCTTGTCTACTGGGTAAAATGACCAAATCTCCATTTCGTGTACATGGAGAGAGGGCTGTAGATTTGCTAGGATTGGTACACACATATGTATGTGGACCAATGTCTACGCAAGCCATGGGTGGATTTTCATACTTCATTACTTTCATAGATGATCGATCTAGATTCAGATATGTGTATTTGATGAAACACAAGTCTGAAGCATTTTAAAAGTTCAAAGAATATAAGCATGAAGTGGAGAAACATGTTGGATTTTTAACGCAGCGGGGGCATGGCAAAACACTTTTACACATATAAAATCCAAATAAAAGCATATAGATCATGAATAAAAAATTTGAGGGATCGAATCTAACCTTTAAAATAATTCGGAGACAACGATCAAAGATCCTTAGCAGTTGCTCCTCAAGTGTGAAGCACTCCACCGGTATCCACCAAGAAAACGATGTTAAGGAGGAGGAAGGAGGTGGAGAGAATTGGGTTTTCCAAACCTTTTGGGTTTTGGGGTTCGATGTGGGTTCGAATAAAATAGGGTCTATAATAGTGTATTTATAGGCAAAATTTTCAGCTGAAATTTTCCCATAAATATTATTATTATTATCCCATTTATTATTCTCATTAATAATTAAAACACCTTTTAATCATTAATCCTTTTTCTAAACACTTTAAAAATAATTCTCTCTCTTGATTTAATTTCCAAAAATTAAATCCTTTAATTAATAATATTAAGAACTTTTCTTAATTAATTTATAATCAATTAAATCTTATTTAATAAATTATTAAATTTGCCAATTAATTATTTATTTCACAAATAAATAATCATTAGCCATTATTAATTAATTCCTCCACCATTAAATCATTCTCTTTTTATGGTGTGACCCTGTAGGTTCAATATTAAGCCGGTAGTAGAAATAAATAATAATAAAACTAGTTATCATTATTTATATAAATTCTCTAATTTATTAAATATGATTAATTAATTAATCACATTTATTCTACATCATGAGGGATACTTCTCAGCATATCGCGACTATCCGGATAATATGAATTCACTGCTTAGAATACCAAGAACCTATTCAGTGAATAGTTACCGTACAATAAACTCCTTCTACCCTACAATGTCCCGATTAAATACAAGGCATGGATCTCGTGTCAAGCCTATCTAATTCAATCACTTGCTTACCATTTACTATGCTTAGTTCTATGCAAATTAGAAACTCCTTTCTAATTTCATTTACTCAGGCTTGAGATTCCTGAACTAGCATATGTGGATCAGCCATGAACATTCGCTTCCTTCACTGGAAGGGGTAGATCCTTTATTGATCATACACTATCTTCGTATACAAATTCCTATACCCAGAAGAGCCCTAATAATTGTCCCTGGAGACTAAGAACTAAACCAAAGCATAGTTCAGTGTACACAAGATGACTATGATGACCTCAAGTCTAAGGATACTTGTACAACTATCACTATGTGAACAACTGCTAACATGTGAGTGAACTCCATCAGTTGTTTAGCTGTGCGAGTCATGTTCAGTAAACTTATTTTATAATAAGCACCTACATACTAGCTATAGTGTCACCACATAAATGTCTATGAGAACAGACATCCTTCATAATGAAGCAAGCATAGTATGTACCGATCTTTGCGGATTCTTAATTACCAGTTAGTAATCCTATGACCAGGAACTATTTAAGTTTAGAGTTATCATCTTTTTAGGTCTCACTATTATGATCTCATCATAATCCATAAAAAGATTTACTCTAAACTATAGTATATCTTATTTAAACACTTAAATAGATAAAGCCCGTAATAAAAACAAAACAAGTCTTTATTAATATCAATGAAATCAAAACAGATTACATAAAAGTTATTCCTAAATCCTAATACATGATTGGACTTAGGACATATTCCTTTCAATCTCCCACTTGTACTAAAGCCAATCACTCTGGTATCTAATACCCATCTTGTCTTTATGACGATCAAAGTGACTTTCATAAAGTAGCTTTATGAGTGGGTCTGCTATGTAGTTATGTGTGTCAACTCTAATTTAATACAATACAAGAAATGTTACCGCGCTCCCACGAACCCTTTTGTAGACGCATGGTTCATCTTCGTTTTTGATAAAATCAAACTCTTTGATTGTCTCATCAAAATGAATGTTCCATCTTTCGAGAAGCTTGCTTTAAACCATATATGGTTCGCAGCAGCTTATACACTAGGTTTTCATTTCCCTTGGAAAGAAAACCATCTGGCCATCTGCCAGATTTCATAGTCGTAGTAAGCAACATTCGCAAGCAAAATCCGAACTGATTTTAACTGGGCTACAGGTAAAAAGTTTCATCAAAGTCAATCCATTGCCTTTGTTTGAATCCTTTTGCCACAAGCCTGGCCTTAAAGTCTCCACCTGGCCATCTGCTCTAATCATTCTTTCGTATACCGTATACATAGATTCCATTCCGGATTTCATGGCACTATGCCATTTCTCTGAGTCAACACTACTCATAGCCTCATTATAGGTCACAGGGTCGTCATCATCAATGATCGAAAACTCATTGTCATTCTCAATGACAAGGCCATAATACCTCTCAGGTTGGCGAGACACTCTCCCTGATCTATGAATGGGCTGTTCCACAAAAGGTTGTTCAGTCAGAACAGGTGTTTCCACTTGATCCGTAGTAGTTTGTGCTTCTTGAACTTCATCAAGTTCAACTTTGCTCCCACTATTTCCTTCAAGGATAAACTCCTTTTCCAAGAAGGAAGCATGTCTGGAGACAAACACCCGATGATCGGTGTAAAAGTAATACCCTAAAGTCTCTTTAGGATATCCCACAAAACTATATTTTGCGGATCGATATTCCAGCTTATATGGGTCAACTTTCTTGACATAAGCTGGACATCCCCAAATCTTAACGTGTTTAAGACTCGGTTTCCTTTCTTTCCATATCTCATAAGAAGTTTGAGGAACAGATTTTGGAAGGCACCATATTCAGTAAATATGCTGAGGTTTCCAATGCATAACCCCATAGGAATACTGGAAGATTTGCATAGCTCATCATGGACCGAACTATGTCTAACAAAGTTCGATTTCTCCTTTCAGATACCAATCTGGAGGAGTCTAATGGGAGACTATACCATATACTTTGAGATAATCTAGAAACACTCCATTAAAGTATTCACCACCTCGATTTGATCGAAAAGTTATAATACTATGTTTGGTTGTTTCTCCACTTCATACTTATACTCTTTGAACTTTTCAAAGGCTTCAGACTTGTGTTTCATCAAACACATATCCGAATCTAGATCTATCATCTATGAAAGTAATGAAGTACGAAAATCCACCCATGGCTTGCGTAGACATTGGTCCACATACATCTGTGTGTACCAATCCTAGCAAATCTGCAGCCCTCTCTCCATGTCTACTAAATGGAGACTGCAGTGCCACAATGAAGTGAGATTTTCATCAACCCTTTTCTTTTATTAGTTTGTTCAATCTGAAGTAAATTATATCACATTTATACAGACCATTATTTAAAGTACCACGTCCATAAAGAATATTATCTCTAAGAATAGAACATTCATTATTCTCAATAATAAATGAAAATCCAGCCAAGTCTAACATGGGAATAATATTCCTCACAATCGAGGGAACAAAATAACAATTATTTAAAACAATAGTCTTGCCCGTAGGCATATGTAAATGAAATGATTCTACATCTACAGCAACAACTCTTGCTCCATTTCCATCAGTAGAATCACCTCCTCTTCCTCAAGAGTCTTACTTCTCCTTGGTCCCTGCAACAAATTGCAGATATGAGAACCACAGGCGGTATCTAATACCCAAGTAGAAATTTGATTTAATGACATATTCACTTCTATCATGAACATACCTGAATCAGAAGAGGTAGTCTCACTACCCTTCTTCTTCTTCAATTCTGCAAGGTAAACCTTGCAGTTCCTCTTCCAGTGCCCCACCTTGTTACAGCGAAAGCAAACAACTTTGCTCTTGGGGTCTTCAGCTTTTGGTGGAACCGGCATTTTCTCACCTACTTTCTTCTTCTTGGAAGAGTTCCTCTTCCTTTTCTTAGGATTGGAACCTTCACCAATTAGAAGAACAGGACTCTTCTTAGGGGGAAAATTCGATTCCGCAGTCATCAACATGTTGTGGAGTTCAGGCAGGCTGACATCCAACTTATTCATGTGAAAGTTCACAACAAACTGCGAGAACGAACTCGGAAGCGATTGCAAGACCAAGTCTTGGCTCAGCTCCCCATCCATGGCAAAACCAAGTTGTCCAAGACATTCAATCAAATTGATCATCTTAAGTACATGGTCATTCACAGATGATCCCTCAAACATCCTACAACCGAACAACTCCTTCGATATCTCATATCGAGCTGTCCTCCCCGCCACATCATACAACTCTTGTACATGCATGAGGATAGTGTGAGCATCCATATTCTCATGTTGCTTTTGTAGCTCAATGTTCATGGAAGCTAGCATGATGCATTGAGAAACATTTGCATCATCTACCCATTTATGATACACAACATGTTCATCATTATGTGCATCAATAGCAGGTTCAGTAGGCTTAGGTGAGTCAATCACGTATTCCAGCTTTTCAATCCTGAGAACAATTCTCAAGTTTCGAAGCCAGTCAGCATAATTAGGACCAGTCAATTTGTGAGCATCTAGTATGCTCCTGAGTGATAGTGTAGAAGACATAACGTACAAATTAAATCTGTAAATGATAAACACATAACAACACTTAGCAAATATTCGATTTCATTTCAAAACACTATATGAATCGGGTCTTTATTCATAAGTGGCTCCCACTAGTTTTCCTAATTTATTCAACCCCCTACATGAAAAATTAAGTATTTATAATGCTAGTGGGAATAGGGATCCTACATTCCATTACACAACTCCGGCTGTGGCACGAAACGCCATGTAATGTTCAATAGGCAGACAACTCTTATCAATTACATCTAATGTTATTCCCTAATCAAAGTTTAGCCTCTTGAATAATTGAGTCACGGCTGTGGCACGACAAACTCAATATTCTAAGTCAAGTCTAACCCAACATTCCGTACAATTGAATCAGTCCCCAAAGGCCCAGGGCTGTGGCACGTAACGACCTTTTTGATTCTTATTCAATGTACACATCTCTATGTAATAGACAAGTATTTCTTATTTCGAAATCAAAGCCCTCGGCTGTGGCACGAAACGACAATGATTCAAAAATAAGAACTACTTTCTATCATGTTGGAAGGCTATGACCAACACAAGCCCGTTGTGTCATTCGCCAATTACTACTTGATATTATTTAATTTTAGAGGGATTATATTACGTTACAATCATAATCATATTATAAAGAGATTCTTCCTTTTAAATTAAATATTTCAAATCAATAATCAATAATCAGATGATTCCCAGATCGGGTGGAGCATTGTCAAGAGGCGTCACTTAATAACCCTTTCTTACAGATAGAAATCTGTTGTTGACAGAATCATCCTTTCTCTCATATAGAAAATCATATTCAATTACGTGTTTCATAAACACAAGAAACTCATGATTGTATTCATAATATTATTATTAAGGTTATGAAACAATTTCACTATACTAGGTTGTCTAACAAACACCTTATGTTTCTTTAAGTTCACCTAAATCTATCATCGCATGATAAACTAAGCATATATCACATATGTCAACATGAATAAACATCAAGGTAGGCATGTTACATCATCTAGCACATTAGTCTAAGCATTATACATCTCTATGTATCACATGAAGCATTTAAAAGCAATTAAAATAGTCAAAAACAACTTTAAAACACTTCATGGAAATATAAACAGTTCAAACCTTTTATATAAACTACAATTGATCACACCATTAGATCCGTCTTGGAAAAACGAATCCAACGGTATATTGCACGCCCAAAACGGAGTTACGAAACTCCCAGAAAATCAATTTTAATGTAAACAGAGTAACAGACAAGCAGCAGTACAAACAAATATACTTACAATTCATAGTTATATATATATGATTATTTAATTACGAATTTAATTGTAAGAACTTCAAAAAATTCATAATAAAAAATCAATACATCCTAAAATTATGAAAAAAATACACAGACGATCTACAACACTTGTAGAACCCAGATCAACATTCAAAATTATTCTGAGAAACGATTTCTCATTAGACAAAATTAATCCATAATATAACTTGTAAAAATCATAATTAATTCATACAAGCACATAAAATTCTGAAATTTTTACCACAGATCTATATGCATACAACCTATGCTCTGATACCATTGTTGGATTTTTAACGCAGCGGGGGCATGAAAAAACACTTTTACACCTATAAAATCTAAATAAAAGCATACAGATCATGAATAAAAAATTCAAGGGATCGAATCTAACCTTTAAAATAATTCGGAGACAACGATCAGAGATCCTTAGCAGTTGCTCCTCAAGTGTGAAGCACTCCACCGGTATCCACCAAGAAAACGATGTTAAGGAGGAGGAAGGAGGTGGAGAGAATTGGGTTTTCCAAACCTTTTGGGTTTTGGGGTTCGATGTGGGTTCGAATAAAATAGGGTCTATAATAGTGTATTTATAGGCAAAATTTTCAGCTGAAATTTTCCCATAAATATTATTATTATTATCCCATTTATTATTTGCATTAATAATTTAAACACCTTTTAATCATTAATCCTTTTTCTAAACACTTTAGAAATAATTCTCTCTCTTGATTTAATTTCCAAAAATTAAATCCTTTAATTAATAATATTAAGAACTTTCCTTAATTAATTTATAATCAATTAAATCTCATTTAATCAATTATTAAATTTGCCAATTAATTATTTATTTCACAAATAAATAATCATTAGCCATTATTAATTAATTCCTCTACCATTAAATCATTCTCTTTTTATGGTGTGACCCTGTAGGTTCAATATTAAGCCGGTAGTAGAAATAAATAATAATAAAACTATTTTATCATTATTTATATAAATTCTCTAATTTATTAAATATGATTAATTAATTAATCACATTTATTCTACATCGTGAGGGATACTTCTCAGCATATCGCGACTATCCGGATAATATGAATTCAGTGCTTAGAATACCAAGAACATATTCAGTGAATAGTTACCGTACAATAAACTCCTTCTACCCTACAATGTCCCGATTAAATACAAGGCATGGATCTCGTGTCAAGCCTATCTAATTCAATCACTTGCTTACCATTTACTACGCTTAGTTCTATGCAAATTAGAAACTCCTTTCTAATTTCATTTACTCTGGCCAGAGATTCCTGAACTAGCATATGTGGATCAGCCTTGAACATTCGCTTCCTTCACTGGAAGGGGTAGATCCTTTATTGATCATACACTATCTTCGTGTACAAATTCCTATACCCAGAAGAGCCCTAATAATTGTCCCTAGAGACTAAGAACTAAACCAAAGCATAGTTCAGTGTACACAAGATGACTATGATGACCTCAAGTCTAAGGATACTTGTACAACTATCACTATGTGAACAACTGCTGACACGTGAGTGAACTCCATCAGTTGTTCAGCTCTGCGAGTCATGTTCAGTGAACTTATTCTATAATAAGCACCTACATACTAGCTATAGTGTCACCACACAAATATCTATGAGAACAGACATCCTTCATAATGAAGCAAGCATAGTATGTACCGATCTTTGCGGATTATTAATTACCAGTTAGTAATCCTATGACCAGGAACTATTTAAGTTTAGAGTTATCATCTTTTTAGGTCTCACTATTATGATCTCATCATAGTCCATAAAAAGCTTTACTCTAAACTATGGTATATCTTATTTAAACACTTAAATGGATAAAGCCCGTAATAAAAACAAAACAAGTCTTTATTAATATCAATGAAATCAAAACAGATTACATAAAAATTATTCCTAAATCCTAATACATGATTGGACTTAGGACATATTCCTTTCAAAACAAACCAAACATAGTATTATAACTCTTCGATCAGATCGAGGTGGTGAATACTTGAATGGAGAGTTTCTAGCTTATCTCAAAGAAAATGGTATAGTCTCCTAGTGGACTCCTCCATATACTCCACAGTTGAATGAGGTATTTGAAAGGAGAAATTGAACTTTTTTAGACATGGTTCGGTCCATGATGAGCTATGCAAATCTTCCAGTATTCCTGTAGGGTTATGAATTGGAAATCTAAGCATATTTACTGAATAAGGTGCCTTCCAAATCTGTTCCTCAAACTCCATATGAGATATGGAAAGAAAGGAAACCGAGTCTTAAACACGTTAAGATTTGGGGATGTCCAGCTTATGTCAAGAAAGTTGACCCAAATAAGCTGGAATCTCGATCCGTAAAATGTAATTTTGTGGGATATCCTAAAGAGACTTTAGGTTATTACTTTTACACCGATCATATGGTGTTTGTCTCCAAACATGCCACCTTCTTGGAAAAGCAGTTTATCCTTGAAGGAAACAGTGGGAGCAAGATTGAACTTGATGAAGTTCAAGAAGCACGAACTACTACTGTTCAAGTGGAAACACCTATTCAGACTGAACAACCTTCTGTGGAACAGCCCATTCGTAGGACATGGAGAGTGTCTCGCCAACCTGAGAGGAATTATGGCCTTGTCATTGAGAATGACAATGAGTTGTCAATCATTGATGATGACTTCCCTATGACCTATAATGAGGCTATGAGTAATGTTGACTCAGAGAAATGGCAAAGTACCATGAAATCCGAAATGGAATCTATGTATAGCAACCAAGTATGGACTCTGGTTAAGGCACCTGAAGGTGTTAAGCCTATTGGGTGCAAGTGGGTATACAAAAGAAAGATTGGAGCAGATGGCCAGGTGGAGACCTATAAGGCCGGGCTCGTGGCAAAAGGATTCAAACAAAGGCAAGGGATTGACTTTGATTAAACCTTTTTGCCTGTAGTTGCTGCTTACTACGACTATGAGATCTGGCAAATGGACGTGAAAATGGCCTTCCTCAATGGGAAACTTGAAGAGGAAGTGTATATGACACAGCCAGAGGGTTTTCTTTCCAAGGGAAATGAACACCTAGTGTGTAAGCTGCTGTGAACCATATATGGTTTAAAGCAAGCTTCTCGTAGATGGAACATCCTTTTTGATGAGACAATCAAAGAGTTTGGTTTTATCGAAAACATAGATGAACCATGTGTCTACAAGAAGGTTAGTGGGAGCGCGGTAACATTTCTTGTATTGTATGTGGATGACATACTTCTTATAAGAAATGTTTTGCGACGCTTTCATCTGATTAGGGAGATTGTTGAAAGAGGAGATGTCAACGTCAAGAGAGTTGACACACATAACAACATAACAGACCCTTTAACAAAGCCACTTTCTCAAAGTCACTTTGATCGTCATAAAGACAAGATGGGTATTAGATACCAGAGTGAGTGGCTTTAGTACAAGTGGGAGATTGAAAGAGATGTGTCCTAAGTCCAATCATGTATGATGATTTAGGAATAACTTTTATGTAATCTGTTTTGATTTTATTGATATTAATAAAAGACTTGTTTTTGGTCTTATTGCGGGCTTTATCTATTTAAGTGTTTAAATAAGATATACCATAGTTTAGAGTAAAGCTTTTTATGCATTATGATGAGATCATAATAATGAGACCTAAAAGATGATAACTCTGAACTTAAATATTTCCTGGTCGTAGGATTACTAACTGGTAATTAGTAATCCGCAAAGATCGGTACATACTATGCTTGCTTCATTATGAAGGATGTCTGTTCTCATAGACATTTGTGTGGTGACACTATAGCTAGTATGTAGGTGCTTATTATAGAATAAATTCAGTGAACATGACTCACACATCTGAACAACTGATGGAGTTCACTCACGTGTCAGCAGATGTTCACATAGTGATAATTGTACAAGTATCCTTAGACTTGAGGTCATCATAGTCATCTTGTGTACACTGAACAATACTTTGGTTTAGTTTTTAGTCTCTAGGGACAATAATAAGGGCTCTACTGGGTGTAGGAATTTGTACACGAAGATAGTGTATGATCAATAAAGTATCTACCCCTTCCAGTGAAGGAAGAGAATGTTCAATGCTGATCCACTAATGCTAGTTTAGGAATCTCTGGCTAGAGTGAATGAAATTAGAAAGGAGTTTCTAATTTACATTAATTAGAACTAAACATAGTGAATGGGAAAGAATATGATTAAATAAGATAGGCTTGACACAAGTTCCATGCCTTGTATTTAATCGTGATATTGCAGGGTAGAAGGAATTGATTGTACGGTAACTATTCACTAAATGGGTTCTTGGTATTCTAAGTAGTGAATTCGTATTATCCAGATAGTCGCGATATGCTGAGAAGTATCCCTCACGATGTAGAATAAATATGATTAATTAATTAATCATATTTAATGAATTAGAGAATTTATATAAATAATGATAAAATAGTTTTATTATTATTTATTTCTACTATCGGCTTAATATTGAACCTACAGGGTCACACCATAAAAGAGAATGATTTAATGGTGGAGGAATTAATTAATAATGGCTGATAATTATTTATTTATGTAATAAATAATTAATTGGAAAATTTAATAATTGATTAAATGAGATTTAATTGATTATAAATTAATTAAGAAAAAGTTCTTAATATTATTAATTAAGAATTTAATTTTTGGAAATTAAATCAAGTGAGAGAATTATTTCTAAAGTGTTTAGAAAAATGATTTATAATTAAAAGGTGTTTTAATTATTAGTTAATTGGTTAATAAGAATAAAGGGTTAATAATAATAATATTTTATGGGAAAATTTTCAGCTAAAATTTTTGCCTATAAATATAATATTATAAACCCTATTTCTGCTTTAACCTAAAAAGTTAAGAAAACCCTAATTCTCCCACCCCTTCCTCCTCCATCACATTGGTCTCTTGGTGAATACCGGTGGAGTGCTTCACACTTGAGGAGCAGCTGCTAGGGATCTCCACTCGTCGTTCTTGGATCGCTTTTAAAGGTTAGAAACGATCCCTTATGATTTAATCACGATTTGTATGCCTTTATTTGGATTTTATATCATGAAATTTATTTTACCTTGCTTCTATGATGTATAAAATCCTACACCTTCTATCAGCTCTGACAATGACAGCCTTCATTCTTCCATGTTGTCCTTCATTAGGGATATCGGCGGCTATTTTCCGTATGCTCGCGTGGTAAGTATATCTACACAAATTTTCTGTCAACGATAGGCGATTCCCCTAACTGTTCCAAATAAAAGGTAAGCCGCTAGACGTATCTTCAATGGTCATGATTGCCCTCTCATTCTACTTGTCAATTTGAGAATTGTAAGTTGTGCCTTTTTCCTTCCTTTTTTGTAATATATCTTGGGAAATAGACCCGTTGTGAAATTAAATCTTGGGTCCTTGCACGGCACAATGGTGACGAGGTCTCTCTGTCACCAATTATCTCTTCTGCCTTTATAACAATTTTGTAGAGTGGAGATCTATCATTTGCATAATAAAATAAGCGGTCTTATTTAATCTATTACTCAAAATCCTCAAATAGCATGACGACGAACTTGGTTCTTGATAATCCTCCTTCAAAATTTATTATAATAAACTCTTACTCCCATTTGGGTCATTTACAAGCCGCAATGGCCAAACTTTTAATCCTCGCCTTTCCGTTTTCACTTTCAACCATGTCGAGTACTTGCTTGCCTAATCAATGACATCCCTTTCATATTAGGTCATGACTAATATCCTTTTACATTTTTAGGCATCTTTAAGTCTTCCTGTTAAGTAATAAATGGTTCTCTTCATGCGATCCTTCTCATCAATTGTTCTGAGATTTGTCATCCTCAATAGATCTTCTTTTACTTAAAGTATTGGCCACCATATTGGCCTTTCTTTGATGATAATAGATTTCTCAATCATAATCCTTGTTCAATTTGACTATAGTCTCTATCTTGTGTTTAGTGTAAGAAAAAAATTCCAAAATTTCCTCATAACTAAAACTTTTTGTCCCTTTCAGTGCAAACCTTATCGCAATTATACTAGATCATTATTAGGATGCCTTATGTCACGGTCCTTAAGCTGCGTAGATGTATCATTATATTTCACACAAAATCCTATTTTTATCATCGAGTATTTCGAACAAGAGGTTGTTACTAATCTTACATTCACTTTTTGAAAATCTTATTCCTCGAATTCATACATGCTTGGCCTTTCCTGAGTTCATTAGTACATATCCCGATAATGTTTCATAGAAGCGTACCTCACTAATCACGTTGGTATCCCTATTATCGTTCTTCTATAACCATGTTATAGATCCTTAGGATGATAATTAAACATGGTATTCCTTTTTTTCAAAACAACTTACTCATCATGATGCTCCAATTGCACCAACATAGCACTGAGTTTTCAGTCTCATATTATCACAATCAGTTCTCAACTATACCTCTCTTTGTTCGGAAGGCAAACAGCCTTGGAAGAATGATTTTCACGATATCGATGTAATTTAGACAATCTTAACAATATTTTAAAATCTAATATCTGAAGAAATAATGAGTTCTGAATAAAAGAGTCGCAACACTCAAAATATTTATAACTTGGAAGAAAGAATACAACAAGGATTATCCTTCTATGTCCTTAGAACTTTATATTATGATATTATAGAGAACATCCCTTCAAAGCAATGACTGCTAAATAATAACATCTTACGAATGATACATGTAAGATTTCTCCATTAAAAGAATACTTTTCTTTTCGAATAGTGAAAGAAATTTTGAATAACATCCTTAACCAAAGGTTAACCATTATGGGTTCGAAAAGATGCTATTTTAAAAAAAGGAATTTTATTCAATGATTAGCAAATAAGGAAGTATATTGTTCTTCAAGCACTTTATGATTTTAATTGGATATTCGTTATATAAAAGAAAGAATAGAATATTTCAAGACTAAAATATTTCATAAAACTGAATATGAATTCTCGTTTAAGTGGGCGACCTAGTTAGGTCTCAATTAAATCATTCTTTGAAAATTTCATCAATAATTAATCTTGCATATATAATGCACCGTGTAAAAAAATAAAAAAATTGTTTGGGAGTGGAACTAGAAAAATAATAACTAGTCCATATCAAGCACTATTATCAACCGGCTAAGAAAATGGACAGCTCAAATAGGTTTGGCACATAGCAACTAGCTAGGACGATTAGCTAGGTTTCCATTGTATTATTTAAAATTTCAACTAGTTAGGACAATTAACTAGCCATTCATGAGAACATATGTAACTAAACATATTTCAGTTTGTTTGTAAAAAAATCTCAACATCGTAACCACTGAAGAAATTTATGGCTACCCAGATGACGATTTTAAAATAAAGAGTTCTTAAATTTGGGCCGAGAAGGCAATTATAACTTTGAATCGAGTGGTCTTGGCATCGGAAGAATCGATAGCCCCTCATCAAATTTTTTTTGTCAATAAAATGGTACACTTAGAGGTGCCCTCGTTCACATACTTTATCATATTCTCAAGTAGAATTGAATTCAGAATACTAATATCAAATTGATACCCTTACTATGATTTTAAAGTTCAATATACAATCTCATCCCGAATAGAAGAAAAGGATTCTCGAGGAATCTATGAATATTAGATCATCCATGTCTTTAACAATTTGTTAAATATTTAAAATCTTGACTGGGAAGAGTAAGTATGAAAGAAGAATCAAATGAAGATATTCATTATAAATATTCATCGATTAATTGAGAAAAATTTATTAAAAATTCCTTGGACGGTTGAAATAAGGTATAAATAGCTCTGAGCTGAACAAGAAGAACATAATCTATGAATGAAAGTTCATGGATCAACTAAAAGAATTGAACAAGTCCTGATGCGGAGAAAGATTATTCAAGTTCTAATTGCATCTCAATTCCAATTGGAAGAATAGGACATTCACTGGAACCACCACTTATGATGATTAGTCGTAAGACGGAAATTAGTAACCTTTTCTACAAGTAGAAGGACGACACCTTCGTATCCCAGTTATCACCCTTGCCGTATTCGGGCTATGTGTCCCATTTCGGGTATACACATACTACACAAGTTCCTGAGTACATAGAGTACCTTCGCTTGTTGTACCTTTGGTAGTCTCCCTAGTACTCTTCGTACTAGACTCTACACTCCAAGTCCTTTGAAGAATTCTATCATATCTCGAGAACTCGAACCACATCGAAGTTCCCCAAGTATTTTGCTTGTTGATAGAAACAACTCTTCTTATATATATATATATGTACTTCCGAGAATTTTCGGAGGAAGTACTAAGGTAATGTGAGTTGACCATTGTCAACATATAAATAATTAAGGGGGAGTTTCTTTTGAAACTATAGTCAAAATATATAAGGTATGTCGAGATAATATTCTTCGACGATCTGAAAGTATTAGTATGATGTTCTGAAACTCAGAAAATATTTTGAATAGGTTTTATGATTTTTAAATGATATTAAATCATCTAATAAATACTGAATAATTAAATAATAATTATTAAATAATTAAACCTCAAATAGTTCTTCTTTGAAAGACTATTTGAAATAGTATTTCTCAACTAATTTATATTTAAGTAATTATATTAATCTTTAGTATATATAAAATAAAGTAAACGTTGGAGAATACTTCTCCCTTTTTAAATGAATGTTTGAAATAATATTCATTGCTGGGTAATTAAATAGAGTTGAGGGAATACGATCTTTAGAAATTATTTTTATATAATGTTAGGTCACACACATTGTAGAAGGGGGTTGAATACAGTGTTTAGCACAATCAAATCGAATATAAGAACTCAAGTAACAAAAACAGATTTTATTCAACACAATAAACTCTGTTACAATATGGAACTGTCCTCTCTCAGTGATGAACAAATTATCACGAGAGCTGCTAGAGTTACAAAGAATAATAACTTCGATAATCGTAACACTTATAGTGTAAACTCTATGCCTATGTTTATATACTACACAGTTTCAAGATAATCTTCTGATATGGAATATAATTCTGCTTCCTAAAATATATCAACTAGTTATCTTTTCTTCCAAGTTTTCTATTCTTCATAGAATTCCTTCTTCATGCCCAATTCTTTATGTCTTAGTCTCTATCTTTTTTCCTTTCCATGACAACCCTTGTTCTTAAATTGTAGACTCTGAAGGCTTTTGTAGAAAGTGGATATCCAACAAAAATTCCTTCATCAGCTTTTAAATCAAATTTGGATAGCTGTTCGGGATGAGTCTTAAACACTTGCATCCAAATACATGAAAATACTTCAGATTTGGCTTCTTTTTCTTCACCATCTCATATAGTGTTTTTCCATGCTTGTTAATGAGTGTTGCATTCTGAGTAAAACAAGCAGTCTGCACAGCTTCAGCCCAAAAGTAGGTTGACAACTTTGCTTCATCAAGCATAGTTCGTGCAGCTTCAATAAGAGTTCTATTCTTTCTTTCAACAACTCCATTTTGTTGTGGAGTTCCAGGAGCAGAAAATTCCTGCTTTATTCCATGGTCTTTGCAGAACTCTTCCGTGATCAAATTCTTGAACTTAGTGCCATTATCACTTCTTATGATCTTCACAGAATCTTTGACCAATTTATCCAGTTGCTTGACATGATCAATCAAGATAGATGCAGTTTCACTTTTTGTGTGCAAGAAATACACCCATGTGTATCTGGTGAACTCATCCACTATGACCATAATATATTTCTTCTTTGCAATAGACATGACATTAACTGGACCAAATAGATCAACATTTAGTAGGCGATAAGGCTCAAGAATTGATGATTTAGTCTTGCTATTGAATGAAGATTTTCTTTTTTTTTCCTTCTGACATGAATCACAAAGGCCATCTGGAGAAAATACTGATTTTGGCAATCCTCTCACAAGATCTTTTTTGACTAGTTCATTTATATTGTTGAAATTTAAATGAGAGAGTTTCTTGTGCCAATCCCGGCTTTCTTCAATTGATGCTCTACTCAACAGACATATTGCAGAACCATCAGTACTTGTTGAAAGCTTGGCTTCATAAACGTTACCATGCATGTATCCTTTTAGAACAACTTTTCCTGTAGATTTGCTTACAACTTCACAGTGTTTTTCAAAGAAATCCACATGATAACCTCTGTCACAGATTTGACTTACACTCAGCAGATTATGTTTAAGTCCTGAGACCAGAGCTACTTTTTCAATGATGACTTTCCCAAGATTGATATTGCCATATCCCAGAGTTTTTCCAATATTTCCATCTCCATAAGAAACACCTGGGCCAGCTTTCTCCATAAAGTCTGATAGCAGGGCTTTATTTCCAGTCATATATCCTAAACATCCACTGTCCAGAACTAGGATATTCTTTCTGTTGCCCTGCAATCACAAAGACCACTAATGATTAGTTTTAAGGACCCAGACTTGCTTGGATCCTTTGGCCTTTTTTAGTTTGTTAACATTTGCAGCAGATTTAGCATCAGAGTTTATGTTAACAGTTTTATTATCAGAATTTACAATATTAGACTTTGCATCAGAACTTACACTAGAAGGAATAATGCTAACTTTCTTTACAGAAGGTTTTATTTGATAATAATCATAGTACAAACTATGATATTCCTTACAAGTATAAATATAATGCCATAAAATACCACAATGAAAACAAGGATTTTGTGGCTTATATCTAACAGACTGACACTTAACTCCTGATTTTGAAGGTAAGGAGTTTATATTCTTATTCTTCCAGCAAAAAGAAGCCAGATGGTTAGAATTTCCACAGTTATGACATGTTTTTCTAGGAGCATTAGGAACAGGCTTATAATTGTTACTTTTGTTCACACCTTCCTTTCCATTCCTATATTTCCTAGGTGGCTTTACATTGTTTACATTCTTAACGTCTTTCAGCTTATGCTTAAGCTGCTTCTTTGTCATTAAGCCTATGTTAACTTCGGTTGGCTTATCCTGTTTAGGTTTGTCAGAAGTTATTTTCTCCTTAACTTCTAATTTATCAATATCAGACTTTGCAGTTACAAACTTAACACGATTTACCTTTGGTTTTTGTTTAACAACTATAGGCTCAGTTTCTACAGTTCCCTTACTGTTCTTATCATCTCCATAACCTAAGCCCTCTTTCCAGTTTCCACTACTAAGAATATCCTGAGTTGCTTTACCAGAGTTAGTCCATGTCCTGATAATCTCTCTTTCATTTTCTAACTCGGTTTTTAGAGATTCATTCATTTTTAACACTTCATCCCTAACATAAAAGGCATCATCTCTATCTTTCTGAGTTTGATGGAACATGACTAACTCCTTTTCTAAATAAAAATTCCTCTTTTTATAAGCAAGATTTTCAGAAGTTAATCTTTCACATGTTAAAGTTTGATCTTTATAACTAATGAACATGGTTTGAAGATATCTTCTCAACTCAGTAATATCATCAGTATGAAAGGCATAAGTAGTTTGAGGTACCTTTAAGTCAGCAGTATCAGAACTGCTATCAGGATTTGCCATCAAGGCATAGTTTTCCTCATTCTCAGAATCTGAAGCATCTGACCAGCTTTTCTTCTTTGTGACAAGAGCCTTTCCTTTGGCACTTTTCCCTTTTCTGCAATCTGGAGATATGTGGCCTTTCTCACCACAGTTGTAGCATTTAACATTTGAGTAATATCCTATGTCAGACTTTCCTCCTTTGCCTTCAGATTTTCTGAAACCTTTCTTTTCAGAACTTGCACCTTTCCTGGAAAACTTCTTTCCTCTCCTGAATTTTCTGTACGCAATCTTTGTGATCCCTTTCACCATAAGAGCACACAGCTTCATCATCTCCTCATCATGGTCCATCTCAGGTATACTTTCAGTTTCTGAGTCATCATCACTATCAGAACTTGATGACTCAGTATCAGACTTTGTGATGAGAGCTTTTTCCTTGCCTTTTCTTGAGGCAGCTACTTTGGGACTTTCCTCCTCAGCCACAAAGGCAACTATTCTTGACTTTCTTCCATTCCTTTTGCTTCTTTGTTCCATCTCAAGTTCATGAGTCTTGAGCATCCCATAAATTTCATCAAAAGTTGTTTCATCAAGATTATTGTTGTCTCTTATTATTGTGGCCTTCAAATCCCATCTTTCAGGAAGAGCTAACATGAACTTGAGATTTGAATCTTCAATATCATATTCTTTGTCAACTAGTGACAGATTATTCAAGAGTTTGACAAATCTGTCATATAAATCAGTCAATGACTCATCAGGCTTTGAGTCAAAGTTCTCATACTCTTAAGTGAGTATTGTCTTCCTGTTCTTCTTAATTGAATCAGTTCCCTGACACCTTATTTCCAAAGCATCCCATATCTCTTTTACAGTCTTGCAGTTAATTACCCTGTTTGACATGACATTGTCTATAGCACTATGCATCAAGTGTCTTACCTTTGCATCCTTTGCAATTGATGAGATATCTTCAGCAGTGTAATCACTTTTCTCCTTTGGTACAGACTTTGTTGGCTGACCTACAACTTCCACAGAGAGTTTGGTTGGCATATGTGGTCCTTCATAAATCCTGTCAAGATATTCTGGATATGTAGCTTCCAGAAACATAGCCATCTTCACTTTCCATATGGAATACTCAGAAGGTTTCAACATGGGAACTCTTATAGTCTCATATCGACTATGAGTTACAGTTTTTGGAGGATCTTCAGTTTTGGTGGGCTTGGTTGGAGTTTCTTCTTTAGACATGATTGATTTTGGATCTTAAATTGTTTATGTGTTAACAGAAGGCTCTGATACCACTTGTTAGGTCACACACATTGTAGAAGGGGGTTGAATACATTATTTAGCACAATCAAATCGAATATAAGAACTCAAATAACAGAAAACAGATTTTATTCAACACAATAAACTCTATTACAATATGGAACTGTCCTCTCTCAGTGATGAACAAATTATCACGAGAGCTGCTAGAGTTACAAAGAATAATAACTTCGATAATCGTAACACTTATAGTTTAAACTCTATGCCTGTGTTTATATACTACACCGTTACAAGATAATCTTCTAATTGATATGGAATATAATCCTGCTTCCTAAAATATATCAACTAGTTATCTTTTCTTCCAAGTTTTCTATTCTTCATACAATTCCTTCTTCATGCACAATTCTTTCTGTCTTAGTCTCGATCTTCTTTCCTTTCAATCAGCCGCCTATCTTATCTGAAAGTCATCTTAAGTCCTGATATTATTTCTTGATAAATATCTTCTGAACCTTAAGTTCTGATAACTTAAGTTCTGATATCTTAAGCTCTGTCTTCAGTATAAGTGTTGATTTCCAGTTAAGTATTGATATGTCCTGTTATGTAAGATCTGAAAACTAAACACAAATCATATTACACATGACATTATCAAATATATCTAACATATAAAATTCGAGGTACTTTAATATTTCGCAAGAGGACATCGAGTCCCTTGGAATAAAATTGCTACGGACTTTTAATCGTCCCAAAAAATCTCCGGGATAATTTCGGGATTTATACTTTATAAAAACTGACAGACTCTCGGTCTTACAACTTATACATCACACCCTATTGTAGCGTTAATATTCTTAAATAAAACACCTCTGGAATACTTCTGGGTTTTCATTATATTGACGGATCCTCGATCTAAAATATACAACTCATATATACAACGCCACTCTCTAGCGTTATTGATTGAAATTCGGTAATATTCATATACCAAAATCATTAACATATTGTATGATATTAATAATCACAATTTGTAAAATATCATAATACAAAATCATGTATATACAACATTTATTTGAAAACAAACACAACACAACAGTTTTAAAAGGTAGGGTTTGAAAACTTGCCTGAAGTCCAAGATACGTTTCCCGACTTCCTCTCGTTCCGGGTTTTCTAATCAACAAATATCATAATCTTAATCAGTATTCCCAATCCCATCACCGACTTATAGTTCTAATAAGTACAATACTTCATATTTTTCAATATTCGACCGACTCGAAATAAGTATCAATCCTTTGTCGAAACGGACGGTCAAAGTGGTCTTCAAGAGTTGACTTTACCGAATGTTACTATTACGCGACTCGCACTCTAACATTTTTAATAAATCAAAAATTTAATATTTTAATACGAAACCACCTCAAGGAGCTTCTTGAGTTCTTTTACTATTTATCATAAAAGTTTCATTTTGATAAAATGAATTTAAATAGGTGAAAAGTATTTTAAATTTTGGTCAACTACATAGTTTTACTATTCATATCGCTTTCACTAAAACGTTGATTTCTCTCAAATCGTTGACTCAATTGATGCACCGTTTTCGCGTGCGCGATCTAGACAAAATTTAGAACACAATATTTGCAAATGGTTTTCTGGTAACAGGGGTTAAAATCCTGAAGTGGCAGTTTAATGGCAGTAAGTGTTCTCGGTGATCACTCCTTGCGCGACCTTGGCTCCGATATTTTTATAAAATCGAAATATTAACATCTTTAGCTGAAATTTTAAAGAGGGATTCCTAATTGTATAAGTAAGCTACTTAACAAGTTTATGATTTGAAACAATGTTTAAAGGCCTCAATTATACTCTCAAAGTCAGAACTAGGTAGAAGTTTGTTTTTCTCGACTACGTTCACTAAAACGAACTTTTCTTCTAATCCGTAAATCATCTCGGTACGATCTTTATATGGTTACAAGCTAGAAAACAATAAATTTACATCCAGTTCTAGTGGTGTATAAAAATATTAAATTTACAGTTCGTATTTATTTCTTAAAACAGTCCTAAATACAAACGGATATTACGATGGCTATACGCGTAACGATTCCCGATTTTAACTACGTTCATTTCATTGACAACGACTCAAACACCAATTCCTTCATATTTATTGAAATATCAGTCCCTAAACTATATGAAATTATCACCAACATCAATCCATAACAATCAACCATCCAAAACCAACATTTTATAATCCAAACTCAATGAACCAACATGTACTTAAACATAACTCAAACATAATCTTATAGCTCTAGTAAATTAAAGGGTGGATGATGTTTATACCTTAATTGAAGCTAATTAATACTTAATAAATTTCTAAGATCCTTGATGAAGTCTTGGTCCAGATTTAGGAGCCTTAAACTTCCATGAAAAATCAAGAAAACAAGCTAGTGATTTTCGGAGTTGCTATTCACCCTCAACTTCAAACATTTTATAAAAATTGAAAACTTCATGGATGGGATTGAAATTTGGTGCGTGACGTACCCATGATATGAAAGAGGTTTGGTAAAATTTTGTTGATTTTTGAATGGGTTGTGAGTTTTGAATTTTTCTTTCCTCCGTGTTCTTGAAAATCAGCATTGTTCTTGAAGATAGAGAGTTTTTGTGTTATGTTTTGGAATGATTCTTGTGAATGACTTCTGATAAATCTTTTATATATCATCTTAGTTCTAGAAAATCAAATAAAATCTTGCTAGCCAACCTAGTTTCCAAGCTATAGTACTTAGCTTAGGTACTTGGTTACTATTTGCTAGCTTTAGGTTATCATTCCTATTTAGCTAGGTTACTATTTGGTCACTTAACCATGGTTAGTTTCTTACTCTATTTAGCTTGTATGGTTAGATTGGTTTGATACATTGATTTATTTATTTACGCGTTCGCTCGGTCGCTTATTCATTTTCGTAATAAACTCTCGTAAACGGTTCGCGGTGTAGATCATTTCTTATACGTTCTTCACGTTTTGAAGTCTCGTAATTGGATTTGAATTTATAGGATTTTAAATTTGTATTTATATTGTGATTCTCTTAATCCTTGGTGGTTCGTAGATACGGTTGTTTTTTAAAGTTCATTTTTTCCGAAAATGAATGGCTTTTACATACACTCATTTGGTACGTATAATCACAATATCAACTCGAAATCTTAAATTAAAAACTTGAATATGGTGTGGTCGCCAAAGTTTTTATTAAACCGCAAGGTTACTTTACACATTGATCAAGTCATCCGTTGATAATCAAAAACATCCGTTGATCAGGTTATATGGGGTTATAATAGTAAATATGCTTTATTATGTTTTAAATTCTGCTGATCTTGATTATTGCTAATATGTGTTTCTTGTTTGTGAAATTATGCCATGAAAACTAACCCTTAGCATGCTAGAATAACATGGACATAAGAATGTGTTAATTAATGCTTTAATCATGAGAGTATGCTTCTATGTTATATGTTCTTTGTTGTTGACATAAATCATGTGGAATTCGAAGAAATAACATAGGACGATGTATCTAGATTTAAATATTCAAAGTAAATACTAAGTGGGAGAGGGAATTAATATGAAATTAAATCCCATGGTCTCCATTATTGTTTGTATATAATTTAACATAAAGACAAATATAAATTATATATACATCACCCATCGTGGCATATAATTTATGGTCTCTAGAATGTTAAAGAAATTGCTAAAATAAACTTCTTAAATTAAAAATGAATATTGGAAGGTATACATGTCACCCATCGTGGCTTACCTAGTTTCATAGATTTCAGATAATTATAAGATATCATTTGATGGAATCTGGTATTATTATGTTTAATTTAAGATTTGATGATGGTATACACTTAGCTATGAAAAATAATATAGACCACCCCAATGTGGCATATTGTTTAGTAATAGGACCAAAGTAACATTTAAACAAATTTATGTGGTATACATGTCACACATCGTGGTGTACTAGAAACTTATGGTGTTTAAATGTTGGTGCATTAATTTTAATAATTGTTAGGAACCAATAGGGCTTAATATTTAATGGACCCTTTATGTGTTATGTGATGTTTTTATGCATGATTCTAAGAATACAATGGGCTTTAATCCACTGTTCACCATACTTAAGGATAACAAACTTATCGGACCTAACTATATTGAATGGAAACGAAATTTGGGCATTGTGTTGACTGCTGAGGAGTACAAGTTTTGCACTTATGAACCCAAGCCAGATCAGCCTGCTGCTGATGCTCCTGAAGATGAGAAAGAGTATTATAAGTGATGAATTAAGGTTGATGAGATGTCGCGATGTTACATTCTGGCAGCAATGTCGGGTGTTTTGTAGCATCAGCATCAGTCTATGGCCGCTTCTGCGGATATGCTCTGTAATCTCAAGGAACTTTTTGGAGATCAGAATAGGGCTGCTAAGCAAGTAGCCATGAAGGCTTTAATGAACACTCAGATGGCTGAAGGAACGCCTGTAAGGGATTATGTTCTCAAGATGATGTCGCATCTGAATGAGATAGAGATCCTTGGTGCTGAACTTGACGGGGAAACCCAGATTGACATTATCCTTATGAGCTTGTCCAAGAGTTTTGAGCAGTTTCACTTGAATTACAACATGAACAAGAGGTTGTATAGTCTCACGGAAATCCTGAAAGAACTTCAGGAAGCTGAAAGATTATTTCGGAAAAGTTTTCAAGTGAATGTGGTTGAGAAAGGTTCTTCCTCAAAGCCGAAAGGTATGAAGAAGAAGAAGAAAAAGGTTCAGACACAGAAAGTTGTGAAGGCGGTGGGAGTTCAAGGTGGTGTGAAAAAGCCTAAAGGAAAGTGCTTCAGGTGCAAGCAGTCAGGTCACTAGAAATATGATTGTCCTCTTCCTATGAAGATAAACAATACTGATATGTCTCTTTCTCTAGTTATAGAGACATATGTAGCGGCTATATCTACGAGCACTTGGTGTGTAGATACATGAGCCACTAATCATGTTTATAATTCTATGCAGGGATTCCAGCTATCTAGAATGCATACCCCAGCAGGATGGTGTAGCAGAGAGAAGGAACCAGACTCTGTTAGAGAGCGTTAGATCGATGATGAGTTATTCAGATTTACCCAAGTCGTTTTGGGGACATACCTTAGAAACAACATCTCATCTTCTGAACCTAGTACCTTCTAAATCGGTTCCTAAGACCCCCTTAGAATTGTGGACCGGGGACAAACCGAGTCTAAGACACATTCGGATATGGGGTTATCCCGCATATGTGCTGAACAAGAATGCGACTAAGTTAGAATCTAGTACAAAAGTAAGGTTGTTTGTAGGCTACCCCATGGGAATGAAACGTTATTTATTTTATAGTCCAAAGAATCAGGATGTCATTGTTAGCACCAATGCTAGATCTTAGAGCAAGACTATATAATGAATCACAAACCCATGAGTATTATCATTTTAAAGGAGCTAGCGGGAGGGACAAATAATACCCAGAAACTTATAGTACAGATAGAACATCCATAACAAAATGCACAGCCTGTCACTAATACCGCACCAGTGCCTCGTTGTAGTGGGAGGGTTGTTCCACAGCCTGATAGATTCATGTTTTTGGGAGAGTCTTCGGACTTGGTCTCTGGTGAACATGATGATGATCCCCGGACATACGAAGATGCACTGCAAGACAAAGATGTAAATTTTTTTCAAAAGGAAATGGAATCTAAGATGGAATTGATGTATTCTAATCAGGTCTAGGAGCTCGTGGAACCACCCAAAGGTATAAAACCTATTGGATGTAAGTAGATCTACTAGAAACAGAGGGGATCAGATAAGAAGGTGAAAGCCTGGAAAGCAAGACTTGTTGCGAAAGGGTTTACTCAGAAAGAAGGTATCGATTATGAGGAAACCTTTTTGCCAGTGGTCATTCTTAAGTCAATTCGTATTCTTTTATCTATAGCAGCTCATCTTGATTATGAGATTTAGCAAATGGATGTCAAGACAGCTTTCCTTAATGGAAGTCTTGAAGAAACTATCTATATATAGCAACCAGAGGGATTCATTAAGGAAGGCCAAGAGCATCTTGTATGTAAGCTTAAGAGGTCTATTTATGGACTTAAACAAGCTTCTAGGTATTGGAACATTCATTTTGATCAGGCATCCCAGTCGCATGGTTTTAATCAAAGTCCAAGCGAAGCATGTGTGTATATGATATGTGAGGGAAATGAAGTGGTTTTTCTAGTGCTATATGTTGATGACATTTTAATCATTGGAAACAATGTTAAGATGTTGTCTTCAATAAAGGCATGGTTATTCAAACAATTTGAAATGAAGGACTTAGGTGAAGCATCATACATCCTTGGGATCAAAGTTATAAGGGATCACAAGAAAAGGATGTTGGCTTTATCTCAGGAGCCCTACATAGATGAGGTATTAGCTCGTTTTAACATGCAGGACTCCAAGAAGGGTAATTTACCTTTCAAAAATGGATTTTCTCTATCAAAGAGTCAGTGCCCTTCGACACCTAAGGATATAGAGAACATGAAGGCGGTTCCTTATGCTTCAGCATGTGGAAGCCTAATGTATGCTATGTTATGTACGAGACCTGATATCTGTTTTGCCGTGGGCATGGTTAGCAGATACCAGTAAAACCCAGCACAAGAATATTGGAGTGCAGTAAAAACAATACACAAGTACTTACGAAGAACAATGGAGTATATGTTAGTTTACAAGTCCTTGGATTTGTTGTCTTTGGGATATACTGATTCAGATTTCTAGACATATAAGGATAAGAGAAAGTCCACATCCGGATGTGTTTTTACTTTGGGAGGTGGAGCCGTAATATGGAGGAGTGTGAAGCAGAAATGCATTGCAGACTCAACCATGTAAGCAGAATATGTGGCATCCTCTGAGGCAGCCAAAGAGGCTATATGGTTCCGAAACTTCTTACTGGATTTGGATGTAGTTCCTAATTTGCCACGGAAAATCATGATTTATTGTGATAATAATGGTGTTGTAGGGAATACCAAGGAGTCACAGGCCCATAAGGCAGTAAAACACATAGAGCGTAAGTATCACCTCATACGCCAGTTCGTTAAGCGAGGAGATATTATTGTGGCTGATATAGCGTCAAAGGATAACCGGGCAGATCCTTTCACAAAGAGCTTACCAGCTAAGGCTTTTCAGGAGCACGTGGAAGCGATAGGAGTCAGACACTTGGTCACTTAGTTATATAGTTGGTAGTGGATTGATTGTTATAATCATTGATATACTCAAAGAATAGCTTGAGTATAAGTGGGAGATTATTAGGGTTTATACTAAACTATATGTTTGAAGTATATACTATTATAATAATCATTTGAGAATCTTGAATGCATATTTTCACATTGTCTGTATATTATATATTATAGACAATGTAGTATCAAATGGGATAGCAGAAGATTAGATTGTCAAGCTCCATATATAATATAATAAAGGTTCACAGTCTAAGTAGTGTTGTACAAACCACTAGAAGGCCTGAAGTATTATTTAGAAATAGTATATCTTTCCTATTGAATAATGCTTGTATACTTTGTGTAGATTTAACGGGATCAAAATAGTAGAATAATTCTTTCTTTTATTCTAACAATAAAGAAGAACTAAAATTCAATGATATTATTATTGCTTAGGTTCTTAATTCGGATATAGTGATTGACACTTGTATATAATGCACATGCTTTGATTCATACATTAAGTGGTTTATTTTAAATTGCAAATTTATGTATTGGGCAATGATATTATATACACAGTGGGATATTGAATATAAAAGGAAACCGTGTCCAAAAAATATATTCGGGTGATGATGTCCTCTTGAAAGCTCATAAAGATAATTGTGCTCTAGTCATGCAGGTAGATTTGTTCTTGCACAATTATAAGGTTGAGTGGATGATCAAGGATAAAAGATGTTAATTAAATTAATTTCCAGAACTTAATTTAATTAATGGACATGTGATATCTTAAACATGGTATAACGACTCGTGTATTTTGAATTATTTAAATGTGTGATTATGGAAATTATTAGATAAATAAGATATGTGTATTGGTTTTGACCGCTATGTATTGTTTGATTAGTAGCTATATGCGATGTATGGTGTACCGGGTTGACCGCGTGATTAATTTTGGAGTCGTATATGAGTGTTTTCATTTTCAAAAGTGGATTTGGTGCAAATTTATTTGTATAAATACTTGGAATGTCTCTAAAATTAATTTTATGATTTATATATACAATAATTATTTTTAGGATTTTATAAAATTGAGAAATCAATATTTTATTAATTATTTATCTTTAAATGAATTTTTTTGATTGCTTTTATTTGTAAAATCTATATTTAATTCTAAAATTCTTCAAAAATTATGAAACTCATATTTATTTAAGTTTGGAATATTCCGAGAATTTTAAAATTATTTTGGAAATTTTCGGGATTAATTTCACGCGCTCGTTGTTTTGTTTCATTGCTAAAAACAGGTATAAATTGTGTTTCAAAAATTTTCTTAAAATTTCAAAATTTATGTCTTTATAAACTTCGGGATATTTGTAATATTTTAAAACTATTCTCGTAATTTTCTGAATTTGTTTTAAGTGCAGCTTGGTTCGTTAATTGGGAAATACGGATGTAAGTTGCGTCCCAAAAATACTTTAAAAATTATAAAAATGTTATTTTTAATAACTTCGATTTTTCGTGTTTATTTTACCCGCAACTGGGTTCGATTATTCGCGAATATCTGGAGAAACCGAGATAACAGGACACGTGTCTTATTTTTATTCACCCAGGGATACGTGGTAGTTGCAGGTTTATTAAGAATAATAATAATAAAAGATAAGCACAGGACACACTGTACTACTACCCTCAATTTCTTAATCTCTCTAACTCTCTCCTCGTCTCTCCTGTCTTCTTTCTCCCCCTCTATGTGATCGTTGCCGTTTCTTTTCTTTCGGCGGCTGTTTTCGGCGGTTGCGCCGCCGCCTGTACTCCGTTCGCTTCTTAAAGTTCCGGTTGCCATCTTTGCTCTTTGGTTGTTACTTCGATTCACTATTTGCTTAATTGATATATACATACATAATTTTATATATATGTGTGTGTGAATCAGTTGAGTTTGGTATGGTGTGGTGCTGCCTGGTACTCCAATTCTGTGTTACAACTTCCGGCCACACACTCGCGCGTGTGTGCGTGTGGTGTTGGTGCGGTTGCTTGATCTGTTTGCTTGGCATTCGCTTATTATTTAGTAATTTATTTATGTGTTTTATGCAGGAATGATATGATTAACATTCGTGAATTAAATTTATCGTTCAGGAATTTTATTAATTAATCGGCGAAGTTCCGCGTTGGAAACCCGAGAATTAATCGGGTACCCGCGAAATTTTGCAGCCGTCCGTGATGACTTTTTACGAGTGGACGGTGGACCGTGATGAATTATTCTGAGTCCTAATATTTTAAAATAAATAAATTAATTCTTGAAATTATTTTTGAAACGAGAATTTGATTTTACATTAAAGTCGAGTACGTAATTTAGTTGACGAATTGTGAATTGGATGGATTGTTGGGTTGAACTGGTAGTTGGGATTGTGGTTGTTGTGAATTGGATTGTTGTTATTGAATTGACGTCGACTGATGTTTCGACGGGTAATCCGATAAACAAAGGAGACGCTGCCCAATTTCCGGGAAACTGAATTATGTAAATACGGGAACGTATCAAATGATTATCGGGACGTCGAGTGACTATATGTATATGTGTATGTTTTATATACGAAACTTGGTTGTACGATGTAATGAAATATTTTTCCAAATCGGTAACCCTAATTTCGTAAAATAAAGAGTATATATATTTTCCGAAAATGAACACCGAACCGATCTTCGAGATGGTGAACCCTATTTGTTGCGTGTATTATTATAATATTCATAATTATGAGTAGGGTTTGAATATCGTTGGGTAAGAATTAGTATCGAGGATATGTCAAGCATACCTAGACATCTAATGTAGGGTATTTCGACCCTGTAGGTTATAATCGGGAACCTGAAAGTGGACGATGGACTAGAGATGACCTAGTAGCCAGTCGATGAGCTCAATAGAGTTTCAACAGAAAAACTTGAGTATCAAATTCGAATCCAATGGGATCTAGTGATTGGACGTTAAAGTCTGAGCGACAGAGTTGACTCAGAATTAATCAGTAATAGTTGTAAAGCCCTGTCAGGAAAGTACTTCTTAACTTTTCTTCAAGATATATTGCCAATATTTTCGAATTGTTTCATAACATGTTGCTATTATTTAAAATAATTCTTGTTTTATAATGCGAGTGCTTTAAACTATTTAACTTTGAACCCTGATTTTTCTTGATCTTGAGCCATAGGCCTTATTCTTTGTAAACCATCCTTTGTTGATCCTCAGACACCAAACCACACAAATATGATAATATACCCCAAATGTATAATTACCAAACACCAAACACTGGAAGAAAATTGTTTGAAAACACAGAAACTTTTATACCCTAACCATTCCTTATAACATCAAAGAGCTATACCTTGAAAAATCATTACTGATCTAATACCTGATGCTATTACAAACTGAAAACTGTTTCTTATACATACCTTGATATACCCTTGTGATACTCATGAACTGCATTACGCTTTTGTACAAGTGCTTTATCAATGTTGATTATGATATTGCTTATTGAATTACATTGTTTATTACACTGAATCATTTTAGGATTGGATAGTTTTCTAAATGTGGACCAGATTCGTGGTCAGACCAGATTCGTGGTCAATTATAGGCCAATGTGTGCCTGAGATCCAATAATTAGAGCAGTGTTGTGTGCTTTGCTCGGGGTTAGGGCGTAACTGATCAGTAGCCTAACCTTGGTTTTTAAAATTTAAAATGAATATCCAATTCTAATGATTAGTTAAAAAGAAACTTGATTCCTCTGAATCATTTCATTTAATTATTGCTTAACCTTAGTTATCCCTACTAAGACTTGTTGAGCTAGTTAGCTCACCCTTGCGATTCTTTTATATATTTTACAGTTGAAAAGGATATGGATGATAGTGATGTTCCTCAGTCCAAAGTGCGGGCTAAGGTTCCAGATTGAATTGGATCGAGCTAGCAGGAGCTTCATTCGGTAGAGAAATAGTAAGATTGTAAGAATAATTTTATTATCAGTTGTAAGTTAAATTAGTTGCGATTTGGTACGATGTAGTAAAAGTTAAGGTTGTGGCTTGTTTTCATACTTTAACCTGTTGTGATCCGTGGATTGTGTAAAGCAGGGTCATTACAAATAATATCTCATATACAGGTTTATATATTGTGTGTGTGTTATGGACCCAAAACTTCTGACCCGGGTTTAGAGGGCGCCACAGGTTGGTATCAGAGCTACAGGTTATAAGTCACTGAAACAGGCCTATATTGTCGGGATTGGGTAGAGGGTTAGGATTAGGAATAGGAAATAGGAAGATAAGATGTCGTGAAGATGAGTGCGACTATATAGCAGGTCTCCGGCACGGTTCGTGTTGTAATTCGGGATTCTTAGCTTGTGACGTGATTTCCAGACAACGGTAATACTAGACCCTGATTTCCCTATGATATCTGATCGCTTGGAGCTTTCCGTTTGAGGGTCATCATCTTCTCTCAGATTTGATTGCACCTTGTTCTTCTGTCAGTATTAATGGTATTACCTTCCGTTATGACAGTTGCCCCTTTTCAAGCTATTCTATGTTATTCTACCACCTCTTGATACGAGACTATCTACTTAAGAACCTCCATCTGTTTATTCTTGTTTTACTGGACAATCGGCTGTGAGTGTGTCTTTTCAATTTATCCTACACCATGTTCTATACCCCAGTTTAAAACTTGTCCTATGAAGCAACAGTACCTACGAGGATGAATTCGGGAGTTATGGTCAATAGTGAGTACTAGAGATATAAATAAAGATGAGAAGAAGTTTAGAAAGAAGATTCACGTGTTTCGAAGGATAGCTGCTACCAGATTAAATGAAGCCATTAGTGACTAGGCCCCCATGACTAGCTTGAGGAATGGACTAGATGAGTTTTGAAAAAGAGTTAGAGAAGAGTATGGATCTGGAGCTTTCTTGAATTTAGATAATGGTGTAATGACGATGTGATATATTTATAGTAACAAGGTGATGTGACATTAGCCGACTTGTTGACTATTGGATAGTCTGCTCCACTTATCGATTGCAAAATTGATGACGGGAGTATTGCCAGTATGACAATTTTGATCTGAAGCTACGAATACGATTACATGCAACGACAATTGAAGGGATCGTCGATTAAGGAAGGCAAATGGACCCCATAAAGGAAAGAAGGTAGATTAAAGTGAACGGACTTTTCTGTGATCGTTTCTTTAATTTGGTACCTTGTAATAGGTCGGAAGGACAACAACCAACTCTTATAGTAAGGACAACCAGATTTGTGATTTTCAAAATTTTTAACAAGTTTTCGAAAAAGATTTTTCTTACAAAAATTTCTAAAAGCCTTTTTGAATAAAATAAGTTTTAAATATTGGTTGTCAAGTTACTACTTCAGTTTTTGTTTGTTAAAAGACCCAGATTACCTGGAAGGATATTTACTTTAGACTTGGTATTATTAATTCAGAGAATAAAGTGGTCCGCGATTATGAAGAAGTTGATTATTCCTAGGTACAAATATTGTTTGATAAGATTAACAATAGAATCGGCGTACGAGGTAACTATTATCCAATTACTAGGACTATCAGAGTTCAAAGAATTTATTGATTTAACAGAAGCCGGGGCATGACCGAAGAAGATTGAGAAGATTTCCAGATCTTTCCAAAAGAAGAATATTATTAACAAAAGGATCGTTATGTTGAATGATTCGGGGTTATTCTAAATTTAAAAGACGAAACTCAAGGTTATCTGATAGGGATGCCCTTATGATTAAATTGTTAAAGTATTATACGTGTAGGTGTGATGTTAAAGACGCAAGACGTGACAAGTAAGAATTTACCATAATGCTTAATTTGCGAAGGCATTTCAACGTACTTTCTAAAGTTGTTATATGGAACAATGGGAATATGATCGAACAAGCTCGAAAGATAAATACAAGTGAAATATGGATGGTGACCAATGGTATCATTTTTGTCCTCAATATTACAGCGTATATTCCTATTTAATTCCTAAAAATGTATGTTAGGAATATATGTGCATTAGTTTGATGATATGTTTAACAAAACACTTAAGTAGAAATCTAGTGTTTGTAGCCTCAACGGATAAGACGACTTTTGGCTATCCGTTGATGGTGTAGCTTTACTTAGAAATAAGTCTAGTGTTGTAGCACATTTCAGTCTCTGAATTTGAGATATAATTCTTAAATGTTGAGGAAAATTATAAGTCATGTTGACTACTAAAGGATATACAGATAGGAAGGCCAATTGTAAATATTTCATGCCTTGTAATTTTGTATAAATGAAATGGTGTCAACGGATAACTTAAAGACCTTCAACGGATGAGAAATAAAGCTTCAACGGATGTCTCTAAAGCTTCAACGGATAACATCCTTCAACGGATGAGTGCATCAACGGATAGAGCTTCAACTGCTAACACATTAATGGATAAAGCCATCAACGGATGAAGGCTTCAACGGATGTTCTGTTAAATAGCAGTTGACAAGTGGTAGTTGTACCTACAAACAGAGGCACATGGGTTGACAGAGACAACTGAGATGTGGTAGCCTATTTCAGGAACATCAGAAAAAGCAGCCGTTCTACTCTAGTATAAAGAGGCAATAGTCAACAATGCACTGGAGTAAAATGGAGAAGAAACAAGTGGAGAACTTATTTTATTATTGTACTTTTTATCTTTGTCTTCACTTGTAAACTTGGTGTTATATAAACCAAGTAGCAGCTAGTAATTAGATAAGAATTTTTCCAGAGCTGTTTAGAAAAATCTTGAGAAAAATTATCTAGTTTGTACTAGGATGTAGCTGTGATCAACTTTTTGAATCACAGATTTTCTGAAATACCATCTCTGGTGGAACAACAAATCCACCAGAAAAGTTTTTAAGGTCTGTTGTGTTCTGTACTTTTGTGCTTGAATATATATCTGTCTGTATTAGCTTAAAGCAATTCACACACTTGTTTATCTTAAACACACAGCCTTTGAAACTGCTCAAAACTTGAAAAAGTTTTGAGATTTACATTTAACCCCCCTTCTGTAAATCTCATTGTTAGTTCACTAGGAATAACAATTGGTATCAGAGCAGGCTCTTGACACACAAAGAGTTTAAAGTTCTTGGAAACTAACAAAGATGAGTAAGAAGGATATTGGAGTAAAAATCCCAGTTCTTGACAAAGACAGTTATCACCATTGGAAGGTGAAAATGCACCTTCATCTACTCTCCCAAGATGAAGGTTATGTAAACTGCATTGAGAATGGTCCTCACATTCCCCACAAAGTAGCCACAGTTGCTACAGCCACAATTGTTGTTGGTCAATCCATTCCAAAACCTAGAGCAGAATGGACAATGGAAGACACAGAAGAAGTCCACAAGGATAAGAAGACTATGAACATTTTGTTTAATGGTCTTGACAAGGATATGTTTGATAATGTGATAAATTGCACAACTGCCAAAGAGGTTTGGGACACAGTTCAGCTACTGTGTGAAGGTACAGAACAAGTAAAAGAAAACAAAATGCAGCTTCTCATTCAACAGTATGAGTATTTTCATTTTGAAGAAATTGAATCTTTAAATGACACATTCAATAGATTCCAAAAGCTGTTGAATGGACTGAAGCTGTATGGTAGAGTGTACCAGGTGAAGGATTCAAATCTTAAATTTTTAAGATCCTTGCCAAAGGAATGGAAACCCATGACTGTCTCCTTAAGAAACTCTCAAGATTATAAGGACTTCACTCTTGAAAGATTATATGGAATCTTGAAGACTTATGAACTAGAGCTGGAACAGGATGAGGTATTGGAGAAGGGAAGAAAGAAAGGAGGTTCAGTTGCCTTGGTAGCTGAAAATGAGAAAGAATGCAGACAAGAAACTGTGAGTTCAACATTAAACTCCAAAGATGGCACAAACAAATCAGAATCAAGCAAGGGGAAGGAGCAAGTTGTTAAGAATGAAGACAACTCCAGCCAAGATGACTCTGATGGTATTGATGAGCATCTTGCATTTCTGTCCAGAAGATTTGCAAAGATGAAATTTAAGAAAAACACTAGAGCCACTAAACCTCATAAGAACATGGTGGATAAATCCAAGTTCAAGTGTTTCAATTGTGGTATAAGTGGACACTTTGCAAGTGAGTGCAGAAAGCCAACTACTGAAAAGAAGAAATTTGACCAAGTAGATTACAAAAAGAAATATTTTGATATGCTCAAGCAAAAGGAGAAGGCTTTCATTACTCAAGAAAAAGACTGGGCAGCTGATGGAAAAGAAGAGGATGAAGATGTGGAATATATCAACTTGGCTCTCATGGCTGATTCTGAGGAAAATGAAGTTAGTTCATCAAGCAACCAGGTAATCACTACTGATTTAACACAGCTTACTAAAGAAGAGTGCAATGATGCTTTTAATGACATGTCTACTGAATTGTATCACTTGCGTGTGTCTCTTAAATCTCTTGCTAAAGAAAATAGTAGGATTAAAGAGAACAATCTGTTTTTAAGTAATAGAAATGCTGTGTTAGAAGATAAGTTGATTGACCTAGAGAAAACTAAGCTACATTGTATATCTGTTGAAAATGAACTAGCTGAATCTGTTAAGAAAGTAGAAATACTTTCTAATCAATTAGAGAGAGAGCAAGAGGTGATTAAAGCCTGGAAGACATCTAGGGATGTTAGTGCTCAAATTGTCAAGGTCCAAGGAATTGAATCATTTTGTGAGACTGCCTGGGATAAAAACAAAAAGAAAATGGAATTAATTGATGGGCTGTCAACGGATGTGGAATCAACGGATGATGAAAATTATCCGTTGAAGGAAGAAAAGGAGCATCCGTTGAAGGTTCCTCAATTAAAACAGGCAGATGTTTCTAACAGTGAAAAACTAAAGAAACTCAACAAAAAGTTTGGTTCAACTTCCAAGAACTTTGTCAAAGAAGAAGCAAGCACATCCAAAGATTTCAGTAAGGTAAATATAGGACACATGATCTTAGAACAGTTAAAGAATAGGCTCAAAGTGGTTGAGGATAAAAAGGAAACTAAAAGGAAATCTAATAGAAATGGGAAGGTAGGGGTTAACAAACATAACAATTACACACCTGATAAGTATGCTCCTAGAAAAAGCTGTGTGCATTGTAATAGTGTTAATCATCTATCTGCTAATTGCAAATCTATTAAGAAAACTCCCATACCTTTACCCTCTTCCATGCCTAATATGTCTGCATCACCTCTACATGCTATGCCTGTTATGTCTCAACAGAATCCTTATGCACATTTTGCAAACATGCCATATTTTAACAATCCTTATCTTGCTGCATTTAGTATGCCTCAAATGCCATACAATATGCCTATGTGGAATAACATGTTTGCACAATCCATGCCTTATCAAATTCTAAATGTGCTAAATGATTCTGTGACTAACCCTACACCTCAACCAACTAAATCTAAGATCAAGGTTGACTCAAAGTTACCTAAGTCTAAAGATGCAGGAGGAATGAAGTCTAGGAGAAAGGCTAACATGAATGGACCCAAGGAAACTTGGGTACCAAAATTAACTTGATTGATTTTATGGTGTGCAGGGAAACAGAAGAAATCTATGGTACTTGGACAGTGGCTGTTCAAGACACATGACAGGAGATTTCTCCCTGCTCACAGAGTTTAAGGAGAGAGCTGGCCCTAGCATAACCTTTGGAGATGACAGCAAAGGGTTTACTATGGGATATGGCTTGATTTCAACAAGGAATGTCATCATTGATGAAGTTGCATTAGTTGATGGTCTCAAGCACAACTTACTGAGCATCAGTCAACTATGTGATAGAGGGAATACAATTTCCTTCAATTCTGAAGCCTGTGTTGTCACCAGTAAGAAAGACAACAAAGTGGTTCTAACTGGAGTTAGAAAAGGAAATGTGTACTTAGCTGACTTCAACTCTACTGATGCAGAATCTATTACTTGTCTCTTCAGCAAAGCAAGTCCAGTTGAAAGTTGGATATGGCACAAGAAGCTATCCCATTTGAATTTCAAGACAATGAATGATCTAGTCAAAAAGGACTTAGTTAGAGGAATTCCTCTTGTTGAATTCTCAAGGGATGGTTTGTGTGATGCTTGTCAGAAAGGAAAACAAAGGAAAGCATCATTCAAAAAGAAGTTTGAAACAACAATTGATGAACCATTACAGCTGCTACATATGGATTTGTTTGGACCAGTCAATGTATTGTCAATTGCAAGAAAAAGATATTGCTTAGTGATTGTAGATGATTTCTCAAAGTTTTCATGGGTCTATTTTCTTGGATCAAAGGATGAAGCAAGTGAAATCATTATCAATCACATCAGGCAAGTCAATAATCATCCTGACTTGAAGGTTAGGAATATCAGGAGTGACAATGGAACTGAGTTCAAGAATTTGACAATGAGGCTGTTCTGTGAAGAAAATGGAATCATGCATGAGTTCTCAGCTCCAAGAACACCTCAGCAAAATGGGGTAGTTGAAAGAAAGAACAGATCTTTAATTGAGGCTGCTAGAACAATGCTTGAAGAATCAAAGTTACCAACATATTTCTGGGCTGAAGCTGTTAATTGTGCCTGCTACACTCAGAATATTTCTTTGATCAATCAAGCTAAAGGCATGACTCCTTATCAGTTGTTCAAGAGAAGAAAACCAACTCTAAACTTTCTTCATGTCTTTGGATGTAAATGCTTTATACTGAGAAATCAATCTGACCATAAAGGGAAGTTTGATGCAAAGGCTGATGAAGGGATATTTGTTGGTTACTCAGCTGGAAAATCTTATAGGGTCTACAATCTAAGAACCAACATTGTTATGGAATCTGTGCATGTTGTGTTTGATGATAAAAAGATTGATGGACTAACAGATGAGGGACACCATGAGAGACTCAAATTTGACAACATTGAGATATATTGTGATGATAGTGAAGAGGAGACTGATGGAGATGACACTTCAAAAGGGATTCAAAACATGCCCTTGGATAATGCACAAAATTCTGCATCCGTTGATAGAGGCAATGCAATATCCATTGAAAGACATAGTGCATCATCCGTTGAAGTACAAAATGAAGCATCCGTTGATCATAGTTCATCAACGGATAATCGATTTACTTCATCAGTTGATAAAACTCCAAGTTCCCTGCAAAGGACCAACAACTCAGGGGGAGTTTCAACTAATCAACACTCTGTCTCACATCATGACAATACTGAGGCCACCTCATCTAGAGTATATCTTCCACCTCAAAGGAAATGGACCAAGAATCATCCCTTTGAACTGATCATTGGTGATGCATCATCTAAAGTGCAAACAAGAAAAGCTACTCAAGATGAATGTCTGTATAGTAGTTTTCTATCTCAGGAGGAACCTAAGAAAGTGGAAGAAGCTTTATTGGATCCAGATTGGATATTAGCTATGCAGGAAGAGCTGAACCAATTTGAGAGAAACAAAGTTTGGAAGCTGGTACCCAAACCAAAGAACAAGAGTCCTATTGACACAAAATGGGTATTCAGAAACAAGATGGATGAAAATGGCATTGTCATAAGGAATAAAGCCAGATTGGTTGCTAAAGGCTATTCTCAACAAGAGGGAATAGATTTTGATGAGACATATGCTCCTGTTGCAAGACTTGAAGCAATCAGAATTTTTCTAGCCTATGCAGCCCATGTCAATTTCAAAGTCTATCAAATGGATGTCAAGAGTGCATTTCTAAATGGGAAATTGGAGGAAGAAGTTTATGTAAGTCAACCTCCAGGGTTTGAAGATCCAAATTTTTCAGACTATGTGTATTATCTGTTGAAAGCACTCTATGGACTGAAGCAAGCACCTAGAGCCTGGTATGAAACCTTATCAAAATTCCTTTTGGAGAATCACTTCACTAGAGGTACTGTTGATAAAACTCTCTTCTTTAGGAATGTTAATGGCTCTAGTATACTTGTTCAAATTTATGTAGATGACATAATATTTGGATCTACAGATGATAAGCTTTGTAAAAAGTTTGCTAAGCTAATGCAAAGTAATTATGAAATGAGCCTGATGGGAGAACTAACCTATTTTCTTGGTTTACAAGTTAAACAAGTTAGTGATGGAATTTTCATTAGTCAAACTAAATATATTTATGATCTTTTAAAGAAGTTTGACTTAATAGAATGTTCATCTGCAAAAACTCCCATGGCCACTGCCACCAAACTTGAATTAAATAAGACTGAAAGGTCTGTGGACATTACAAGTTATAGAGGCATGGTTGGTTCACTTTTATATTTAACTGCCAGTAGACCAGATATAATGTTTTCTACATGTCTCTGTGCTAGATTTCAAGATGACCCTAAAGAATCTCACTTAGTAGCTATTAAAAGAATTTTCAGATATCTCAAGGGGACTCCAAATCTAGGAATTTGGTACCCTAGAGAGTCTGGTTTTGATCTAATTGGCTACTCAGATGCAGACTATGCAGGTTGCAAAATAGACAGGAAAAGTACAACAGGCTCCTGCCAATTCGTGGGAAACAAGCTTGTATCGTGGTTTAGCAAAAAGCAAAATTCAGTCTCTACTTCTACAGCTGAGGCTGAATATATTGCTGCTGGGAGTTGCTGCTCTCAAGTGTTATGGATGAGGAATCAACTCCTTGATTATGGACTACATGTTGATAGAATTCCTATTTTTTATGACAACACAAGTGCCATAGCCATAACAGAGAATCCTGTGCAGCACTCAAGGACCAAGCATATTGATATCAAGTATCACTTCATTAGGGAACATGTGATGAAAGGTACAGTGGAACTTCATTTTGTTCCAAGTGAACAACAAATTGCAGACATATTTACCAAACCACTTGATGAATCAACATTCACAAGATTGGTAAGTGAGCTAGGTATGCTTAATTACTCTTAAAATTCATGTCCCTATTGCAATTTGAATTGAAGCCTGAAATGTATTAGCTGCAAGAACAAATTTGATTTTTAACATAGATTATTCCATCAACGGATATTCCCTATCCGTTGAAAGTCAAAATTGTTCTATCAACGGATGTTAATTATCCGTTGAAAGTCATATACATTTCTGGAATTTTTATCCGTCAACGGATAAAACTGAAGTGCTCTTCAACGGATGACAGTTTACCTTATCCGTTGAAATATCACATCAGTCGATTCAAGTGTTTCACAGTCGTTGATTCTATTGTCTTAACCGTTGATACTCATACATACAGCTGTATGTATTTGTTTTAAAGGTAGTTTTTAGAATACTTACAGTTTATTCTTAAACGGCTGAAATTCACTTACACATATTTATTGTTTAATCTCTTATTTATGTTTTTTTATTTGAGAAAGTATATAAGCCCTTCTGATTTTTCATTTTTACTTTACGCTTTCTTGAAATTTCAAAGCTTTTACCATTTTCTCTCTGCAAAACCTTCAAGTTATTCTCTGCAATTTCTACTCACTACAATGGCACCAGTAGTAAAGATTATGTCTCAATCTGGGTTCATCTATGAGAAGAACAATTTTATAGCTTTGGTAGAAAAGAATGAAGCCCACTCAGATTATCACAAAATGATGGACTTCATCAAAAACTGTAAACTTAGCTATGCAATGCTGGAAGCCCCAACGATTTACTGTGAAGTAGTTGAGGAGATTTGGACAACTGCTGAGTTCAACTCCATAGATATGACAATCTCCTTCACTCTCAAAGGTAAAAATCACTGTGTTAACTGTGATGACTTACTAGCATGTTTTAAATTACCTGAGAACAATGCCATGATACCACACACTGATAATGATGTATCCAGCATGTTAGATTCCATAGGTTATTCTCTTAACTCTGCTAGTTTAGGGAGTATTAAAAGAAAAGGCCTTAGGAAAGAATGGAGTTTTCTTGGGGATGCCTTTATCAAGGTTTTCTCTGGGAAAATTAGCAATTTTGATGCCATAACTTCATCTCTTGTTAATATGCTCTATATGCTTGTTTCTGATAGGTATTTTAATTTTAGCAACTATGTTATGCTAGAATTGGGTACTAGATTAGGTAACAAAGCTAATAGACCTAATAACATCTATTATGCTAGATTCTTTATGTTACTGGCTAACCATGTTGCTGAAGGTTTGGTCATTACGAATGAGAATAATAAACTCAAGTGCTGGGCACAAGAGAAAAGAGTTCTTGCAGATTTATTGAGAATGGATCTCAACAGCAGTGTGCCATTGGTATATTTACCAATCATGAATGCACCTCAGGTAGGTGAGGTAATTGCTTCTAAAACTCCTACTTCTTCCAACCCCTCTATTTCTTTATCTTCTAGTGTGGCCATGGAATCTGTGACAATGCCCCAACAGATTCCTACCAAGGTCACCAAAACTAAACTTTCAAAATCAAAGACAAAGAAAACCACCTCTGTTGTTTCTCAAAAGACAACAGTTGTAACACCTACCATTAACCCTGAGGGGAGTGAACAGGGTGTGAGTGGTGAGGGGAGGGGTGAACATCAAAGAAACCCCCAGGATAAGGAAGGAGAGAAAAGTGCTTCCCAAGCTAGCCAAGCCACAGTTTCTCAAAAAGCTGTGGTGGTTGGAAAGGTTACTAGCATATCCCTAGCTGCATCCTCCCAAAAGGATGTAACTATTGAAAATAGTTCCCAACCAGGAACACACAAACGAGGGAGGGACACTAAAGCCAAACACTCACCAACAAAAGCCTTTATTAGAAGAAAGAGAGCTAGAACCCAATCTTCTACACAGGGTGCACACACTGCACAGATACATCCATCTGTATCTATGCCTTCTCAAACTCAGTTTGATGTGGCTCCAACAAATGTGGAGTCACAGCCCCATTCTCTCACAATTAACACACATGAATCAACACACACTTCTTCACCATCTCTAGATGTGGATATGTTATTCCCATCAATTCCTGATTCTCCCTCTTTACAACTCAGGGAGGAGCCCCACTCAAATACAGGTGATCATCATCTTTTAGATGATTTGTTGGATCACCCGCAAATTCTTTCAGATGTAATTGAAGGATCTGTGTCACCAAAACTCATATCAATCTACACAGATTCAACAGTTATATCACTTTCAATTACTACTTCTTTTCCTTCTTCAACGGATATCACTCATCCGTTGACAAGTGGTTGTTCTTCAACGGATAAGCTTAACAGCAGTTATCCGTTGATACCATCAGTTTCACCTTCAACGGCTATTCCTCATCCGTTGATAGTCTCTACACACACAATTGAAACAATTCCAAGTGTAGAAGACTTGATTACTGTGCAATCACTTCTAGGACTGAGGGAAGGGAGTGACAATTTGAGTGAGAGGCTGGGTTGCTCCCAGGCAAAAGGAGAGATTGAGAGCTCAAATATGCATGCTATTTCTTCCAGCATGGCAAAAGTAAGTGAGAGGAGTACCACCTTAGTAGGTGAAGGTGAGGGAGTGAGTTGTGTGAGCCAGGGGGAGCCCCTGATGCAAGAACATAGAGAAAATGAGAGAAAGGCAGGTACATCAGATATAAGGATGGATCCAGCCATTGCTAGTGAGTCAATGATTGTGAATGATGCTGAAAAGGAAAGACAATTTCAGCAACATTACAAAGCTGTAATTGATAACATTTCCTTGGATGCTGACACTTTTACTCATCCTGTTTCAGCCTATCAAGTATTGGCTGCACAGGGCAATGTGGAGGCAGAAAATACACTACATCTAGTACATACAACAGCATCTCTTCAAAGGGACAAAACTGCTATTAACAAGATGCCTTCAACAGCTGGTGAGTCATTTGAAGAATTTGGAGTAAATTCTGATGATGATGACTTTGTTTCTTCTGATGGAAGCATGAACTTAGGGGGAGATGAAGGCCCTAGTTCTATTCCAAATCTACCTGAATGGGCCTTCACAAAGGAGTCTACAACAGGGCAATTCAATGTCTCCTTAGTCAAACAAATCAGTACTATCAAACAGGCCATTCAGAAAACTTCTCATGCTGGTACAAAGGCTATCCTTACAGCTCACTTGGACTCACTGCATCTCATGAAGTTGCAGCAAGTAAGACAGAATCTGAGTGTGGATGAACTCAGAAAGGATATTGCTGACTTGAAATCCTACAATTCTGAAAAATTGGATTCAGTCATGCCCTTTGGTACAATGCAGGACATTTTGTTGAGATTGAAAAAGGAATCACATACTGAAAAGAGGCTGGCCAAATTGGAAGACAGAGTTCAAGTTATTGAAGATTCTGTGGCCACCATTCTTCACAACCAACAATCTCAAACAAATCTACTTATGCAGCTGGCAAAAGCACAGGGCTTGACCCCTCTCCTTGATGATAACAAAAAGGGGGAGAGTAAAAGGGAAGGGGAAGGAGAGCCATCTACAAAAATCCAAATATCTAAAGTGCTAGTTCCTGCCATCACTACTTCTCCAATCATTCAAATCAAAGGAAAGCCTGATGGAATTGATTTAATCCAGCTAGCAGCAGCTGAAATTCAAGTGGAAGAGCAAAGAAGGAGAATTGATGAAAGGATGCAACAGTTGTTTGGCTCAACACAAGATAAATCAATATCTGTGAAACATAGCACAAAGGTTGAACCAATCAATATGGAGCACAAGCCAGAAAGGAGAAATAAGGTTGGAGAGACTTCTTTCAAGAATCTAAAACCTATGGTTCTCAAGCCCAACACCAGATCCAGCAAGGACTCCACAAAGAACCCTCTAGACTTTGCTCAGATGAAAGAAGTGGACTTTCCTCTTCCAAAGCCTGATGAAGACAAAGTTTTGGGTACTAGCATCATAAAACACAAGGAGACCATGGATGAGGCAGTAAGGAGAAACATGGCTATTATCATTAGAGAGGGAAAAAGCATATGTGTGATGCAAGGACATCCCAAATTCTCAATAGCCAAGAGGGAAGAAACCAAAAGGTTAAAGAAAGAAGCTAAAAAACTCAAGGCTGACAAAAGAGCACAAGCAAAGCTTGAACAAAAGCTAAAGTCAAGTCTAGTTGAAAATGAGAAAGGAATTGAAGTCAGGGGTGAAGACAAGATTGCAAACTTAGATGAGGTTTTTGGGAGTATATTTGGTGAAAGTATGGAGGAAAAAGAGGAATGGCAGAAGGGAAACAGAAGAAAGGCCAAGGCACATAGAAGGAGTGAAGGCAACACTGAAGGAACCAAATCTCTACCTTCCATACCTGAACCCTTTGTTGCTGATCCCACTATAAACATCCATGGTGAACCAATCATCCCAAAAGAGGAACCTATTGATTGGGACACCATCAATTTGCCTACCTTTTTAACCACTCTTCCACTACCAAAGAAACAGAAAAGAAAATCCAAATCTACACCTCCCCTAAACTCTAAGAAATTCACTCAAAAACATAAACCTAACCCTAAGCCACCCATTTCTAAAGATGATTATGTTCACATCTGTGACATAAAAGAAATTTCAGATATTGAACTCTATCTGGATGAGCTGGAGGATGTAAGGGGAATTGCTTCTTACAGACAGCTACCAGAGAGATTGGTGTTCAGATACAAAGGAGCTGGGGAAAGAACATGGCCTCTCTACAGGATTCTGAATGAAGGCTACTCTACCTTGATCAGAGTCTTTTCAGCCATACAAAAGGATTCTGGCTTTACCAGGACTGCCAAGACTGAAATTCTCAACAAGATTGCCAACATAAGGAAAACTTGGAGGGAGCCCAATGCTTTGCCCAGAACCTTACTCATTCAAGAAAGGGAAACTATAATTCACAGATCACCTCATTGGTTGATGGAATTTAGAGATGATAAAGGAGTCTGAAGATTTTTCAGACTTGAAGACCAACTCAAGATTGCCAGCAATGAAACTCTCAAAGAAATGCAATCTAAGTTGGATATCAGTGATGAAGATGAAGCTGAATTCTTCAGACAACTCCAACTCCAAATTGAGGAAAATGACAAAGGGCTAGGAAAGAAAACCAGGGATCAAAGAAGAAAAAGATGATTTGCTCAGGCTAGAGGAGCACCCTTGGAAACACTGTAAATCTTCAATTACCTTCTAGTACATACACTTTTGCAGCACTTTTAAATTTCTACTTAGTTTCAGTTCATATATTTGTTAAGTGTTTTGTTATCATCAAGTTAACCTTGAATTTATGTCTACAATTCTTATAGACATAAATAGGGGGAGATTGTTAGGAATATATGTGCATTAGTTTGATGATATGTTTAACAAAACACTTAAGTAGAAATCTAGTGTTTGTAGCCTCAACGGATAAGACCACTTTTGGCTATCCGTTGATGATGTAGCTTTACTTAGAAATAAGTCTAGTGTTGTAGCACATTTCAGTCTCTGAATTTGAGATATAATTCTTAAATGTTGAGGAAAGTTATAAGTCATGTTGACTACTAAAGGATATGCAGATAGGAAGGCCAATTGTAAATATTTCATGCCTTGTAATTTTGTATAAATGAAATGGTGTCAACGGATAACTTAAACACCTTCAACGGATGAAAAACAAAGCTTCAACGGATGAGTGCATCAACGGATAGAGCTTCAACTGCTAACACATCAACGGATAAAGCCATCAACGGATGAAGGCTTCAACGGATGTTCTGTTAAATAGCAGTTGACAAGTGGTAGTTGTACCTACAAATAGAGGCACATGGGTTGACAGAGACAACAGAGATGTGGTAGCCTATTTCAGGAACATCAGAAAAAGCAGCCATTCTACTCTAGTATAAAGAGGCAATAGTCAACAATGCACTGGAGTAAAATGGAGAAGAAACAAGTGGAGAACTTATTTTATTATTGTACTTTTTATCTTTGTCTTCACTTGTAAACTTGGTGTTATATAAACCAAGTAGCAGCTAGTAATTAGATAAGAATTTTTCCAGAGCTGTTTAGAAAAATCTTGAGAAAAATTATCTAGTTTGTACTAGGATGCAGCTGTGATCAACTTCTTGAATCACAGATTTTCTGAAATACCATCTCTGGTGGAACAACAAATCCACCAGAAAAGTTTTTAAGGTCTGTTGTGTTCTGTACTTTTGTGCTTGAATATATATCTGTCTGTATTAGCTTAAAGCAATTCACACACTTGTTTATCTTAAACACACAGCCTTTGAAACTGCTCAAAACTTGAAAAAGTTTTGAGATTTACATTCAACCCCCCTTCTGTAAATCTCATTGTTAGTTCACTAGGAATAACAATGTATGAACTTCTTTTCTTAATAAACTCCTTATGATGATATCAAAAAGGAGGATATTGCATTCCCTTCAAATTTAATTGTTTCCCTCAAGTTTTGCTTTCTGATTGGGACATACAGTGTTATGGTGAGACACTTTGTCAAAATGACGAAGAGTCGGGTGGGACGCTACCTAATTTTGTGTTGTATGCCATATGGTATGAAAGACTGGCCATCTTAAGTACCAATGTGGTTGTCTCATTCATATTCAAATCCTTGTTTCTTCTTTCTTTTCAACTCTAATTTTTGTTGAATTGTGAATCCTTCTAGTTGTTTCGTTATACTATCATTCTTTGCAAGAGTTTTTCAATCAGAAATCAACGTATTATGGACCAAGAGGGCAAAGTTCTATCTACCTCTCACGCATAGAAAGAAAACAAGGGCATATGACGAGAATTGTAAATCACTAACCCAGTCAGGGATACACTAAGGATCAAGGGAATCTACTCCAATAAGGAATGCGTCTTCGAGAATGAAAATATGCGATTTTCCTGTGAAATATGTTATTCAGGATATGGACGTGATAACATGGATGATTATGGTGAATACCTTATGCGTTAAAGTATTAAAAAGATGTGGGAGAAACTTAATTGTTTATCTCTCAAGATTTTGTTGATAAAATGAATTACCCTGTTGAATTGATAAGATTATGATTAAAGGACTAGCAAGTCAAGAACGTGTAATTATTACATAAGTGAATAAGAATGATGGAATTGTGACATTTTTCTAAGGAAATGATTAACTATGGAAGCATGATGCCCAGACGAACCGTCGTGATGAAGAGATAGTCCTGAAGACGTTAAATGAGAATATGATGAGGCATAAAGGAAAAAAGGAGGGTTAAGAATTTGTTAACGAAGATTATGGTGATCAAGATGTGAGCACTATGGTGATTATGAGATAAATAAAAGTCAGAAGCAAACAAAATTTGAAGATTTTATAGCAATTAAGGAGTTTCAAGATATGTTTCCAGATGAGTTATCAATATTTCCTCCCGATAGAGAAATGAAGCTCGCAATTGACTTAGCACCTGAGCCAAAGCCAGTGACCAAGGCCTTGCACAAGATGGCGCAAATTAAAATGAGGAAGTTAGCAAAGCAGATGCAAGAGATGTTAGAAGAAGAAACGATTAGGCCCAGTGTATCCTATAAGGTGCACCGGTACTAATTTTTAATAAGAAAGATGGAAGTATGAGATTATGGGTCAACTAGCGGAAGCTCGCCAAGTTTACCATCAAAAGCAAGTATCTGTTGCCTAGAACCAATGATTTGTTTGATCAAACGAAAGAAGCAAAATACTTTTAAAAGATTGATTTAAGACTTGGTATTTCACCAATTGAAGATTAAACCTATGGACATATCAAAGATAATTTTCAGAACTAAGTACTGTGTTATAAAATTTTCGTATTATCATTTGGATTAACCAATATACCGGTAATATTTGAACTTGATGAACAGAATCTTGAAGGAAGATCCGAATAAGTTGTATTTATGTTACTTAAAATCAAAAGAGGACTATGCAAGTGTTTAATGATAGTTGAGAAGTCGAAGAAGAAAGAAGTTGTATGAAAAATTTACAAGGTGAAAGTTTTGAGGGTAGAAAGCATAAATAGTCAGTGAGGAGGAGACCAAAGGAGATCCAGTAGAAATTAAGGTTACTATGAATAAAGAAAGGCCAAAAGCACCAACAAAAATAATAAGTTTTATCATGGACCGGTTATTATTGAAAATTTGTGCAAGATTTCTTGGAAACTACAATACCTTTGACGAAGCTAACAAGGAAAAGCAAGAAGTTTATATGAAATGGAGAAGGGTAAAGGAAGTTTTGTGGGGTTAAATGAAAGAATGGTTACAGCATCTGCTTTATCACTGTGAAAGTATCAAGGAGATTTGGTAGTTTATAGTGATGCTTCTCATAAGGGAGTAGGATATGTGTTGATGCAGCACAATAAAGTTATTGTATATGCACCCAGACAACCGAAACCTTATGAGCAGAAGTATCCTACTCATAATTGGGAATAACAGTAATAATATTTGTTTTGAAAGATTGGGAAACATGATATGTATGGAGAAAAGTGTAAGATCTATACGGACCATAAAAATTTGAAGTATGTACTCACAAGGAAAAGCAAATGTAGAGGCAGGCGATAAAAAAAAGAGAACGAACATAGAAACTGTACCAGAAGAATTATCTATATAATTTTAGAAGTTGGAGTTGGGAGTCAGATATATAATCCCAAAGAAACAAGGATGGGTAGTACGACCTTTCAATCAGAATTGTTAAGAAAAGATAAGGAGATGTCAAGGGAAGATAATGGATCACGATGTTAGCAGTTAGTAAGAGAAAGATTATGCACCCAGAAGAACGATCACGATATTCCCAGGTTTTCTTCCAGCACTTGGATGCTATAAGTAGAAGGATTAAGAAGTGAGATCCCACAGGGAATTCATAATATAAAGTATTTAATTTACTAAAGAATTGCCAAGATATACGGAAATTTAAAGAAAAAAATATATAGTGATAACCAGGTATAAGAAGGAAATTTCAAGATAGAATAGGAAGTGTTGACATGTCAAAGAATTGAGACAAAGTATTGGAGGGCTAGTGGATAAGGCAGACCCAAGAAGTGACTTTACAAGAGGCGAATCGTGAAGTGTACCAGTGATGTTAAGGGAGAAAAGGAATGAAATTATGAGAGTATGTACTGATTATCGGGAGTTTAATAAAACAACGAATAAGAATAAGTAACCCCTACAAAGAATTAATTACCTACGAGACCTATTCATGAATTGTGTTATGTTTCGGGGATTAACTTAAGATCCGATTTGAGAACATATCAGAGATTATGATTAAAGTGAGTTATGAGCATTGCAAGCTCCGGTGATGTATGCGAGATAACAAGTGTATCAGTTGTTTATAAGGAATTAAGGAACATGTTATATAAGGAGTACTCAGATAAGCAAACTGTATTTATTGATAACATCCTCAGCTATTCAAGGAATAAGAAAGTCTGTGTGAAATGCCCAAGGATTTTTCTCCAAAGATCAGAAGGAAAGCAACTGTACGTTGAATTTTCAAGAATGAAATTTTGACTACGGTTAACAAAAGATTCTGAATTAATCTATTAACAACTACCTAAGCAAAGTTGTATGATAACAGATGCCTTATTCCGACAAAAGGGATTGGATGTAATTAAGACCACCGAGGAGGTAATAAACGAATTGGAAAGAGTGGAATCTGAAGTTCAAATACTTGAAGGTAATAATACGTGAATCTATGAGATTACTTTTCAGCCTTAATTGATGGAAAAGAGTAAGAGATGTTTAAATATTTGAATACTAAGTTAAAAATGAGCACCGCCTACCATTCTCAAACAAAGGGTCAGAGCGAGGAAGCGATTCAGGAAATATAAGGTATGTTGAGAGATTGAATTTCAAGGAAAACTGGAATGATCATTTATCATCGATGTTAGCTTTGAAATGCCACTTTACCAAGCTTCATGTGAACGTAAGTGTAGGTCCCCATTTTATTAAGATAAAGTGGAAGAAAGAAATTTGTCAAATTTTAAGTTAACTCAGCACACCAAGAGCATAGTAATATTGATTGAAGCAGCTCAGAGTAGACAAAGAAAGAAGGCAAAATTGTATCGAGAGAGAATATGAGTATAGAAATAGGACCAGTATTGTTAGTACAAGTTTCATCTTGAAAGAGACTGGACAAGTCTAAGTAGAAGAGACAGGTTAAGTCCTAAAATTAGTGAACCATTCGAGGTATTGATAAATATAGATAAAGTTGTTCATGAGTTGATGTTACCGTCACAACAGTGTGTACATGTAATATGTTTGGCCTGTTAAGGTTAAAGCGATAAGTATCTGATTTGCATTAAGTGATTGATTAGGAACCAATGGGCTCTTGTCCAAGTTTGTTCTGCACATAGTGATTAATCCAAATTCTTGATCGTTAAAGGCGAGTCCTTGAAAATAAGTATATCTATAGTGAGTATGTTTGAAATCCTCGAGTAGAAGAGTCTACTTGGAAATTAGAGTCAGATATGCTTGCAAATATCCTCATTTGTTTATTTAGACCAGATTCTGAGGACAAAATCCTTTTAAGGGGGGAAGGATATAACGACTCGTGTATTTTGAATTATTTAAATGTGTGATTATGGAAATTATTAGATAAAGAAAATATGTGTAATGGTTTTGACCGCTATGTGTTATTTGATTAGTAGCTATATGCGATGTATGGTGTACCGGGTTGACCGCGTGATTAATTTTGAAGTCGTATTGGATTGTTTTCAATTTTAAAAGTGGATTTGGTGCAAATTTATTTGCGTAAATACTTGGAATGTCTCTAAAATTGTTTTTATGATTTTATGATTACAATAATTATTTTTAGGATTTTATAAAATTGAGAAATCAATATTTTATTAATTATTTATCTTTAAATGTTTTTTTGATTGCTTTTATTTGTAAAATCCATATTTAATTCTAAAATTCTTCAAAAATTATGAAACTCATATTTATTTAAGTTTGGAATATTCCGAGAATTTTAAAATTATTTTGGAAATTTTCGGGATTAATTTCACGCGCTCGTTGTTTTGTTTCATTGCTAAAAGCGGGTATAAATTGTGTTTCAAAAATTTTCTTAAAATTTCAAAATTTATGTCTTTATAAACTTCGGGATATTTGTAATATTTTAAAACTATTCTCGTAATTTTCTGAATTTGTTTTAAGTGCAGCTTGGCTCGTTAATTGGGAAATACGGATGTAAGGTGCGTTCCAAAAATACTTTAAAAATTTTGAAAAAATTATTTTTAATAACTTCGAATTATTTGTGATATTTTAGAATTATTTTAATAATTTTTTGGGTTTATTTTACCCGGAACTTGGTTTGATTATTCGCGAATTTCTGGAGAAACCGAAATAACAGGACACGTATCTCATTTTTATTCACCCAGTGATATGTGGCAGTTGCAGGTTTATTAAAAATAATAACAATAAAAGATAAGCACAGGACACACTGTACTACTACCCTCAATCTCTTAATCTCTCTAACTCTATCCTCGTCTCTCCTGTCTTATTTCTCCCCCTCTATGTGATCGCTGTCGTTTCTTTTCTTTCCGCGACTGTTTTCTGCTGTTGCGTCGCCGCCTGTACTCCATTCACTGCTTAAAGTTCCGGTTGCCATCTTTGCTCTTTGGTTGTTACTTCAATTCACTGTTTTCTTAATTGGTATATACATACAAAATTTTATATATATGTGTGTGTGAATCAGTTGAGTTTGATATGGTGTGGTGCTGCCTGGTACTCCGATTCTGTGTTGCAACTTCCGGCCACACACCCGCGCGTGTGTGCGTGTGGTGTTGGTGCGGCTGCTTGATCTGTTTGCTTGGCATTCGCTTATTATTTAGTAATTTATTTATGTGTTTTATGCAGGAATGATATGATTAACATTCGTGAATTAAATTTATCGTTCAGGAATTTTATTAATTAATCGGCGAAGTTCCGCGTTGGAAACCCGAGAATTAATCGGGTACCCGCGAAATTTTGCCGCCGTCCGCGATGAGTTTTTACGAGTGGACGGTGGACCGTGATGAATTATTCTGAGTCCTAATATTTTAAAATAAATAAATTAATTCGTGAAATTATTTTTGAAACGAGAATTTGATTTTACATTAAAGTCGAGTACGTAATTTAGTTGACAAATTGTGAATTGGATGGATTGTTGGGTTGAACTGGTAGTTGGGATTGTGGTTGTTGTGAATTGGATTGTTGTTACTGAATTGACGTCGACTGATGTTTCGACGGGTAATCCGATAAACAAAGGAGACGCTGCCCAATTTTTGGGAAATTGAATTATGTAAATACGGGAACATATCCAATGATTATCGGGACGTCGAGTGACTATATGTATAGGTGTATGTTTTATATACGAAACTTGGTTGTACAATGTAATGAAATATTTTGCCAAATCGATAACCCTGATTTCGTAAAATCAAGAGTATATATATATTTTCTGAAAACAAACACCGAACCGATCTTCGAGATGGTGAACCCTATTTGTTGCATGTGTTATTATAATATTCATAATTACGAGTAGGGTTTGAATATCGTTGGGTAAGAATTAGTATCGAGGATATGTCAAGCATACCTAGACATCTAACGTAGGGTATTTCGACCCTGTAGGTTATAATCGGGAACCTGAAAGTGGACGATGGACTAGAGATGACCTAGTAGTCAGTCGACGAGCTCAATAGAGTTTCAACAGAAAAACTTGAGTATCAAAGTCGAATCCAATGCGATCTAGTGATTGGATGTTAAAGTCTGAGCGACAGAGTCGGCTCAGAATTAATCAATAATAGTTGTAAAGCCCTGTAAGGCAAGTACTTCTTAACTTTTCTTCAAGATATATTGCCAATATTTTTGAATTATTTCATAACATGTCGCTATTATTCAAAATAACTCCTGTTTTATAATGCGAGTGCTTTAAACTATTTAACTTTGAACCCTGATTTTTCTTGATCTTGAGCCATAGGCCTTATTCTTTGTAAACCATCCTTTGTTGATCCTCAGACACCAAACCACACAAATATGATACTATACCCCAAATGTATAATTACCAAACACCAAACACTGGAAAAAAATTGTTTGAAAATACATAAACTTTTATACCCCATCCATTCCTTATACAAACTGAAAACTGTTTCTTATACATACCTTGATATACCCTTGTGATACTCATGAACTGCATTACGCTTTTGTACAAGTGCTTTATCAATGTTGATTATGTTCTTGCTTATTGAATTACATTATTTATTACACTGAATCGTTTTAGGATTGGATAGTTTTCTAAATGTGGACCAGATTCGTGGTCAATTATAGGCCAATGTGTGCCTTGGATCCAGTAATTAGAGCAGTGTTGTGTGCTTTGCTTAGGGTTAGGGCGTGACTAATCAGCAGCCTAACCTTGGTTTTTAAAATTTAAAATGAATATCCAATTCTAATGATTAGTTAAAAAGAAACTTGATTCCTCTTAATCATTTCATTTGATTATTGCTTAACCTCAGTTATCCCTATTGAGACTTGCTGAGCTAGTTAGCTCACCCTTGCGATTCTTTTATATATTTTACAGTTGAAAAGGATATGGATGATAGTGACGTTCCTCAGTCCAAAGTGCGGGCTAAGGTTCCAGTTTGAGTTGGATCGAGCTAGAAGGAGCTTCATTCGGTAGAGAAATAGTAATATTGTAAGAATAATTTTATTATTAGTTGTAAGTTAAATTAGTTGGGATTTGGTATGATGTAGTAAAAGTTAAGGTTATGGCTTATTTTCATACTTTAACCTGTTGCGATCCGTGGATTGTGTAAAGCAGGGTCATTGCAAATAATATCTCATATACAGGTATATATATTGTATGTGTTGTGGATCCCAAACTTCTGGCCCGGGTTTGGAGAGCGCCACAGATGGGGAATTTAATAAGCAAATAATATGGGAGCCAAATTAAATACTTAATTTACGAAATTAGGAAATGTAGTGCAAATATTAATTCTTTAGTGAACTAAATTAATCTTTAATGACATTGGGCGTGGTCCAGAATGTCACTTGGAGTCCCAACCTAATTGTCCATGATCCCTACTGTAGCCTATAAATATTCTAATTCTCCTGAAGCAAAGTGGAGCGTGAACGCGAGAACAAAAACGAAATAAGATCCCAGGGTTTGAGAGAGGCAGACATTTTTCTCAAGGAGCCAGCTAGGGTTTTGGATTTTCGGAGCTTTAAGGACATGTACAAATTGGGAGATCGAAGCCCACACTTCGTCCAAGGAGAATCAAGGAATACAGTAGAAGATGTGGATTTGAATCGCTTGCGCCATAGCGATTAAGGTTAATATTTTTTTTTGCACTCATTAATAATTCATATCATAAAACGCAGGGCCGAGGTCACGTTGTTCCAACAAGGTTATCGTGACTTCGAGGACTAGGTTTTTGACTGGAACAAACAGAATCGAGATACCATAAGTTAGATAATCGACTATGCTTGACATATCCTCACTATCAATTCTACCCTTACGATATCATACCCCGACTCGTATTTATATACATAATATCAACATACAAAAGAATATAGAACTCACGTACTTTGAAATTCATTTCGGTAAATATTTTGGAAAGTATAAATACCTATTATTATAGAAAACAGGGTTATAGAATTCTTTTTGTAAAATATTTCACCAAATTGAATTGCATACTACTAGCTGTTTTGAATCTTGGTTTCAAAATTTAACTTAGATTGGAGGAACAAAATTTATATTTAATTAATTTTTAATAAGACAAACTGACTAATTTATATTAGTAAGTTTATATGAGTAACATTTAATCTAAACAACTCAAGGTCACACTAATCCGATTTAGTTTTCTCGTATCAAAAATTAAATTTGTAAAATGATATATATATATATATATATGTAGTTATACAAACAAATGAATCGATTAGTAATTTTAATAATTAAAGGATATGTCCCCGAATTTCCAAACTATAAAATTCTCAGAAATCGGGCAACACATCCTCTATTTATCGGACTGCCAGTCGATATCATATCGACACAATTTCCCAATAACGCAATCTGATTAATTTCGAAACTAAATATTTAACTAGTATTTTAATTCGGAAAATTATAAGATAAAATTTATAAATTTGATATTTGGCTCACGAGTCATCATCGCCAATAATCCGTCGGCTCAACGAGTTCATTGTCGACGACGGCATAACTCCGACGGTGCCCATACGGGTTTCCGACCAGAGTTTCACCAATATTTTTCACAAACTCGATTCACAATTCGATTTTATCACGAAAGATAATAAAAATAAGAGTTTAAATCAAAATCCTGAGGGGATTTTCAATTTCCCGAAACAAAATACAACCAAGTAATACCCACAATCAATCACAACAATACACACAACCAGACACTGCACACACGTTCGGACACAGCCCTCGCCGGAAAAGAAACCGGTGGTGAGAGAATAAAGTGAAACATGGGCGGCAGTTAGTTATCAGAGGAAACACCGGAAAGAAAAGGTGGCGAACAACTGAGGGAAACAAGGAGCAAACAAGGGAGGAGGATGGAGAAATAAGAGAGACGCAAGAGAGAGAAGTGAAAGAGAGAAGATGAGAAAGATAGAGAGTGAGGAGAGACATAGAGATTGATGTTATATACAGAGAGAATTCGAGAATGAGAGAGAAAAGGAAAGACTGTTGTTTATTGTTTTGGTTTCTATTTCTTTCTTTTTCTTTTTTTAAACATGACACATATCACTAATTAACCTGAACAGCGCCACATGTCTTTAATCCTGACTGTAAGCCTGAATTTTCCGCCCGCATTTTGAATTTACCGATATATTTTTTGAATAAATATTCATCAAAATAATCCCAAAATAATTTTAAAATTCTCAAAATATTTGAAAACTAATAAAATAATATTTTCATAATTTTTAAATCATTTTTGAATTTCGCATTGAGTCAACACTTAATTATAATCAGAAAATTATACAGGGTTGAATAACTAACGAAATATTATTCTCTAAATTTTATAAATCCTCATAAATATATAATAAAATTATAAAGTAATAAAAATATTTTTTCTTATAATATTCATATTTATGGAAAATAAACTCTAGTATTTCTTTTTAATACAATTCACACGTCAAATCAAAAAAACAATTTGTAATACAAACAATTCAACATATTTTAATATTTAAATGCAACACATATCTTGCAGAATAATATATTTTAAATTCAAAAAATACTGAGTCGTTATACTTAGTCTCGAGCTTGAATCAGTAATATCAGCATCAGGATTTGTTGTGCCCTCTTCAGTTGGTAGAACAACTGAACTTTAAGTAGAATCGAGATTTAGCTTCTTAAATTTTAGTGATAAGGTAGCATTGTCCTCATCATCTGATTTTGACTCAGGAAGTACAAGTTTTCTCTTGGCAATGTCTGAAGGTTTAGAAGAAGGAGACATTTGTACCTTGGAACCACTTGATCTTTCAGCAATAACATTTTCACCAGTATCCTGAGCAACCTTCAAAACTTATTTCTGACCATTAGGCCTAGCAGACTGAGCAATAATGTCCTTTGAGTTCTCAATAGAAATAATAACCCTAACATCAGTGTTTGCTGGTTTCTTCCTTTTTACAACATGTGTCTTTTGAGAGACACCTGAGGTGGATTGTGATTGAGGAAGTGTTTGGGTTGCAGTGCTTGGGTTAGCTACATGAGGTTCCCAACTGTAATTTCCTGTAACTTAGCACTCTGAAGATTCTGCAATCCATAGACAAGAAACCTTACAATTAGCAAGTTCCTTGCAGAGAGTGGTAACCTTAAAGTACAAGAGCAACCTTTTCCTTATTCTTAGAAATTAAATCAGAGAAAGCGCTTAAACACTAATATAATTTGATTAGCAGGGATTGGGGTAGCAGGGAAACAAGCATTAAAAATCAACTGACAAAATCTAGCGTAATATAATATATTTCTATCAGCAGTTAGTCTATCCCCTATAAAACATAAACTACTCTTCCAAAGTCATGACGAGAACCATGGATTAGAGAGTACCTAATTTGTTGTGTCATGATAGGAAGTTCATCAAAGTTGGTGCACTTATTATTGAATGCCCTTGTTATACAATCAAATAAAAAGTTCCACTCTTTCCTTAAACCATTCCTCTTCAATTGGCCGAGATTCTTCATATCTTTGTCATAGCCAATCTCAGTGAAAAATCTTCTCATCTCAACATCTCCAATAAATGTTGCATAAGAGTTGTGAGCAGGGAGATGAAGAGAATCTCTAACAGTTTGAGGAGTGACAAAACTCCTCTGATTGTCGAATTCAAAAATGATGCTTGGAGTGCCTTCTTGTCCTCCATCATCATATAAACTAGTTCTCCAGAAAGTGAGAACCTGGTCACCATAAATAGTTTTGGGTTCAGTCAAAACAAACCCCACTTAAATGGCTTTCAATAAATCTTGAAAAAGGTGAAACTCAGGATTTATCCTAGTGTTATCCAAAATAGCATCATAGTTGTTGGTAACAAACTTGGGACCGCCATAACCAAAAGCAGATGATATAGCAGGTGAAGACATGATCAATCTGTGTAGAGAGCTTAAAAACTGAAAAGGGTTTCAGTGTTTATCTTAGAGAGAAAAAGAGAGTTAGAGAGAAAGAGAGTGTTAAGAATTTGATAAAGTGATAATTGAAAATTAAAAATTGATTTTGTTTAACAATGTACTCTAGCTCACACAGACGGTATAACTTAGTGGGACACGTGGAAAGATGTTATTGATCAAGAAAACAATGATGGTGTGTGTATTAATGTGCAGTAATTACGTACACAATTACACATGATATTGTTTTACAAAAACTCAATCGTTTTTCTTATCCTCACGTCATCAGCTTCAATCCTGTAAATAATCATATTAAAGTAGCCACTATTCTACATCATTATTTTTAATTAAAATACAGCTTTAAGAATATTTTGAAAAAATTCAAAAAGACATCAGAGTTTAAACAGTAAATCAGAGTTTGACCATTATCAGTTTTTAATTAACTGCTATCATGATTTATTAGTCAACGCAAGTTTGACTAATATTAGTATTAAGCTATACCATGCAACTACTATCGGAGTTTAACTATCAGGATTTAAACTCAACTTCAATTGTAAATTAGCATTAATATATGGCATCAGTTTTTGACATCAGACTTTAATAAACACTGATATATAGTAAATGATACCACACTCTGATCATACATCCCTATTACAGATCAAACTTATCCATCAGTGTTTGAGAATTATCCTAAAATCATTCCCAATTCATTCACCAGTCTTGTAAAAGTTGCCTCACAAAATGGTTTAATGAATATATCTTCTAACTGTTAAACTGTAGGCACAATGTGCAATTCCACTATACATTCCATTACATGTTCCCTTATGAAATGGTACCTTATGATGATGTGTTTAGTCATTGAATGTTGTACTTGATTTCCTGTCATTGCAATAGCACTTTGATTATCACAATATATAGGAGTTTTAGAATATTCTACCCCATACTACAATAACTGATTCTTCTTCCATAAGATTTGAGCACAATAGCTTCCTGCAACAATATACCCAGCTTCTGCAGTTGAAGTGGAAATTGACTTTTATTTCTTGCTAAACCAAGAAACCAATCTTCCACCTAGAAATTGGCAGCTTCCTGAAGTGCTTTTCCTGTCTATTTTACATCCTGTAAAATCAGCATCTATTGTACTTGATTTCCTGTCATTGCAATAGCACTTTGATTATCACAATATATAGGAGTTTTAGAATATTCTACCCCATACTACAATAACTGATTCTTCTTCCATAAGATTTGAGCACAATAGCTTCCTGCAACAATATACCCAGCTTCTGCAGTTGAAGTGGAAATTGACTTTTATTTCTTGCTAAAACAAGAAACCAATCTTCCACCTAGAAATTGGCAGCTTCCTGAAGTGCTTTTCCTGTCTATTTTACATCCTGTAAAATCAGCATCTGAATATCCTATTAGCTTAAAATATGAATCTCTAGGATACCACAATCCAAGGTTTATGGTGCCTTTGAGATATCTAAAATTCTTTTCACAGCTAATAGATATGGTTCCTTTGGATCAGTTGGAACCTTGCACACAGATAGGTAGCAAACATGATATCATGTCTACTAGCAGTCAAATATAAGAGTGAGTCAATCATACCTCTATAATTAGTTATATATATTGATGAACCTTTATTTAGATATAACTTAGTTGCAGTGGCTATAGAAGTTGATGTAGATGTACGACCTTGCATCCCAAACTTCTTGAGCAAATTCCTAGTATATTTTCCTTGATTGATGAAGATTCCTTCCTCAGTCTGTTTAACTTGTAATCCCAGAAAATAACTTAATTCTCCCATCATACACATCTGATATCTTGACTACATTAGCTTTACAAATCTCTCACAGAGTTTATCATTATTAAAACCAAAAACGATATCATCAACATATATCTGAACTAACAACAAGTCCTTACCATGATACTTATAAAATAGAGTTGTTATGCCCTAACAATCTATCAACAGAATTACAGAAGGGGGGTTAAATGGAATTCTGGTTACTTTTGAAATTCTGAAAAACTTCTTACTAAATATATATCAGTGTTTGAATATGCTTATGTGCGGATAAACAAAGATAGTATTCAATAACATAAAGTAAATAAACATGTATTTAAAAACTTTCCGGTGGATTGATATTTTCATCAGATATATATAAAAATGTAAAAAAATATCTGTGATGCAAATAACACACAACTGCTTACAAGTGTTTACAACTTAGAACTCTAGAGACTAAAAATACAGCTTGCCTTGCTCTGTTGTTTAAAATCAAATGTAATGCTTGATTTTTAACACTTGCTACTCTTGGTTTATATATTAACAAGTTACATGTGAAATAAGACTAAAACATAAAACCTATTAGCTAGGTCCAATCATATGTTTCTTCATTTCTCTATTCAATGCAATCCAGTTAGAGACAACATCTTTGAACGTCCCTATTTTGCATAGAAATGGAAATACTTTATTTCTTCTAAATCCTGATTCCAGGTTGCCACATTCCTTTTTTATACAATCAACCCATGTGATTGTCAAGTCCCTTTCAACTACTATTTGAATTGATTATCCATTGGGCTTCACATGTGTTATCTATTGAAGCTTCATCTGTCATCCGTTGAAACTTGACTAGCTCATCCGTTGATAGTATAGGGTCATCCGATGAAGCTTTGTAGATTAGAAGTTGAAGTTGTTTCCATAGTAGTTGATACTCTTTCACTTATACAAAATTATAAGGAATCTTCTATACACAATTAGCCCACCTATTTTGTATATCTTGGTAGTACTCAACATGGCTTTGAAATAACTAAAACTCCCAAAACCCCAACTAATCTAGTATACATAATGTGTTACAAACTTATTCAAATATAAGCTACTTTTTCAACGGATAAATTATATTATCATCCTTTGAAAGCTACAAAATCATTTAACTTATCTACTTAGAGTGCTTTTGGTAAGTTATTATCAAGCCTACAACATAATCCTTATAATCTCCCCCAATTTATGTCTAATAGAATTATAGGCATAAATTCAGGTTAACTTGATGATAATAAAACACCCTATCAAAACTAATACAGTAAACAATAGATAAATTGTATAATGCTCCAATTAAAAATTTAACCAAGAAAGTAGGGAATATTTACATGTCATTTTCAAGCTGTGTTAGGAATATGTTGTGCACTTGATGATAACTTGAACAAAACACTAAGTAGATTTTATTTAAGTGAAATTTGTAGCTTTCAACGGATGATCATTTCAACATCCGTTGAAAGAGTAGCTTATGTAACAATAAGATTAGCAGCACATTTCTGCATACTGGAATGGTTTAGTGAACTAGATGTTGTAGAAAGATAGATATGCAAGATAGGTTGGTTAATTGTAAATATTAGATGCCTTGTAATCTTGTTTAAGTGAAATGGAGTTAACTGCCAAGAAAACAATCTCAACGGATGTTTCACAAATCTTCAATGGATGATCAACCAAAGTTTCAACGGATGATCATGTTACAACCGGTATTTCTAAATCTTGTATATATATATAATTGTGTGTTTATAATTGAGATTTAAATTGCATGGAATTATAAATGTGGGTGATTATTGTGTTGAGTGCCTATAAATTACGTGTTCAATGTATTACTATAGATATAAAATTTCTGAAAGGAGAATCTTATTAATTAATATTTTAAATGATAATCAAAAGTACTTCATTTTATATAAAAAATCGATTTTAAAAATCTTTTAACAACAAATTTTCAAATCTTATATCATTAAATTTCTAAAATTATAAGCTATTTTATGATATATATTTTGTGATTTATGGAAGTGCATTTATATTTATATAAATTGTTTTACATAAATTAGTTGAATTTTAATTTGCAATTTACTTAGTTGCCCATGCATGCATTTTGATCCCAATGCAAGTTAATGGTAAAATTGGAAATTCCAACCCCACTAACTACTACTTTTACTAGCCAAATTACTACCTTACCCTTGCATGCAAAATAACACAAACTTGCTTGAGGGTTATTCATGTCAATTTTCACTTCCACTCACTTTCTAATCAAATCAAAACCATAAAAATCAAGTACAAGTTGTCATAATCACACTCACTTCACTTCACTCCACCCTCACCTATATTCTCCCTCACCCTCTTAGGCATGGATTGGTTAGGAGAGAATAACGCTCAGATAAATTGTAAATCCAAGAAAGTGTATTTAAAGACGGAAAATAGAGAGAAAGTAGTATTTAAGGGTCAGAAGCAAGAGCGACTGTTTCTTACAATCGTCCAGGATAAGAAATTGCTTAGGAAAGGTTGTGAATCGTTCCTAGCCTATGTAGTAGATTCAGAAAGAGAGAGCCTCAGCATGGGAGATATTCCCGTAGTCAGCGAATTTCAAGATGTGTTTCTAGATGAACTACCAGGTTTACCGTCCGATCGAAAAATTGAGTTTGAGATCAACCTTGCTCCAGGCACGAAACCAGTTTCGAAGGCACCATATAGAATGGCACCAGCAGAAATGAAAGAGTTGGCGAACCAACTACAAGAATTATTGGACAAAGGAGTGATACGGCCAAGTACGTCGCCATGGGGAGCACCTGTTCTGTTTGTAAAGAAGAAGGATGGAAGCATAAGGTTATGTATAGACTATCGCGAGTTGAATAAGATGACGATTAAGAACCGTTACCCGCTACCAAGGATAGTTGATTTATTTGATCAGCTGAAAGGAGCTAAGTATTTTTCCAAGATTGATTTAAGATCAGGATACCATCAGTTGAAGATCAAAGCAGACGACATCCCGAACACAGCATTCAGGACAAGATACAGACATTATGAATTCTTAGTAATGCCTTTTGGGTTGACTAATGCACCTGTAGCATTTATGGATTTGATGAACCGGGTATTTAAAAAGTATTTGGACAAGTTTGTAGTGGTATTCATTGATGATATTCTTATATATTCAAAGTCAGAAGAAGAACACATGCAGCATCTATGGATAGCATTGGAGATACTCCGATAAGAGAAGTTGTATGCCAAGTTTTCTAAGTGTGAGTTCTGGTTAAAGGAAGTTTAATTTTTGGGACATGTTATTGGAAGTGAAGGAGTCAAAGTGGATCCGGCAAAGATTGAGGCAATTATAAGTTAGGAGAGACCAAAGACACCTACGGATGTACGAAGTTTTCTAGGATTGGCGGGATATTATAGAAGGTTTGTTAAAGATTTCTCGAAAATCTTCACGCCATTGACTAAGTTGACTAGGAAGAATCATAAATTTGAATAGAATGCAGAATGTGAAGATAGTTTCCAAGAATTGAAGTAGAGGTTGGTTACAGCTCTGGTGTTAGTATTACCAGGCAATCAAGGAGACTTTGTGATTTTCAGTGATGCCTCACATAAAGGTTTGAGTTGTATGCTAATGCAACACAGCAAGGTGATTGCGTATGCGTCAAGACAGTTAAAACCACATGAATTGAAGTATCTTACACATGACTTGGAATTAGCAGCTATAGTATTTGCACTTAAGATTTGAAGACATTACCTTTACGGAGAAAGGTCTGAGATCTACATGGATCATAAGAGTTTGAAGTATATTTTCACTCAGAAGGAGCTCAACATGAGGCAAAGGAGATGGTTGGAATTGATTAAGGATTATGATTGCTCGATAAATTATCATCCGGGAAAAGTGAACATGGTAGAGGATGCTTTGATTAGGAAGGAGAGGTTGAATATGGTAGCAATACCAAAGGAATTATCTTAAGAAATTAAGAGATTTGAATTAGAACTTTGTGATTGCGGAAAAGTTGAAGAGATTTGTCATACTATGAATTTTCAGCCAACATTGTTGGAAAAGATAAAGAAATGTCAGAAAGAAGTGATGAAACAGGAGAATAATCAACTGACTTGAGAAGAGATTTGTACTCAAAGGGATGAACAAGGTATATTAAGGTTTTCCTCAAGAATTTGGATTCCTCATGTGACTAAATTGAAGAATGAGATATTGCAAGAAGCTCACAATTCTAGATTTTCAATCCATCCAGGAAGCACCAAGATGTACCAGGATTTGAAGCAGAATTTTTGGTGTCCAAATATGAAGCGAGAAGTAGCAGAATGGGTTGTGAAGTGCTATACTTGTCAGAAAGTTAAGGCAGAACATCAAAAACCAAGCGGATCAATTCAGACTTTAAAGATTCCCGAATGGAAGTGGGAAAACATTGCCATGGATTTTATAGTAGGATTACCATGAATGAAATCCGGACATGACACTATATGGGTTATAGTTGATCGCCTTACGAAGTCGGCACATTTTCTTCCAATTAATGAGAAGTCTTCATTGGACAGGTTGGTCCATCTGTATATGCGTGAAATTATATTACGACATGGCGTGCCTGTATCGATAGTTTGGATAGAGATCCACCATTTTACTCGAGATTCTGGAAGCAATTTCAAGAAAGTCCTGGCACAAAGTTAAACATGAATACGGCATATCATCCGCAGACTGATGGTCAAAGCGAACGGACAATTCAAATAATTGAACATATGTTGTGTAGTTGTGCGATTGATTTTGCAAGAAGTTGGGACGACCACCTGCCATTGATAGAATTCTCCTATAACAACAGTTATCACACCAGTATTGGCATGCCACCATACGAAGCTTTATACGGACGGAAGTGCTGATCACCAACCAGTTGGGATGAAGTGGGAGAAGGAAAGATTCTAGGCCCGAAATTGGTGCAACAAATGTATGAGACAGTCAAATTGATTCAGAAGAGATTACTTGCTGCTCAAGATATGCAAAGAAAGTATGCAGACCCGGCACATAAGGATATCAGATTCCAAGTAGGTGAAGCTGTATTGCTGAAAGTATCACCGAGGAAAGGATTATCTAGATTTGGCAAGAAAGGGAAGTTAGCACCTAGATATATTGGTCCTTTTGAAGTTTTGAGTCAAGTGGGAAAGGTTGCCTATGAATTAGCTTTTCCGCCTCAGTATCAGCATTTGCATAATGGGTTTCATGTGTCATTCCTTAAGAGGTATAATCCTGATTCCAACCATGTGATAGAGTATGAACCTATAGAGATTCAGGCAGACTCGTCATTTGTGGAGCAACCTGTCAAAATACTCGACTAGCAAGAGAAGAGTCTTAGAAATAAGTTGGTCAAGTTGGTAAGAGTACTTTGGAGAAATCCCAAGGTTGAAGAGTCAACGTGGGAACTAGAGTCGGAAATGCGTAGCCGGTATCCTCACTTATTCTCCTATATTCTGAGGACATAATCCTTTAAGGGGGAAAGGATGTTACGACCGGTATTTCTAAATCTTATATATATATATATAATTGTGTTTTTATAATTGAGATTTAAATTGTGTGGAATTATAAATGTGGGTGATTATTGTGTTGAGTACCTATAAATTAAGTGTTTAATGTATTATTATATATATAAAATTTCTGAACGAAGAATCTTATTATTTATTATTTTTAAATGATAATCAAAAGTACTTCATTTTATATGAAAAATCAATTTTAAAAATCTTTTAACAACAAATTTTCAAATCTTATATCATTAAATTTCTAAAATCATAAGCTATTTTATGATATATATTTTGTGATTTATGGAAGTGCATTTATATTTATATAAATTTTTTTACATAAATTAGTTGAATTTTAATTTGCAATTTACTTAGTTGCCCATGCATGCATTTTGATCCTAATACAAGTTAAGGGCAAACTTGGAAATTCTAACCCCACTAACTACTACTTTACTAGCCAAATTACTACCTTATCCTTGCATGCAAAATAACACACGCTTGCTTGAGGGTTACTCATGTCAATTCTCACTTCCACTCACTTTCTAATCAAATCAAAACCATAAAAATCAAGTACAAGTTGTCATAATCATACTCACTTCACTTCACTCCACCCTCACCTCTCTTTCCTCACCCTCTCTCGACCTTCACTCTCGGCTGAAGCCCCCTCCCCCCTTTTTTGCTTCATTTTTCATTCAAACATCCATCTTCCATTTAAGTAATCATACTCCCCACATCTTTTTCTTTAATAATCTAAAGAGTTTAGTGTGAAAAGTCTATGTTTTAGTCTTGCATGGTAGTGTTTTGTTAAACTCAAAGTGAACACCCTTGATTCTTGTGAATTTAAGGTTTTCACCATGAGATATATTATCATAGGGTTGAGAATGGTTAGACATGAGTGTGTCACACTCATGAAAATGTTGTTTTCACCCTAATCCATTTGACCATGACTTGTTAGGAGCCGAATGGATGGTCTTTTGTTGCCTTGTTGATTTTAGTATGTTTATGTGATAATAGCTTGGTTTTGGAAATAAAAACTTGATAAAACTCTTTGCATGCTAAGTGATCATATAGTTATGGTTAATTCTAGGCTTGCATGTTGAGTCTATGATGAAATTTATATGGAAACCATATTGTTTTTGGCTTGTAGGTTCGAAAGCATGCATGCATAGGTCCAACTCATGATTTTCGAAAGTTCTTGATCATTTGGATTGATTATTGTTAATAATCTCTAATTTCAGTTGAGTTAAGATAGTAATTATGATTTGTGGTCCTTTTTATGTGATTTTAATTCGTATATATATGGAGGATTTAAGTTGTTATTTTCAAAGTGTGATAACTTGTAATTAGTGTATTGTTTTAACTCTTGTTTTGCTATATTGCACCTTAGGTAAGGATGATCTCCACTAAGACTATATTATGTGTGAGAGTGTTAGTTCAGTAGGCTTCCTTGGTTTGGTTTGGTTAGTTTGGTTTTTGGTTGATGTTTGATTTGGTTTGTCAAGTGGGAAACATGGTGGAAAGGGGTACAATAGATTCTGCAGATTTTCAGTTTGGTATCATGAGGTTTATAGTGAGATTCGACCATGTCATTGTAATTCACTTTGAGGCCCAAGTCACCAGAAGCTAGTACAAGGGGTATACTTTAGATTTCAGGTGTTTTTTAGAGGTTTGTAGGTTATTTGGTTAGGTGCACGATGAAAACACCAAATTTGTCCATCAGGGGACAGTTTTGCTACAACTTAGAAATGAGGAGTTTTGACCATGTCATGGGTAGGCCTTGGTTGGCCTTAGTTATAAGGAGTGTCAGGGGAGTTTTTACAGCCATAGTTCATAGGAATCAAGTTAGAATCATGTGTCACAAGTTAGGGCAAAATAGGACACTTTTCTGTCTAGAAAATAGGGGAACCATGGACGTTAAGCTTAGGTCTAGGGAGGCCCAAGCTGAGCCCTTGAGCCACACCGAGTTTGGGAGTTGCCTTATGATCAGCAGAGTCTAGTATAAAAGTTTGGGAGGTAAAATTGAAGTGTAAGGGTGTTAATTGTACTCAAAAACCCATTGGTGTAATCCTGAAATTACTATAATGAGCACAATCACTTAACATTTAGTTTTAGAGCACTTACGAGTGAGGCCTAGGTTGATCACCATATATGTAAGATAGTATAAGGTCAGTAGAGTGTAAGTCCTAAGTCAGGGTCAATAAGAACTTAATGGTTTAGAAAAGGCACTTCGAGTTATGAGGTTAATATTAAGAGTTTTGGCTAGTTTAGCATAACTAAGTGACTTGAGTAAGTGGAGTGAGATCATCCAAGCTTAGTGATGCAATATAGTGTGTTGATATATTATTATGTACTTAAATGTGTTATGTGAGAATATGTGGCTATGTGAACTATTATACTTATAAGATAATTACAAGCATATATGTGTATATAGGCCTAAGTGCCAAAGTGGTTAATTTCGGTTCATAATTAGGTTGAGTTGGTGATAATATATTATAATGGGGTTATTATTATTTTGTTTAGGCTCTCGAGACAAGGGTAAACTTTCCATTAAAGTCGAGTAAAGCTCCCAGTTGCTCCCACCTGCCAGTCAAGCAAGCCTTTCTCAAGGCAAGTGTTCCAACCTAACTTTTTATTTACACTGCAAGTGTGTGTTAGCCCAGATTTTATATATGATGCGAGTATTCTAATTCACTTTGATATATATTGTTATGGGATTAAAACTAATATATATAATTGCTGTATTTAATACTAAGGAACGTGAGCTTCGAGGCTCGATTTGACTGCTCTTGTGTTTCGTGACTCAATCTGCCTTAACAAGATGCCTACGTACCTTGCTGATTGCCAAGGATCAAGTCAAAAAACATAGTTCTGATCTGTGGGGTGAGACCCCTTATATAGATATTGGGAGTCCTTGAATTGGACTTGGTATAGAAGACTTGGTGGTCAAGTCTCTAAATTAGGATAGACTTAGGAGTCCTAGGGAGTAGGAAGCTGATTCCTTATCCCATGAGGTTCCTTGGAGGCCAATCTACAAGGATTTATATCCTCACTAGGACTTATCTTTATAGCTGTTTTCCTCCCTTATTTATTAATTACGAAATTAATAAATAATCAGGGTTTTTGGGCCTTCTTTATTTCATCAGGCCTGATCTGGTCCATCAGGCCTGATCGATATGTTAACCTTTCTGGTCTGAATGTCATACATCTTCTTATTGGGCCTAGCAGCCCATACCATGTAATATTTAATTACACAATCAGGATTTATTTATCCCTATGATTTGCCCCCCAACTTTTGGGAAATATTGATTAGGTTTCGCAGAAGTTAAGTCTATTCATTCCCTTACAGGGTTTCGTTTTTGCGTAAAGTGTGGAGTGACCTACACGTTTACAACGATTTTTCCTTTAATTCAGGAATTATCTTAATTTCCAGGAACTTTTCCCTAATTTTCTGGATTTTTCCCTTAATTTCTGGATTTTCCCTAATTTTCTGGGATTTATCCTTGATTTCTGGATTTTTCCCTAATTTTCTGGGATTTATCCTTGATTTCTGGATTTTTCCCTAATTTTCTGGGATTTATCCTTCATTTTCTAGATTTTCCCTAATTTTCTGAAAATATTAGCATTTTTCAGAAAATATTTTAAGGATTTTCCTTCTTTTTCCATAATTTTCCAAGAATTTTCCTTCTTTTTTCTTCCTCCTTTTTCTTTCTTTTTCTCTCTCCCTTTTTTTTATAAAGATTTCGACCAGGAATCCATTCGACCAGGATCCTGGTCGAATTAACCTTCAGATTGCCCTGGTCGACAGGGTTTCGGGCAGGATGCTTTTGATCAGGAATCCTGGTCGAATTTCGGCCAGGATTTTTTCCTCTCCTTTTCTCTTTTTTTTTCGTCGACTAGGAATTTTCTTCCCTTTCGGTCAGAATTCCTGTCCTTTGACCGAATTAACCTTCTTTTATTGCCCAGGTCGATGTAAATTCGGGCAGGATCCATTCGACCAGGATCTTGCCTTATTTTCTGGTCGACAGTTTTTCTGGTATAGCGTTCTCGATCAGAATTCTGACCCTTTCGGTCAGGAATTAATATTTTGACCGATTTAAGCATCATTTTGTGCCTTGATCGAAGCAATTTCGACTTCCAGCATTTCGACCAGGATTTATTCTGGCATTCTGGTCGAATGCATTTGTTTCATGACCGAATTAACTCCCTTTTTATCCCTGGTCGAAGCCTATTCGACCTCAAACATTTTGATCAGGATTTCTATATATTTCCTGGTCGAATGGGTCTTGAATAGATAAATTTTTTGCATACATATTTATAGTTTAGATTTGGGCCCTTAAATCTGGGCTGGATCTTCTTTGGGCCAACCCTTTTTCTGGCCTGTTTTTAGCAACCTCCTGCCCTTTTCTGGGCTTAAGTAGTAAAATTTTGGGCCTGTTTTTCCAAGCCTATCTAGGTTTTGCAATTGGCCCATTATTTTTAACTGGGCTCCTTTTTCTTAAAAATCATTTAGGTTTGGACCTCAAACTGGGCTGCCTAACTGGCCTTTTTTCTAAGCCCAAACTCCAAATTCTTCAAGGTTTTTCTGGATTCTTCCAGATTCTTCAAAACTCAAGTTTTTTCTCTTGAACTTTCCAAGAATTTCCTGGACAATTCCAGAACCTTCCAACTTTTGGGCCCAAATGGGCTTTTTAAGGCCCATTATCCACCTTTTTTCCTATATATAGGTGGGGGGAGTGTGCATTCACTTCACACTCTTCACTCTTCACTCTTCATTTCATCTCAAACTTTCTCCCCTTCCTTTCTTCCCTTAGCTTCTAGCATTTCCTTTCTCAAATCCCTTCCCTTAGTTTTCCAACTTCAGGTTTTTTCCAGTTCATTAATGGCTGACAAGAGTTCCGAGAGGGCGGCAAAGATAGCCTCGGCTTCAAAACGAGGTAAGGATATCGTGATCCATTCTTCATATATGTCTTTAATCGATATGATTAATACTAGGGGGGATGAATATCCCTCCACTGCACATCTTGATTCCTTTAATCATTGTAATACTTGGCACAACATAGATTTCGATAAACTAAATGCCCGTTATAATGTCCTTCCTCCTCTTAGATTAGTTCCAGTCTCTGATGGTGACCGTACTTGCCACTGGAGACCAGACACTCTCTTCATTTACACAGATGCCCTTAATACTGGGCTTAGGTTTCCTTTCCACCCTTTTATTCCTCATCTTTTAGCTGATTTACAAATCAACCCGTGTTAGCTTCCTCCAAACGCCTGGAGGAACATTTTATGTTTTATGGTCTGCTGCCTTAAGGAAGGCTTTCCTCTTTCTGTAGCTATTTTTAGGAAGGTCTTTCAGTGTTACAATAGCTCTTCCACTATTTGTGGCTGGGTCTATGTCAAGCAAAGGCCCAAAAGTAAACATATCTTTAACATCACCTCTATTCCTGATAACAATCAAAATTGGAGGAATAGTTTCGTTGGGTTACGTTGGGAGAATGGTGACTGGGGCACACTTTTCCGATCTTCCTTCGGGAAGGTCAGTGATGGTAGCCTCAAATCCATTCACTTAACTCCTGAGGAAACTATTATTTATAATGGTCTTACTCAGGACGATGGCACTACCACCAGCTGGACTCTTTTAGAGGATTTCTCCCTCATTCACATGGGACTATCCTCTGTTTCTCAACAGGGTATTTTTCTTCCCTTATCATCTTTATTTCGTTTCATGCATTATTAACATCACTTATTTTGTCTTTTGATTTGTTTTGCAGCTGCTAAGGAGATCAACGAGGACAATGTACCTATCGTTGAAGAGACTGCTAGGATGAAAAAAGCCCGTCTTGCAGGCCTAGATACCCGAGGGAAGGCCACGGAGCCTAACTTCTTGAGAAAACACAAGGAGCCTATGGGGGAGGCTTCAACTGAAGTAGTTGAGGGCCACAACGCTCCCATCACTGCTGCTGTTCCTGGTGCTGCTGCTACAGGCGCCTTCCAGCTTCTCTGGGGATTTCACCGAGAGGATACCGTGGTTGGATCCACGAAGCATGCATGGGATTGGTCCTACCATAGTGTGACTCCCAAGGACTTTACTGATGTGGTGGCCACCCTTGACCTTGAGAGGATTAAGCTCATGGGAGCTCAGTCTCTGGCTTCGGTATGCCTTCTCTCTTTTGAACTTATCTTTCGCTCTTGTAGCATTTTCTTGCCTTATACTTTATTGATTGCTTTGTTTCAGTCTAACGCCTATTTTCAAGGCGCTGTGAGGCAAGCCGAGTCATGGAAGCGGGCTTCTGATAAGGCCGATAATGCCCTTAGGAGGCAACAGAAGAAGTATGCTACCCTGGAGAAGAAGCTCAAGCGCAAGGAGGAAGAACTCGGAGAGTCCAACGCCGAGCTAGTGGTACTTCAGGCGGAGAAGGATAAAGCTATAGACAACTATCTGGACTCGAAGGAGTTTGCCCAATCCATGAGGATTAGGGATGATTCAGTTTTTCCCAGGTTTTTTAGGACTGGTTGGGACACGGCCCTTGGGATCGTGAACAAGGCTTGCCCTGATATTAACCCGGCGGACTATGTCTGCCCTGATGACGAGGCTTTGCTACAGAGGTTTCGTACCCAAGTAGTTGTCTCGGATCATGTTCCTCAGGATCCACTCCTTCCTCCTCCCGAGTCTTCTTCCAGACCTGCTGAGGACGATAGCTCTTCCTCCTCCTCCGAGACGACAGAGACATCCAGTGAGAGCGGAGAAGACGATGATATGGATGCCGAGGGTACTTCAGCTCCTTAGAGCTTTTTCAGCCCTACGTGGCTTGTTTGTTTTTTATCCTATTTTCGAGACTTTATTTATCGAACTCTTGTAATATCTATCAGATCTATTTTATTTATCACCTTTTATGCTTGCATCCATGCATTTGGTTTTTATTCGTTAGGCCACAAACAATATTTGAAGAACTCATGAATTTAATAAAATTGTCTGAGATTCATCCCTTACACAAGTCTTAATAAACTTCGTAATAAAACTAAAACATATAAATCCTAAGCAAGCAAAGCTTCAAGGTGCTTTTCAACCTACTTGTCACAATGACAAGTGAGAATCGTACTTCGACTATCTAACACGTAGTAAACCTTCAGGTTTTGTGCGTGCCAGGTTCTCGGGACTTCAAAACCATCCATAGTCTCCAGCTTGTAGGTTCCTCTACCCTGAACGCTCTTGACTTTGTATGGCCCTTCCCAATTTGGGGCAAGTTTCCCTTTCTGTCCTACCCCAGAAGCTTCTATCTTCCTCAAGACTAGGTCACCTTGTTTAAAGAACCTTTCTTTAACCCTTAAGTTGTAGTAGAATGAAGCCTTCTTCTGATACTCTACTATCTTTGCATGTGTCTTATCGCGCACTTCATCGATTAGATCCAGGGCTAACCTCTGCCCTTCTTCATTTTCTTCTGCATTGAAAGCCTGAATCCTTGGAGAGGAATGTGATATTTCCACTGGAACTACTGCTTCTGCCCCATATGCCAACATGAAGGGAGTTGCTCCTGTCGTGACTCTACATGTAGTCCTATAGGCCCATAATATGGGAAGTATCTCATCCACCCAATTATTTCTTGACTTCTCGATCCTCTTCTTTAGTCCATCCAGGATTATTCGATTTGCTACTTCCGCTTGCCCATTGGCTTGCGGGTGAGCCACAGAGGTGAACCGTAACCCAATTTAATTTTCTTCACAATACTTCTTGAATTCCTCGTTGTTGAATTGTGTTCCATTGTCAGTGACGAGGATACGGGGAATTCCATATCGGCACATAATGTTTTCCCACAGGAATTGTGTAACCTGCTTAGTTGTGATTTTGGCCAAGGGTTTGGCTTCAATCCACTTGGTGAAATAATCAATGGCTACAATCAAAAACTTCCTTTGTGCCGTGGCCATAGGGAAAGGCCCTAGAATATCCATCCCCCACATAGCAAAGGGAATAGGCGAGTTGATAGAGGTCAGCATCTCGGGGGGTTGTCTAAAAACTGGTGCATGCTTCTGACAGCGATCACACTTCTTCACATATTCTTTGGCATCAACCATGATTTCTGGCCAATAGAAGCCTAAATGGGTTATCTTATGAGCCAAGGCCCTGCCCCCCAAGTGTTGTCCACAAATACCTTTATGCACTTCCTCAAGAGCCAAGCGTGCCTCATCGGGCCTGAGACACCTTAAGTAAGGAACCACGAAAGATCTTTTATACAGAATCCCATCTATCAAAGAGTACCTTAGTGCTCGAACAGTTAACTTCCGTGCTTCAGTTGCATCGCTTGGCAACCAACCGATTTGAATGTGAGCCTTAATGGGATCAATCCATGACGTCCCCAGGCATATAGGAGCCACAAGCTTAACATCTATGCTTCGTGTCTTTAAAACACGGAAGTACACACTTCCTGAACTTTCTTCTATCTCAGATGAAGCAAACTTTGATAGCGCATCTGCCTTAACATTTTCTTCCCTTGGAATGTGTTCAACATGGCATTCATTAAATTGGGTCATCACAGCCCTTACTAGGCGGACATACTTAGCCATCGTATCATCCCTTGCCTCAAATTCTCCCTTTACCTGGGATATGATCAGCTTCGAGTCTCCACGGATCTTTAAGTTTTTGACTCTAAGTGTCCCAGCTAGACCAAGGCCAGCTATCAGGGCTTCATACTCTGCCTCATTGTTCGTGGTTGGGAAGTCTAGCTTCATAGCATACTTAATTAAGAACCCATCAGGGCTTTGCAAAACCAACCCTGCTCCACTGGAATTTGTTTTTGATGCTCCATCAAAATAGAGAACCCAATATTCTTTCTCCTTATCATCCTTCTCTCTGTCCCCATTATCGACTCCCTTGTCTTGATGTATGGTATCTTTCTGCCCCCCGACTTCTTGGTTGGGTATGGTACATTCCACGTTGGGTATGGTACATTCCACCACGAAGTCAGCTAGTGCCTGGGCTTTTATTTCCGTACGTGGCTTATACTTGAGATCGAACTCTCCCAGCTCGATTGCCCACTTAATCAATCTCCCACTTAATCAATCTCCCACTTGCCTTGGGACTGTGAATGATATTTCTCAGGGGCTGATTTGTTAGCACCTCAATCTGGTGAGCCTGAAAATAAGGACGCAGCTTTCTTGAAGCCATTACCAAGGCTAAAGCGAATTTCTCAATAGTTGAATAATTCAACTCAGCACCATGCAAAATTTTGCTGACATAGTATACGGGTTTCTGGACTTTCAGCTCCTCCTTGACCAACACCACGCTCAAGGCGCTCTCTGAAATAGCCAAGTACAAGAATAAAACTTCACTCAGAACTGGCTTGGCCAACAACGGGGCCTGGGCCATATACTTCTTTAACTCTTCAAATGCCTTCTGGTTTTCCTCACTCCATACAAAGTCTTTGATGTTCCTTAGTGACTTGAAGAATGACAAGCACTTGTCTCCCGACTTGGAGATGAATCGTCCTAGCGCAGCAACCCTTCCTGTGAGCTTCTGAACATCCTTGACGGTTTTTGGTGGTTTCATGTCCAGGATCGCCTTTATTTTATCAGGGTTAGCCTCAATTCCCCTCTTTGAGACCATCAACCGCAAGAATTATCCAGATCCTACTCCGAAAGCACATTTTGTAGGATTTAACATCATCTTGTGGTACCTCAGGACCTCAAAAGCTTCCCTCAAATGGGTTATATGATCATTCTTTGCTAGACTCTTGACTAACATGTCATCAACATAGACTTCCATAGTCTTACCAATAAGATCCTTAAAAATTTTATTCATCAACCTTTGATAGGTGGCTCCTGCATTCTTGAGACCAAACGCCATAACAAGATAACAATAAACACCAAAGTCAGTGATGAATGATACCTTTGGAATGTCATCCTTATGCATTTTGATCTGGTTGTATCCGCTAAATCCATCCATGAAACTCAGCATCTCATGTCCAACAGTGGCATCAATCAAAGTATCAATTCTTGGCAGTGGAAAACAATCTTTAGGGCATGCATCATTCAGATCAGTAAAGTCTATACACATCCTCCACTTTCCATTAGCCTTCCTCACCATTACAGGATTTGCTAACCACTCTGGAAACTGGATCTCCTCAATGAAACCAGCCTCTAAGAGCTTTTCTACTTCCTATTTTATAGCCTTTTATCTTTCTGGGGCAAAATTTCTTTTCTTTTGTTTTACTGTATTCCGGCTTGGATCTACGTTTAACCTGTGAGTAATCAATTCCGGGTCTATGCCTGGCATATCAGCTGCTGACCATGTAAACACATCACTATTTTCTTGTAAAAATTTCACTAACTGCCCTCTAAGGGGCTCATCTAATGCGGCTCCAATGAAAGTCATACTCTCAGGATTTTCGGGGTCTAAAGGAACGGAAACCAAGTCTTCTGCTGGCCTTCCTCTATTCTCGTCATTTTCTCGGACATCCATATCTTCAATAGGAAGAACCTGCCCCCCGACTCCATCTGCCCTCAAAGAGGCCACATAACAGCTTCTAGCCATTTTTTGATCTCCTCTCTCTTCTCCAATCCCGTTTCGGGTGGGAAACTTCATGACTGAATGGTAGGAAGAGGGGACTGCCTTAAAGGCATGTACCCCTGTTCTCCCCATGATAGCATTATAAGTTGAACTAGCTTTTACCACCATGAAATCCAGCATCTGCGTTGCTTGCCTTGGTTCCGTACCTATGGTGGTCGGCAATTTGATTATCCCTTCCACAGGATATTCTACTCCAGCAAATCCATATATCGGCATGTCGGTTGGTGTCAACTGGGAGTCGTTATACCCCATCCTTAGAAAGGTGTCGTGGAGCAAGATATCCACAGAAGCACCATTATCCACAAGGACCCTCTTAACCGGGCTATTTCCTATTATTGGTGTTATGACCAGCGGGTCGTCATGAGGAAACTTTACACCCTCTAGGTCAGAATCATCAAAAGCCAATGTTACTTCTGTCCTGGCCCTCTTCGGGGCTTCTCCAACAATATGCATAACCTCTCTAGTATATGCCTTTCTGGAATTTTTGGAAAATCCAGCAGCAGTTGGACCTCCAAAGATCGTGTTTATCACAGGCCCTCGAGGTCGCGGACCTCCAAAAATTGCATTTATAACCGGCCCTCTAGGTTGGGGATTCCGCCCCTGATCATCTTGACCCCTCCTACGATCTTCAAAGTTCTTCCTTCCATTATTATTCATGTCCCCTCCTTCTCCAGTATACTTGTTCAATCTTCCTCTTCGAATCAAAAACTCAATTTCGTCCTTCAATTGCCTGCACTCATCGGTGTCATAGCCAACATCTTTGTGGAATCTGCAATATTTGCTCTTATCTAGCTTGGCTGGATCAGCCTTCAAGGGCTTAGGCCAATGAACATCTCGATCTTTCTCGATCTCCATCAAGATCTGGCTTCTAGGAGCATTCAGCTTAGCGTATTCAGTGAACTTTTGCCCAGGTCCTCCCTTCTTGGGGGTTGAATCAGGGTTTTGTTCGGTTCTAGGATATTTGTCCTTTGCAATATATTCTAAATCAGTTTTCCGCTTCTTGCCTCCAGTGGGCTCATTACTTACTATGGTCTTCCTCATACTTTCTTCAACCTTGATATACTTCCCTGCCCTCTCTTGGAGCTGCAACATGCTTTCAGGGGGACGTTTGGCCAAGGACATCTTAAAAAACTCGTCCCTAGTTCCTTGTTGCAATGCTATCATGGCTACCTTATCATCAAGGTCCGGGACTTTTAAAGCCTCCTTTGTGAAATGATTCAGGTAATCTCTCAAGGATTCCTTAGCTCCCTGCACAAGACTCATAAGAGATGCTGAACTTTTCTCATGGACTCTTCCACTGATGAATTGCTTAATAAAAGCCTGACTTAATTCTCTGAACGATCCAATAGAGTTTGGGGGCAGGCGACTGTACCATCTTTGAGCCATACCCGACAGGGTTTGAGGGAAGGCCCGACACTTTATAGCATCATTCACGGGTTGCAGCAGCAGTGCATTAGAGAATGTCCTAACATGATTAGTGGGGTCTCTCGTGCCATCATAGGCTTTGATAGTGGGCATCTTGAACTTTCTTGAGATATGGGCATTCATTATCTCTTCTGTGAAGGGTGTAGTTGGATCATCAGGATCTCCAAGGGGAAGGAGATTGCTTGGATCAGTTCTTGGGACAATAGCCCTTCTTCGTACCGGACCATCCAGGTCTATGATAGGAGGAAGATTTCTCCCCCTAGGAGGTATCTGGGGTTTGGTGACCTGGTGAGCCTCCAAATCACGCCTCAGCCTTTAGATTTCAGCCTCATGAGCCCTGATCCTTTCCTGCACTTCTTGGGGATTCGCCCCTGGGGTGCTTTGAGGGTGTTGCCTTCCATCAGCCATTGGCTCTTTTCCAGGATGCCTCCTTCTCGGGGCCACTTCATCATCCGAAGATTCGGAGTCTCTCTCAGTGTAAGGACCAGAAAATTCTCGATCCTCGGGGATAGGAGCCAAACCTCGTATATAGGGGGGTGACTGCCCTCGTGCTTCGCTTCGCCCAGTATATCCACTTCCTTGAATAGTCGGGGGAATTGTCCCTTGTGGCTGGGGTTGAGTTGCCCCTATCTGGGCTTCCCCCTAAGTAGATGCATAAGTTGAATGGGGAGGAACTTCCACGGTTGACGAAATCACCTGGGTTATCTCTGATGGTGTTCCTTCCTCTAGAGCTCTAATTGTTCTCCGTGTTCTCGCCATGGTTGTTGTTGTGCTTCCCACAGACGGCGCCAAATGTTATGGTATTAAAACTAATATATATAATTATTGTATTTAATACTAAGGAACGTGAGCTTCGAGGCTCGATTTGACTGCTCTTGTGTTTCGTGACTCAATCTGCCTTAACAAGATGCTTACGTACCTTGCTGATTGCCAAGGATCAAGTCAAAAAACGTAGTTCTGATCTGTGGGGTGAGACCCCTTATATAGATGTTTGGAGTCCTTGAATTGGACTTGGTATAGAAGACTTGGTGGTCAAGTCTCTAAATTAGGATAGACTTAGGAGTCCTAGGGAGTAGGAAGCTGATTCCTTATCCCATGAGGTTCCTTGGAGGCCAATCTACAAGGATTTATATCCTCACTAGGACTTATCTTTATAGCTATTTTTCTCCCTTATTTATTAATTATGAAATTAATAAATAATTAGGGTTTTTGGGCCTTCTTTGTTTCATCAGGCCTGATCTGGTCCATCAGGCCTGATCGATATGTTAACCTTTCTGGTCTGAATGTCATACATCTTCTTATTGGGCCTAGCAGCCCATACCTTGTAATATTTAATTACACAATCAGGATTTATTTATCCCTATCATATATGTATACATGATCCAAGTGGTTTCAAATCTATCTTTCATATTATATGCAAATGCCATGAACCCTCAAGTATCTATTGCAAGTAGTTTAACTTTGTTTGGAGATTGCCATGCAAGTAATTCAAAAGTCATATCATGCTAGTATACCAAAGTAATTGTGATGCTAAACCCTGTATAAGTCATAGTTAGTAACCTTATATTGACACCTAAAAGTCAGTTATTCCTCAAAGATTGTTCATATATGCTTGATAACTCTATTCTTATCCTTAAACCATGATACCTTGTTATGCTTTAAACTGATGATCACCTTCTTTATATTTTAAATACCTATATTTTATTTGGAACCACTATATTGAACCTAGTTTGACTTAGTTCCTTTATACCCTTCAATAACTCTGTTAAACCTCATTACCCAATCTCTTGTGAATAGAAACTTTGCAATTTCCTTTGATAAGGTAGCAGTCTAGTTGATCACGGCCTTAAAATTTATTGAACCTATTCCGCGTGCTTCGAAGTTGATCTAGAACCCTTGATAATGATGATCACTGTTTAAGAAATTAATCCCCACTTGGCATCAGTTTTAAAATGAAAAGTTAAAAGTGGATTTTCACTTCCAAAGGGGGACGAATGTTTTCTTTAAATAATGGATCTGGACTGAGACGCAAGTCCTTTCCGCTTTTAATTTATAGGCTTAAAAGTTGCCTAGGGATCCCATTAATGTTCCAGAACCTAGCGAGGTTCGGAATTACTTCACGGCTGATCACCGGCTGTAATCCGTAGCATCATAAAATGGTTTTTGAGAAAGAAATGGTTTTGAATTGTTTTATTACAATAAAAATATGCCATCACCCTGAAAGTTTATCTCTTGATACTATATTGTTGAATCTTTCATTTCTATTATTATTCTTTTATTCTTGTTCATGTATATTATAGCACTTGTTGAGCATTTGGCTCACTACCTGTTTTATCCTGATATTACAGCTAGGAGATATGGTTAGATTCAAGTAGACAGCGCGTAAGACTTGTGATGCCGATTCGTATGTTCGAGCTCAGGTAGATTAGTGACCGTTTTGTGTGAGGACTCAAAATTAAAATCTGGTTGTAATAGTTAATAGTGTTGGGCTGTTCCAAACCCTAAACTATAAGATCTTGGTTTTTGATGTATTTATTTCCTTTGGTTAACTATTGTAATAATTCGTATAGTGTCTTTTGTTAAATTTGGGGCATGACAGATCAACAACAGTTTCAATGGATGATTCAATAAAGCTTCAACGGATGTTCAAATTCAAAAGAACAGTTGATAGTGACTTGACAGTCACATGCGTTGATTGTATGTAAATGGAATGTGGCAGCCTATTTGCAGGGTTTAGAGAAAAAAGAAGAATTTCCATTTCCATGCTAAACTGAAGATATTCAAAGATGCTGGATAGAGAAATGAAGCAGCATGAAATTAGACTAGAAACATTTTTGTCTTATTTGTTTGTCTTTTTATCATGTAACTTGGTGGTATATAAACCAAGTATAGCAAGTAGAATTTAAAGAACTCAAGATTTCTATCCAAGTTAGTAAGCAATTACCAGAGAAATAGATAAGGAAAAATCTGTAAAGAATTTCTCTGTTCTTGTAGTTCAACTTGTAAGTAGCTGTGTACATCATTGTAACACAGAGTTCTCTACTTAATATATATATATATATATATATCTGGTGGAAAAGTTCAATCCACCAGAAAGTTTTTAAATACTTGTATTTAATTGTTTTGTGATTTGATTTCTTTATTACTTTCATTCCACACCATTGCTAAATCAAACCCAGTTATATATTTATAATAGAACTGTTCTTAAAATTTAAAAGTAGCTAGAATTATATTCAACTCCCCTTATGTAATTCTTGTTTAGATTGTTTGGGAATAACAATTGGTATCAGAGAAAGATCTTGAAGAACAAAGAGTTTAAAGATCATAACAACTAACAAGATGAGCATAAAAGATGTTGGAGTAAAAATTCCTTTTCTGGACAAAGACAACTATCACCATTGGAAGGTGAAGATGCACCTGCATCTCCTATCTCAAGATGAAGCTTATGTGGACTGCATTGAAAAAGGTCCACATGTCCCTATAAGAGCTACTACAGGAAATGAAGCATTTATCCCAAAGCCTAGAGCAGAATGGTCTGATCCAGATATTGAACAATTTCGTAAGGATAAGAAGGCCATGAACATTTTGTTTAATGGTGTTGATGGTGACATGTTTGATAACATCATAAAATGAAAGACTACTAAAGAGGTCTGGGATATTATTCAGGTAATATGTGATGGAACTGAGCAAGTGAGGGAAAATAAAATGGAACTCTTGATTCAGTAGTATGAGCATTTTCATAGTGAAGAAAGTGAGACACTTACTGACATTTTCAGTATATTTCAAAACCTACTGAATGCTCTAAAGTTGCATGGAAGGGTCTACCAAACAAAGGACTCAAACCTCAAATTCCTTAGATCTCTGCCAAAGGAATGGAAGCCTATGACAGTCTCATTAAGAAACTCTTAAAATTACAAGAAATTCACCTTGGACAGACTGTATGGGATTCTAAAGACCTATGAGCTTGAAATAGAGCAGGATGAGAAGCTGGAGAAAGGAAGAAAGAAAGGAGGATTCATTGCATTGGTTGCTGAGCAAGGAAATGAGAAGGAGATAAAGGTTAAAGCTAATGAATCTGCACCAAACCCTAGAGTTTGTGAAGGAAAGGGAAAAGGGCTAGTAGCTGAACATGAAGACCAGCTTAGTCAAGATGACATGGATGACATAGATGAGCATCTTGCTTTTCTATCCAGGAGGTTTGTCAAGCTCAAATTCAAGAAGAATTTTGGAGCAGCCAAGTCAAACAGAAACATGGTTGATAAGTCTAAATTCAAATGTTTCAAATGTGGCTTGACTGGTCATTTTGCTAGTGAATGCAGAAAGTCTGATTCTGGTACAAAGAAGTTTGAGCCTGTTGATTATAAACAGAAATATTTTGAGCTTCTCAAACAAAAGGAAAGGGCTTTCATCACATACGAAAATGATCGGGCTGCAGATGAACTAGAAGAGGATGAAGATACAAGCTATGTCAATCTAGCACTAATGGCCAAATCTGATGAAATAAAGGTCAGTTCATCTAGTAATAAGGTAATCACCATTAATCTAGCACATTTATCTAAAGCTGAGTGTAATGATGCTATAAATGACATGTCTACTGAATTATATCATCTGCGTGTTACATTCAAGTCTCTCACTAAAGAAAACACTAAACTCAAAGAGAACAATTTGTTTTTTAGTGAAAGAAACAATGTGTTAGAAACTTAATTTCTTGAATTTGAAAAACTGAAAATAGAGTGCAAGATTGCCAAAGATGAACTGACTGAATCCTTAAAGAAAGGGGATATTTTAAGAAAGAAGCTTGAACGAGAACAAGAACAAGAAGTAATTAAGGCATCGAAATCATCTAGAGATGTCCATGCTCAAATTACTAAGGTTCAAGGTATAGAATCCTTCTGTGATGAAGCCAGGAAAAAAGCAAGGAGAAACTAGATTCCGTCGAATGACCAAAAGGATTATTCATCGAAAGACACGAGATCAAATCTGTTGAGTGAAAGAAAACCAATTAGCAAAGCCAAACTAACTAAGCTAAATGAGAAATATGGATCAGTTTCTAAGAACTTTGTTCAAGGAGAAACAAGTCAAGTGAAACAAAACAAGAGAGTCAACGTAGGGCATCTGTCTATTAAACAATTAAATGACAGATTGGAGAAAATTGAAGTGAAAGCAGAGTCAAAAAATAAAAATAATAGGAATGGGAAAGTAGGAATTAACAAACATAACAACTACACACCTGATAAATATGCTCCAAGAAAAATCTGTGTTAAGTGTGGTAGTGTTAATCATTTGTCTGTTAATTGCAAACTAGCTATGCCTGCTCCCATGTCTGCACCTCCTTCATTTCCCAGTATGCCTACAATACTTGTAAATGTTATGCCTGCACATAATTTGAATGCACAGTTTGCTAATATGCCATTTGCACAAAATCCTTACTATGCTGTATTTAGTATGCCTCAAATGCCATATAGCATGCCATACTGTAATAACATGTTTGCACATAATATGCCTTTCCATGTTAATTAGCCCGTGCATGATAATTCTGCAATGATGAATGTTTTTAGTGGATGCTCAAGGCACATGACTAGAGATTCTACCGTGCTCACTGAGTTCAAGGAAAGAGCTGGCCCAAGTATTACCTTTGGAGACGATAGCAAGGGTTATACTGTGGCATATGGCTTGATTTCAAAGGATAATGTCATCATTGAGGAAGTTGCCCTAGTGGATGGACTCAAGCACAATTTGTTGAGTATCAGCCAGCTTTGTGATAAGGGCAACTTAGTAACTTTCAATTCTGAAGCCTGTGTTGTGACCAACAAAAGAAGTAACAAAGTGGTTCTCACTGGAGTGAGAAAAGGAAATATGTATCTAGCTGACTTCAACTCATCAAATACAGAAACTATTACTTGTCTCTTCAGCAAGGCAAGTCAAGATGAAAGTTGGCTATGGCACAAAAAGCTGTCCCACCTTAACATCAAGAATATGAATGAGCTAGTCAAGAAAGATTTGGTAAGGGGTATTCCTCAAGTGGAATTCTCAAAGGATGGATTGTGTGATGCCTGTCAGAAAGGAAAACAGATCAAGGCATCATTCAGAAAAAAGCTTGATTCAATAATTGAAGAACCTTTGCAACTACTGCACATGGACTTATTTGGACCAGTCAATGTATTGTCTATCTCAAGAAACAGATACTGCCTAGAATTGTGAATGATTTATCAAAGTTCTCTTGGACATATTTTCTAAAATCCAAAGATGAAGCTAGTGAAATCATCATCAATCACATAAGGCAAGTTAACAATAATCCTGATTTCAAAGTTATAAGAATCAGAAGTGACAATGGAACTGAGTTCAAGAATTCTATGATGAAATTATTTTGTGAAGAAAATGGGATCATGCATGAGTTTTCAACAGCAAGAACCCCACAGTAAAATGGAGTGGTGGAATGGAAGAACATATCTCTTATTGAAGCTACAAGGACAATGCTGGAAGAATCAAATTTACCAACATATTTTTGGGTAGAAGCTGTAAATATTGCATCCTACACTCAGAATATTTCTTTGGTCAATCAAGCAAAATGCATGACACCCTACCAATTTTTCAAGAACAGGAAGCCAACATTAAACTTTCTTCATGTCTTTGGTTGTAAATGCTATATCTTAAGGAATCAAACTGACCAGAATGGAAAGTTTGATGCCAAAGCAGATGAAGGCATTTTTGTTGGATATGCAGTTGGAAAAGCATACAGAGTGTACAATCTCAGAACCAACATTGTTATGGATCTGTAAATGTTGTGTTTGATGATAAAAAGTTTGAAGGACTGCAAGATGAAGATTTCCATGAAAGCCTAAAATTTGACAAAGTTGAGATGATTTGTGATGATAGTGATGATGCAAGTGATCAAGAACCAATGTCGAAGGACAATGCAGAAAAGTTTACAACTAATAAAGCACATAATTCAATATATGTCGAAAGACCAAGTGCATCATCCGTTTAAAGACAATCTGTATCATCCGTCGAAATACAAAGAATAACATCCGTTGATCCATCAATAGGAGTTGAAAGCTAAGTTAGATCACAATCAGAAAGAACCCCAACTTCAAGTCAAAGATCCACAAACTCAGGGTTTCTTCTAATCAAAACTCTATCACAGATCAAGACAATAATGAGGCCTCTTCATCTAGAGCTAATCTACCTCAACAGAGAAAATGGACTAGAGATCAACCATTTGAACTAATCATTTGTGATGCATCCTCAAGAGTGCAAGCAAGAAAAGTAACTCAAGAGGAATGTCTATATAGAAGCTTTCTATCTCAGGAAGAACCTAAAAAGGTAGATGAAGCTCTGTTGGATCCTGATTGGGTTTTATCTATGCAGGAGGAGCTAAGTCAATTTGAAAGGAATAAAGTTTGGAAGCTGATACCCAAGCCTAAAGGAAAGAATCCTATTGACACCAAGTGGGTATTCAGAAACAATATGGATGAAAATGGCATAGTGGTCAGGAACAAAGCTATATTGGTTGATAAGGGCTACTATCAATAAGAAGGAATTGATTTTGTTGAGACTTTTGCTCCTGTTGCAAGACTTGAAGCCATCAGAATTTTCTTAGCTTATGCAGCCCATGCCAATTTCAAGGTCTATCAAATGGATGTCAAAAGTGCCTTTATGAATGGAGATTTGGAGGAGGAAGTCTATGTTAGTCAGCCTCTTGATTTTGAAGATCCAAATTTTCCAGAATATGTCTACTATCTTTTGAAAGCACTTTATGGATTGAAGCAAGCACCTAGAGCCTGGTATGAAACTTTGTCAAAGTTTCTCTTAGAAAATCACTTCACAAGAGGTATTGTTGACAAAACTTTATTCTTTATAAATGTTAATGGCTCTAGTATACTTGTTCAAATTTATGTAGATGATATTATATTTGGCTCTACAGATGAAAAACTTTGCAAAAAGTTTGCCAAATTGATGCAAAGTAAATATAAAATGAGCATGATGGGAGAACTAACTTACTTTCTTGGTTTACAAGTTAAGCATGTTAGTGATGGAATATTCATTAGTCAAACCAAATATATTTATGATCTTTTGGAGAAGTTTGACTTAATGGATTGTACATCTGCAAAAACTCCCATGGCCACTACAACTAAACTTGAAGTAAACACTACTGAAAAGTTTATGGATATTTCAAGCTATAGAGGCATGGTTGGCTCACTTTTATATTTGCTACTTGTCTTTGTGCTAGATTTCAGGCTGATCCTATAAAATCTCATTTAGTAGCTATTAAGAGAATTTTCAGATATCTCAAAGGAACACCAAAACTTGGCATTTGGTATCCTAGAGATTTTGGTTTTGATCTAACTGGCTATTCAGATGCAGATTATGCAGGTTGTAAAATTGATAGAAAAAGTACAACAAGAACCTGTCAATTTCTAGGAGATAAGCTAGTATCATGGTTCAGTAAAAAGCAAAATTCAGTCTCTACTTCTATAGCTAACGCTGAATATATTGTTGCTGGTAGCTATTGTGCATATATTTTATGGATGAAAAATCAACTGTTGGACTATGGTCTCCAGGTGAATAAGAGTCATATTTTCTGTGATAACACAAGTTCCATTGCAATTACTGAAAATCCAGTACAACATTCAAGGACCAAGCACATTAACATCAAGTACCACTTTATTAGAGAGCATGTTATGAATGGTACTGTGGAACTTCATTTTGTTCCAATTGAGAAACAACTTGCAGACATCTTTACCAAGCCACTTGATGAATCCACCTTTACTAGGTTGATAAGTGAGTTAGGTATGCTTAATTATTCTTAATTCATATTTATGTCTAAGCAAATTGTAATGCAGCTAGAGTAAAAGTTGATATTTCCTGTCAAAAATAAAATTTTGGCTAAGTCAGAATTTATATCTCGACAAATGTTCATTATCCGTTGAAAATCAATATCCGTTGAATCTTATCATCCGTCGAAGTATCAATTATTACTCTGGGTATTTTATCATTATCCGTCGAATTACACTCAATCGCAGCCGTTAATTTTATCATTATCCGTCAAATTTACTTACAGCCTGTATGTATATTTCAACAGATAATCTTAGAAATTTGACAGTTTTCCTTATTTTTAAATGACTATTTTTGGGCTAATTTGATTGGTTACTTTATTTTACTTTTAAATTTTTTGACAGTTATTTCTGAGAAAGTATATAAGCTAATTTCTTTTCTATTCTTTACTTTTATCTTTCTCAAGCAATTTCTCTAACTTCTTCTTCCCCAAAAGCAAAAACTCCCTTTCTGCAACTAATTTCAATCACAACAATGGCACCAGTAGTCAAGATCATGTCCTCAACTAGGTATGTGTATGAAAAGAACAACTTCGTGGCTTTGGTGAACAAGCAAATTTCGGCATCTGAAGACTATCACAAGATGATGGACTTCATCCTGAACTGCAATCTGAGTTATGCCATGCTTGAGTCTCCAACCATCTACTGTGAAGTTGTCGAGGAAATCTGGACTACAGCAGTGTTCAACTCAAAGGACAAGACTATTACCTTCACTCTCAAAGGTAATGAACACTATATTAACTGTGATACAATTGAAAAATTCTTTAAACTACCTGAAAATAACACACTGGCTCCACACACACACACTGATGTGAGTAACATGCTAGTTTATATGGGCTATGCTCTTGATGCCCTTAAGTTAAATGATGTTAGGAGAATGGGTCTTAGGAAAAAATGGAGCTTTCTATGTGATTCATTTATTAAGGTGTTTTCTGGAAAAATTAGCAATTTTGATGTTGTAACTTATTCACTTGTTCACATGCTTTACATGCTTTTAAGTGATAAGTATTTCAATTTCAGTAGATCTATCATGTATAAATTAGGGGGAAAATTAGGAGACATAAGAAAGAGGTCTAAGAACATCTGTTATGCTAGATTCTTTATGATGTTATCTAATTTTGTTACTGAGGATCTCTCAATTGTGAACCCCATAAACAAGTTAGATTGTTGGGTCCAAAGAAGAATTATTGCTGATTTGAATAGGGCAAATCACAACAAGGATGTTCCCCGTGTATACATGCCAATCATGGAACTGCATCAGGTAAGTGAGGTAAATATTTTTGTCCATACTTATTCTCAACCACCTTCTTTGCAATCAGTTGTGGCCATGGCACCTGTGACAGTGACCAAACAGATGTCGACCCAAGCCATAAAACCAAAAATTTCTAAATCCAAGTCAAAGAAAGCCCCATCTAGTTTCTCTCAAAAGAAACTAGTTATAAAATCCACTAAAAACTAAGATGGGACTGTGAAGGGAAGTGAGTCTAGTCTAGGGAAGTGAGTCTAGTGAGGGACAGGGTGAATATCAAAGAAGCCCTAAGAATAAGGATGGAAAGTTGAGTACAAGCCAGCATAGCCACACTGCAGTTTCCCAACAAAATGTAGTGCTTAATAAGGATATAAGCTCACTGCTAGTCGCATCCTCCCAAAAGGATGTGACTATTGAACAAAGATCTCAGCCAAGAGGGTTAGTGACACAAGCTCACCCCAGACATATGCTAGAAAGAAGAAATCTAAAACCCTTTGGGATACAAAGTGCACACACTGTGCAAACTACAGTCAAAGACTTAGTTACAACACCTTCTCAAAGTCAGATTGATGTGGCTCGTGTAAATATGGAGTCACAGCCAATATCTTAAGTGATAGAAGCACGTCACCCACAAAACTCACCCACAAATTCTCTAGATATGGACATGATTTACACATCAATTCATGATTCTCCATCTTTAACTCTAATGGAGAAGCCAAAATCTCAAGCAAGTGAGCGTCATCTTTTAGATGATTTGTTGGCTCACTTGCCATTTCTTTATGATTCTACTGAGAATGCTATGCAAAATCTCAAATCAATCACCACGGATTCTAAAGTAGTCTCTACTCCAAACTATGTCATTTCTACTATCTCGATGGATATTGTTCATCCATCGACTAGTGATTGTATCTCGACGGATGTGCTTAACAGCAGTCATCCGTTGACACTCTCAACTACTACCTCGAAGGATGTCTCTCAACCGTTGACAATCACTGCACAACTTGAAATCTCAACTATTGTCACAAGTGCAGATGATTTAGTGGTTGTACAATCACTCTTAGGATTGAGGGAAGGGAGTGAACAGAGTGAGAGGCTGAGTTGCTCTCAGGAAAAAAGAGAGAAAAAGAGTGAAAATATGCAAGCTATTTCTTCCAGCTTGCAAAAGTGAGTGAGTGGAGTCCCACCTTACTAGGTGAAGGTAAGGGTGAGGGTGGGAAGCCAAAGGGAGCCCTTGATGCAAAAACAGATAGAAAATGAGAGAAAAGTAGGTACTGGAGAAATAAGGATGGAAACCATTGCTAGTGAGTAAATGAATGTCACTGATGCAGAAAAAGAGAGACTGTTTCTGCAAGAATATCAAGCTGTAATAGATTCTATCTTTTTGGATGCTGAGACATTTACTCATCCTGTTCCAGCATATCAAATTCTGGCTGGACAGGGCAATGCGCAGGTTGAGAAGACATTGAACTTGGTGCACACGGCTGCTTCTATATAAAGGGCAAATGATGCAGTCAATGTCATGCCTTCCGCAGCTGGTGATGACTTTGATTATCCAACTGGTGGTTTCGAGGATATGTTTGGGGATGAAGATGATGAAGAAGGAGAATTCATGCACACAGGGGGAGAAGTGGGCCCCAGCTTAAGTACAAACACTCCATCTTGGATGTTTAGCAAAGATTGTGATGTGCACCACTTCAAATCCACCCTCTTCAACTTAATTCATCAAACTTAAAAATCTATTCAAGCCACTACAGATGCCAACACCAAGACTCTTCTCCAAGTTTACCTTGAATCTCTTCAGTTACACAAGATCCAGTCTCTCAAATAAAATCAAGATGTGTCTGAACTCAAGACAGAGATTGGACAGGTCAAGAAGGACATTACTGAGAGATTAGAGTCCATGCTTCCTGCTTCAACAATGTTGGATGTCAACAGACAGCTCAGGAAAATTTCTGATCTCATCCACAAAGTGGACTCTTTGGACACAAGGCTCCAGACCCTGGAAATATCAATCACTCAAATTCATCTTTATCAGGCTCAACAAACTCTGCTACTTCAGAAACTGGTGGCTGCACAAACTTCAATCTCCACTCAACTTGATGCTAACAAAAAGGGGGAAAAAGACTCTATCATTCTAGTTAGCCAGAGAGAGTCAACCAGTGAGGGGGAGAAAGTGCTCAACATTCAAGTAAGTAAAGTGATTTTACAAACAATTGCTTTCACTAAGCCACCAGCTCTTGACAACATTGATCTGATCAAGATAGCAGCAGCTAAGTTGGAGTCAAATGATAAATTAAAAAATCTTGATGCAGCAGCAGTTGAGCTAGAGCTAGATGTACAATGGAAGAAGCTTGATGAAAACATCAAGAAGAAGTTTGGTCCAATTGGGAAGCAAGACAAGGTCATTTCTCACTTCTCTCAATTGAGACAAATTTCAGTTAATGAAATGAGCTTAGAGAACATGAAAATGGGTCAGCCTCCATCAATCAAATCTTCAAAGGCCAATGTGAATTTTCAGCCAAATTATCCAAAGAAGTCAGACAAAAAATCCGTTAAACCTGTCCTATGAAACCCCTAAGCCATTTCAGAAGAAGCTTCTTAGAAGGTCTATTACTTTCTCCAAAGATCCTAGACATACAACATCAAAGAACATAATTTCTAAGATCTACAAGAATGGTAAACTAATCTGTGTGGTGGATGGACATCCACAGTTTCCATAAGCTAAGAAAGAAGAAAAGGTGAGGCTTAAGTAACAACAAAAGCAAGCTGCTTTAGAAGCCAAGAACCTAGGCAAGAAGTCTGCAACTACAGAATTTGCATTACCTGCTATGACATCTGAGAATCTTATTGAAGAAAAGAAAGAAAAACCAAAGCAGACTAAGAGGAAATTTAGATACAAACTCCCTGCAAAGAGGAAGTTAGACTTCAATGAAGATAAGGAATAATACATGCCAACCCAATCTACAACTTCAAGTCAACCAACCATACCTACATTGGAGGAGGCTGAATTCAAAGTTGACCCTAATATTACTTTCCATGGTGAACCAGTAATTCCCAAGGATGAACCTATAGAATGGGACAACCAACCTCTTCATGATCTAAACATTCCAATATATGCCAAACCAAGAAAGACAAAGAAAAGAGTAGTCAAGACAGTCAAGCCTGTTAAACATTTCTGCATACTGGAATAGTTTAGTGAACTAGATGTTGTAGAAATTTTATGTCATGTTGACTACTAGATTGATATGCAAGATAGGTTGGTTAATTATAAATATTAGATGCCTTGTAATCTTGTATAAGTGAAATTGAGTTAACTTCCAAGAAAAAAATCTCAACAAATGTTTCACAAAGCTTCAATGGATGATCAACCAAAGCTTCAACGAATGATTCACATAGTCTCAACGGATGATCAGCCAAAGTTTCAATGGATGATCAACCACAGTTTCAACGAATGATTCAATTAAGCTTCAACGGATGTTCAAATTCAAAAGAGCAGTTGATAGTGACTTGACAGTCACATGCGTTGATTGTATGCAAATGGAATGTGGCAGCCTATTTGCAGGGTTTAGAGAACAAAGAATATTTCCATTTGCTTGCTAACCTGAAGATATTCAATAATGCTGGATAGAGAATTGAAGCAGCATGAAATTAGACTAGAAACATTTTTGTCTTATTTTTTTTTTCTTTTTATCATGTAATTTGGTGGTATATAAACCAATTGTAGCAAGTAGAACTTAAAGAACTCAATATTTCTATCTAAGTTAGTAAGCAATTACCAAAGAAATAGATAAGGCAAAATCTGTAAAAGATTTCTCTGTTCTTGTAGTTCAACTTGTAAGCAGCTGTGTACATCATTGTAACACAGAGTTCTCTACTTAATATATATATCTCTGGTGAAAAAGTTCAATCCACCAGAAAGTTTTTAAATACTTGTATTTAATTGCTTTGTGATTTGATTTCTTTACTACTTTCATTCCGCCCCATTGCTAAATCAAACACATTTATATATTTATAGCAGAACTGTTCTTAAAATTTAAAAGAAGCCAGAATTACATTCAATCCCCCTTCTGCAATTCTTGTTTAAATTGTTTGGAAATAATAAGGTGTTCCTCTAGCCTGAGCATATCATTTCCTTTTTCTTGAATCATTTGTCTTCTTTCCCAACCTCTTATCATTCTCCAAAAGGAATTTATGGATGAGCGAAAGCGAGATATAACATTTATTCCATAAAAACCATATACCGCACATATAAAAAAACGTATAAGAAGGAAAAACTGAGGAATCATAACCATACCTTGTGAATTGAAGCTTTATAAAAATGGAGTGCTAGCAGTTGCTCCTCAGTGTATGAAGCACTCTACCGGTATCCACCAAGAACGATCCTCTTCGATGAACCTTTTTATAAAACCGAGCTTTTATAAAAATGGAGTTTTTGGGAGAGAGAGAGGGGAAGAAGATGGAGGCTAGGGTTTTCACAAAACCAAAATTGTGTGTAAATAGAATGAGCCATCTCATTTAATTTATAGGGCTCTCCTAGGGTTATAAAATATATCTTTATATATATATATTAACCCCCACATTTTATCTTTATAAAATGCTTTAATAATAATTAAAACTATTTTAATCATTATTCCTTTTTCTAAAACTAATTAGAGAAATAATTCTCTCTCTCATTATTTCATCAAAGAAAATATTCTTTTATGGTGTGACCCTGTAGGTTCAATATTATTCTGGTAGTAGAAATAAATAATAATAAACTTTTATTAATTATTTATATGAATACTAAAATTCACTAAATATAATTAACTGATTAATTATATTTATTCTACATCGTGAGTGATGCTTCTCAACATATCGTGACTATCCGGATAATATGAATTCACTGCTTAGAATACCAAGAACATGTCAGTGACTAGTTACCGTACAATGAATTCCTTCTACCCTTATAATATGCCGATTAAATACAAGGCATGGATCTTGTGTTAGGCCTATCAAATTTAATCATATGATTTCTTATTCATAATGCAAAGTTCATATTAATGCAAATTAGAAACTCCTTTCTAATTTTATACACTCTGGCCAGAGATTCCAGAACTCGCATACTAAGAATAACATAGGATATTCTCTTCCTATACTGGAAGGGGTAGATCCTCTATTGACGTTAACTATTTCTGTACACAAATCCCTATGCCCAGAATATACCTAATGGATGTCCTTGAGACAAAGGACTAAACCAAAGCACAGTTCATTATATCCAAGATAACTTTAACGATCTCAAGTCTAAGGATATTTATACAACTATCACTCAGTGAACCACTATTGACACGTGAGTAATCTCCATTAGTTGTTCAACTTATCGAGTCATGTTCAGTGAACCTATTCCCTAATAAGCACCTACATACTAGCTATAGTGTCACCACACAAATGCCTATGAGAACAGACATCCTCCTGAAGGGAGCAAGCATAGTATGTACCAATCTTTGCGGATCCACTAACATCCGATTAGTTATCCTATGATCAGGAACTGTTTAAGTCTAGAGTTGTCGTCTTTTAGATCTCACTATTATAATCTCATTATAATTCTAGAAGCTTTACTCTAAACTAAGGAACATCTTATTTAATACACTTTAAATAGATAAAGCCCATCATAAAAACATAACAAGTCTTTTATTAATTTCAATGAAATCAAATAGGAATACAAGAAATTTCTTCCTAACTCATCATACATGATTGGATTTAGGACAAACACTTTCAATCTCCCACTTGAACTAAAGCCAATCACCCTGGTATCTAATACCCATCTTCTCTTTATGACGATCAAAGTGAATCTAAGATAATAACTTTGTGAGTGGGTCTGCTACGTTTTTATGTGTTTCAACTCTCTCAATCTTGACATCTCCTCTTTCAATGATTTCCCTAATCAAATGAAAGCGTTACAAAACATGTTTGGATTTTTATGAGACCTAGGTTCCTTGGCTTGTGCTATTGCTGCATTGTTATCACAATACAACACAATAGGCTCCTCAATGATAGGAAAAACTCCCAACTCAGAAACAAATTTCCTCATTTAAACGTCTTCTTTTGCAGCCTCACTTGCAGCTATATACTCTGCTTCCGCTGTGGAGTCAGCCGTTGTAGACTGTTTGGAACTCTTCCAACTAATCGCACCACCATTCAGAGTAAACACGTACCCTGACATGGACTTGCTATCATCACTTTTTGATTGAAAACTAGAGTCAGTATAACCCTCTATTTTCAACTCAGATCCACCACCAAAAATAAGAAAAATATCCTTAGTCCTTCGCAAGTACGTAAGGATGTTCTTCACTGCTTTCCAGTGGTCTTCACCTGGATTAGACTGATATCCGCTCGTCACACTAATTGAATAAGCAACATCAGGCCTAGTACATAACATCACGTACATGATAGATCCTATTGCTGAAGCATAGGAATCTTACTCATACGCTCTCTTTCCTCAAGTGTCTTAGGAGACATCTTTTCGGAAAGGGACATTCCATGGCTCATCAGTATGAGACCTCTTTTGGAGTTTTCCATGCTAAACCTTTTAAGCACTTTCTGGATGTATGTACCCTGGGTAAGACCTATCATTCTTCTAGATCTATCTCTATAGATCTTCATACCGAGAATTTAGGATGCTTCTCCCAAGTCCTTCATAGTGAAGTTCTTCGATAACCACACTTTGACTGACTGCAGCATCGGTATATCATTTCCTATAAGAAGTATGTCATCCACATACAATACAAGAAATGTTACGGCGCTCCCACTAACCTTCTTGTAGACACATGGTTCATCTATATTTTTGATAAAACCAAACTCTTTGATTGTCTCATCAAAATGGATGTTCCATCTACGAGAAGCTTGCTTTAAACCATATATGGTTCGTAGCAGCTTATACACTAGGTGTTTATTTCCATTGGAAAGAAAACCCTCTGGCTGTGTCATATACACTTCCTCTTCAAGTTTCCCATTGAGGAAGGCCGTTTTCACGTCCATTTGCCAGATCTCATAGTCGTAGTAAGCAGCAATCGCAAGCAAAATCTGAATTGATTTTAACAGGGCTACAGGCGAAAAAGTATCATCAAAGGCAATCCCTTGCCTTTGTCTGAATCCTTTTGCCACGAGCCTGGCCTTATAGGTCTCCACCTGGCCATCTGTTCCAATCTTTCTCTTGCATACCCATTTGCACTCAATAGGCTTCACACCCTTAGGTGCTTCAACCAAAGTCCATACATGGTTGGTATACATAGATTCCATTTTCGATTTCATGGCACTTTACCATTTCTCTGAGTCAACACTACTCATAGCCTCGTTATAGGTCATAGGGTCGTCATCATCAATAATTGACAACTCATTATCTTTCTCAATGACAAGGCCATAATACCTCTCAGGTTGACGAGACACTCTCCCTAACCTACGAATGGGCTGTTCCACAGAAGGTTGTTCAGTCTGAACAGGTGTTTCCACTTGAACCGTAGTAGTTTGTGCTTCTTGAACTTCATCAAGTTCAATTTTGCTCCCACTGTTTCCTTCAAGGATAAACTGCTTTTCCAATAAGGTAGCATGTCTGGAGACAAACACCCTATGATCAGTGTAAAAGTAATACCCTAAAGTCTCTTTAGGATATCCCACAAAACTACATTTTACGGATTGAGATTCCAGCTTATCTGGGTCAACTTTCTTGACATAAGCTGGACATCCCCAAATCATAACGTGTTTAAGACTTCATTTCCTTTCTTTCCATATCTCATATGGAGTTTGAGGAACAGATTTGGAAGGCACCTTATTAAGTAAATATGTTGAGGTTTCCAATGCATAACCCCACAGGAATACTGGAAGATCCGCATAGCTCATCATGGACCGAACCATGTCTAACAAAGTTCGATTTCTCCTTTCAGATACCCCATTCAACTGTGGAGTATATGGATGAGTCCACTGGGAGACTATACCATTTTCTTTGAGATAATCTAGAAACTCTCCATTCTAGTATTCACCACCTCGATCTGATCGAAGAGTTATAATACTATGTTTGGTTTGTTTCTCCACTTCATGCTTATATTCTTTGAACTTTTCAAAGGCTTCAGACTTGTGTTTCATCAAATACACATATTTGAATCTAGATCGATCATCTATGAAAGTAATGAAGTATGAAAATCCACCCATGGCTTACGTAGACATTGGTCCACATACATCTGTGTGTACCAATCCTAGCAAATCTGCAGCCCTCTCTCCATGTCCACTAAACGGAGATTTGGTCATTTTACCCAATAGACAAGACTCGCATGTAGGATATGATTCAAAATCAAAGGGGTCAAATAACCCTTCCTTATGCAATGTCCGCAGTCTATTTTCACTAATGTATGACCAAGTCTGCAGTGCCACAAAAAGGTGAGATTTTCATCATCCCTTTTATTTTTATTAGTATGTTCAATTTGTAGTAAATTATGCTCTACGTTACATACATACAGACCATTATTTAAAATACCACTTCCATAAAGAACGTTATCTCTAAGAATTGAACATTTATTATTCTGAGTAACAAACAAAAATCCAGCCAAGTCTAACATGGGAATAGAAATAATATTCCTCACAATCGAGGGAACAAACTAACAATTATTTAAAACAATAGTCTTGCCCGTAGGCATATGTAAATGAAATGATCATACAGCTTCAACAGCAACTCTTGCTCCATTTCCCATCCGTAGAATCACCTCCTCTTCCTCAAGAGTCCTACTTCTCCTTAGTCCCTCCAACGAATTGTAAATGTGAGAACCAGAGGCGGTATCTAATACCCAAGTAGAAATTTGATTTAATGACATATTCACTTCAATCATGAACATACCTGAAGTAGAAGCGGTAGTCTCACTACCCTTCTTCTTCTTCAATTCTGCAAGGTAAACCTTGCAATTCCTCTTCCAGTGCCCCACCTTGTTATAGTGGAAGCAAACAGCTTTGCTCTTGGGGTCTTCCGCTTTTGGTGGAACCGGCTTTTTCTCACCTACTTTCTTCTTCTTGGAAGGGTTCTTCTTCCTTTTCTAAGGATTGGAACCTTCACCAATTAGAAGTACAGAGCTCTTTTTTAGGGGGAAATTCGATTCCGCAGTCTTCAGCATGTTGTGGAGTTCAGCCAGGCTGACATCCAGCTTATTCATGTGAAAGTTCACAACAAACTGCGAAAACGAACCCGAAAGTGATTGCAAGACCAAGTCTTGGCTCAGCTCCCCATCCATGGCAAAATGAAGTTGTCCAAGACGTTCAATCAAATTGATCATCTTAAGTACATGGTAATTCACAGATGATCCCTCAGACATCCTACAACCGAACAGCTCCTTCAATAACTCATATCGAGCTGTCCTCCCTGCCACATCATACAACTCTTGTAAATACATAAGGATAGTGTGAACATCCATATGCTCATGCTGCTTCTGTAGCTCAATGTTCGTGGAAGCTAGCATGATGCATTGAGTAACATTTGCATCATCTATCCACTTACGATACACAACATGTTCATCATTATGTGCATCTTTAGCAGGTTCATTAGGCTTAGGTGAGTCAAGCACATATTCCAGCTTCTCCACCCTGAGAACAATTCTCAAGTTTCGAAGCCAGTCAGCAAAATTAGGACCAGTCAACTTGTGAGCATCTAGTATACTCCGGAGTGATAGTGCAGAAGACATAAAGTATAAAGTAAATATGTAAATGATGAACACATAACAACACTTAGCAAATATTCAATTTCATTTCAAAACACTATATGAATCGGGTCTTTATTCATAAGTGGCTCCCACTAGTTAATCTAATTTATACACCCCCTTAAGTGAAAAATTAAGCATTCATAATGCTAGTGGGAATAGGGATCCTACATTCCATCACACAACCTCGGCTGTAGCACGGAACGTCATGTGATGTTCAATAGGCAGACAACTCTTGTCAATTACATCTTATGTTATTCCCTAATAAAACTTTAGCCTCTTGAATAATTGAGTCATGACTGTAGAACGACAGACTCAATATTCTAAGTCAAGTCTAACACAACATTTCGTACAATTGAATCAGTCTCTAACGGCCCACGGCTGCAGCACCTAACGACCTTTAGTTTCTAATTCAATGTACACATCTCTATGTAATAGACAAGCATTTCTTATTTCAAAATCGAAGCCCTCGGCTGTAGTACGAAACGATAATGATTTAAAAATAAGAACTACTTTCTATCATGTTGGAAGGCTATGACCGACACAAGCTCGTTGTGTCATTGGCCAATTACTACTTGATATTATTTAATTTTACAGGGATTATATTATGTTACAATCATAATCATATTATAAAGAGATTCTTCCTTTTAAATTAAACATTTCAAATCAATAATCGATAATTAGACGATTCCCAGATCGGGGGAGCATTGTCAAGAAGCGTCACTTAATACCCCAATCTTACATATCGAAATCTGCTTTTGACAGAATCATCCTTTCTCTCAAAATTGAAAATTCATATTTAATTACGTGTTTCATAAACACAAGAATCTCATGATTGATTTTATAATATTATTGTTAAGGAAAGAAAAAATTCTTATTCTAGATTTTCTAGATCACGCCTTATATTGATTTAAGTTCACCTAAATCTATCATCGCATGGTAAACAAAGGCATATATCTCATATATATAAATAAAGAAACAAGTAATCATGCAAGTAATATCATGTCACACATTGATATAATGATGTATGGATTTATTATAGCATTTAAAAGCAATTAAAACAATTAAAACATTCTTTAAAACACTTTCGGGAATATAAACAGTTCAAAAATTTTATATAAAAAATATTTGACCACTCCATTAAATCCGTCTCGGAAAAACGAATCCAACGATATATTGCACGCCCAAAATGGAGTTACGAAACTCCCAAAAAATAAATTTAAAAAAAACAGATGGGCTGTAACTCATTACAGTAATGCGTTACAAGGTCTGTAACACATTCACATAATGTGTTACAACACTGTTGAGCCATTTACATGTGTAACGCATTCTGTAAATGCGCAATAGTGTGTAACACATTCACGGAATGCGCAACACACCCCCCACCCCGCGTGCGCTGCACGCGGCTGCAGCAGCCGACAACAGTTTTCCTTTTTTTTTTGTTCTTTGTCAGTCACCTTCCAGCCGTTAGCTTCCAGCCGTTACAAACAAAAGGTAACCCCCTTTTTCTTTTACTCCCTTCCTTAATAACTCTTTATTAATTTATTATTTTAATTTTATTATTAATAAATTAATTAACATTTAATTAATAAATTAATAAAAATTAAAATAATATGATTTCTTAAATCAGGCAGTAGCAGAAAATTATCAAATCAGCCATGGGTCCTTGTGCAAATTTTAATCATAATTATTCACATGCATAATTATTTCATGAATTTTTAATTAAAACAATTTTAAAAAATACATAACAAATAATCTACACATCACAAAATTATGAAAAAAATACCTAGATGATCTACAACACTTGTAGAACCCAGTTCAGTAGTCAAGATATTATGCAAAAATTATTTTGAATTAATTCATAATTAAATCTAAATAAACTTGCAAAATTCATAACAAATCCATACATGCATTAAAAAATCTGAAATTTTTTATATGAATCTCTATATGCAGAACCTAGCTCTGATGCCATTGAAGGAATTTACGATGAGCGGAAGTGAGATATAACATTTATTCCGTAAAAACCATATACCGCACATATAGAAAAATGTATAAAAAGGAAAAACTGAGGAATCGTAACCATATCTTTTGAATCGAAGCTTTATTAAAATGGAGTGCTAGCAGTTGCTCCTCAGTATGAGAAGCACTCTACCGGTATCCACCAAGAAAGATCCTCTTCGATGAACCTTTTTATAAAACCGGGCTTTTATAAAAATGGAGTTTTTGGGAGAGAGAGAGAGAGAAAGAAGATGGAGGCTAGGGTTTTCACAAAACCAAAATTGTGTGTAAATAGAGTGAGCCATCTCATTCTATTCATATGGCTCTCCTAGGGTTATAAAATATATCTTTATATATATATATATTAAACCCCACATTTTATCTTTATAAAATGCTTTAATAATAATTAAAACTATTTTAATCATTATTCCTTTTTCTAAACTATTTAGAAAATAATTCTCTCTCTCATTATTTCATCAAAGAAAATATTTTTTTATGGTGTGACTCTGTAGGTTCAATATTATTCCGGTAGTAGAAATAAATAATAATAAACTTTTATTAATTATTTATATGAATATTAAAATTCACTAAATATAATTAACTGATTAATTATATTTATTCTACATCGTGAGTGATGCTTCTCAACATATCGCGACTATCCGAATAATATGAATTCACTGCTTAGAATACCAAGAACCTGTCAGTGATTAGTTACCGTACAATGAATTCCTTCTACCCTTATAATATCCTGATTAAATACAAGGGATGGATCTTATGGCAGGCCTATCAAATTTAATCATATGATTTCTTATTCATAATGCAAAGTTCATATTAATGCAAATTAGAAACTCCTTTCTAATTTCATACACTCTGGCCAGAGATTCCAGAAATCGCATACTAAGAATAACATAGGATATTCTTTTCCTATACTGGAAGGGGTAGATCCTCTATTGACGTTAACTATCTCTGTACACAAATCCCTTTTCCCAGAATAGACCTAATGGATGTCTTTGAGACAAAGGACTAAACCAAAGCACAGTTCATTATATACAAGATAACTTTAACGATCTCAACTCTAAGGACACTTGTACAACTATCGCTCAGTGAATCACTATTGACACGTGAGTAATCTCCATTAGTTGTTCAACTTATCTAGTCATGTTCAGTGAACCTATTCTCTAATAAGCACCTACATACTAGCTATGGTGTCACCACACAAATGCCTATGAGAACAGACATCCTCCTGAAGGGAGCAAGCATAGTATGTACCAATGTTTGCGGATCCACTAAAATCCGATTAGTTATCCTATGATCAGGAACTGTTTAAGTCTAAAGTTGTCATCTCTCACTATTATAATCTCATTATAATTCTAGAAGGTTTACTCTAAACTAAGGAACATCTTATTTAATACACTTTAAATAGATAAATCCCATAATAAAAACATAACAAGTCTTTTATTAATTTCAATGAAATCAAATAGGAATACAAGAAATTTCTTCCTAACTCATCATACATGATTGAATTTAGGACAAACACTTTCATCTCCTCAATTTGGTTCTGAAGTTGTCTAAAGAATCCAAATTCATTTTCATTATTGATACCCAGCATCTCTTGCATTTTTCTGAGTGTATCATTGCTTTATATTTGCAGCTGGTCTTCAAGTCTAAAAAATCTCCTGACAAACTTTTCATCTCTAAACTCCATCATCCAGTAGGGTCTAAAATGCACTATATCACCAGTATATGGGATATTCAACAATCTAGGAAGTGCTTTTGGATCTCTCCAGCTTTGTCTGATTTTACTGATCTTGCTAAGTACTTCTGATTTGGCCACCTTAGTGAATCCAAAATCTTTCTTCATAGCAGAAAACACCTTCACTAGAATATTGTAGCCTTCATTGAGAATTCTATAAAGAGGCCATGTAATCTCCTTGCCACCCTTATATCTGAACACTAATCTTTCTGGAAGCTTTTATGAAGCATCAATATTTCCTCTAGCTCATCAAGATAGAGATTTATGTCAGATATTTATTTGATGTCACATATGAAGAGTTGGTCCTTCTTATTGACTGTGGGTTTTGGCTTGGAGATGGCTTTGAATTGAGGTGGGTTAGTCTTGATTCCTTTATGTTTCCTTCTTGGAGTCTTCTTTTTGACAAGTAGTGGTAGGTTTAAATCAGGTAGAGGTAAATTGTCCCAATCTATGGGTTCATCATTAGGTATGACTGGTTCACCATGGAAATTTACACCTAGATGAACCTTGAATTCAACTGGCTCCACAGTGGGAACAGTTGGTTGACTTGAGGTTTTAGATTGTGTTGGATCAGCTTCTATTTCTTCATCTTCAATAATCTTCCTCTTGAATCTTTCCATCCATTACCCTTTTCATGTCTTCTTTGGTGTTTGTTTTTCTTCAGGTAAAGATATCTATAACGACTCGTGTATTTTTATATTATTTAAATGTGTAATTGTGGAATTATTAAAAAAATAAAATATGTGTATAGTTTTTGTCAGCTCGGTGTTGTTTTATTATTATGTATGTGTGATTTATGGTGTACCTTGTTGTCCGCGTAATTAATTATGAAGTTGTGTTGAATTATTTTCGCCTTTAAAAGTGGATTTAATGCAAATTTATTTGTATAAATATGTGGATTGTCTCTAAAATTGTTTTTATGGTTTTATAATTACAATAATTATTTTTAGGATTTGATAAAATTTAAAAATCAATATTTTATCAATTATATAGCCCTGAATGATTTTCTGATTTCATTTATTTGTAAAATCCGTATTTAATTCCAGAATTCTTCAAAAACTATGAAACTCATATTTATTTAAGTTTGGAATATTCCAAAAAATTTAAAAGTAATTTGAGAATTTTTGGGATTAATTTCAACCGCACTTCGATTCATTTAACTGCTAAAAGCGGGTACGAGTTGCGTTTCAAAAATAGTCTAAAAATTATGGGAAATTATTTTTAATAACTTTAAATTATTTATGATATTTTAAAACTATTTTGGTAATTTTCCGAGTTTGTTTTATTCCCAACTCGATTCATTAAATTATGAAATAGCGAAACAGATAGAGGGTCACATTACATTTGATTAATATGTGTCCCAATTACGAGACACATGTCAGTCAATTGAGCTTAGATAAGCCACGTGTTACCTGCAGATTGGATGGAGGGAAATAAAAATAAAATAAATATAATATAATAAAAAAAACACATGGACATACACCCCTTCCCTGTAACCCTTTTTTTCTCAGGTTTTTTCAGCAGAATCAAAACTCTCGAGGGTTGAATCTCTCACCCCCGCATTTTCTGATTTCCTTCTATTGATCCCTCTTCTCCCCTATTTCTCCTATCAATTTTTTCCCTTCGTGAGTTTCACGGTGTTCCGCCGCTGCTCCGTGACCTTGTTCGCCGCCTTGATTTTCTGGCTAACATCTCTGTTATTAAGTGATGGCTTCGGCTTCACTATTGTTTGACTGGGTATATGTATACGTGTTATGTATGTATAATAGTTAATCATATGGTGTGCCTACGCTATGTTTCCTGTCGATTTCATTCTTGTTTCTCGGCCGCTGTCCCTTTTTCCGGCCGGTTATGGCTGTACTGATTTCTGTGTTAGCTTAATTCGAATGTTTCCTTGAATTTCAGGGATTATATTTATGAAATAAATATTGTCCGAGAAATTAATATTTAACCGGTGAAATTTATTAAATTTTGCTGCCGTCCGCGATGAATTTTTTTACGAGCGGACGATGGACCGTGATGAATTAATTCTGAGTCCTAAAATTTTAAAATAATTAATCAAACCCTTTTTAAGTCGTATCGTTAATTAAATTTATTGTGATTGATGAATTGTGTCGGTGAGTGGGAATGTAAATTGATTGATTGTTGGGTTGTTGTTGATGTGACGTCGAATTGTTTCGACGGGTAGACCGATAAACAAAGAAAATGCTGCCCGAAGTTTTGGGAAAATTAATTTCGAAAATACGGGGACATATCCTATGATTTCCGAGGTTACTAGTTCAATATATATATATATACGTATATCATTATAAATAAGTATTTTACAGTACCTACTGGTGTGTTGTGTCGGAATATTTTACAAAGTATATGACAACCCTATTTTCGAACGTTGGTTATATGTATTTTCTAAAAATGATCATTGGACCAAGTTGTGAATATTGAACCAAATCTTGAATGCATGAATCCTAATTGTTGCGTGTATTATGATAATACTAATAATTATGAGTCGGGATTGTTATCGCTTGGGTACGATTGGTATCGTTGATATGTCAAGCATAACTGGGTATCTAACATAGAGTATTTCGACCCTGTAGGTTCTAGTCGGGAAACCGAAAGTGGACGTTGGACTAAAGATAACTTAATGGTCAGTCAATGAGCTCAATAGGGTTTCAACCGAAAAACCTGAGTGTCGAAGTCAAATCCAGGGTGATCTAGTGGTTGGAGGTTAAAGCCTGAGCGCCCGAGTCGGCTCAGAGTCGATCAGTAATAGTTGTAAAGCTCTGCAAGGCAAGTATTTTTAAATATTTCTCGAGATATATTGCAAATATTTCTAAATTCTCTTGTGACAAATTGTTAATATTCAAATAGCACTGTTTTATATTGTGAGTAGTTGGAATCATACAGCCTTGAACCTGGATCACATCATTTGATCTTTGAGCCGTAAGCCTTATTCTTTTTAAACCATCCCTTGTTTATTTCCAGATACCAAACCACACAAATATGATACTACTCCCCAAATGTATAACTACCAAACACTAAACACTGGAACATAATTGTTTGAACATACAGAAACTTTTATACCCTAACCATTCTTTATAACATCAAAGAACTAAACCTTGAAAAATCATTGTTCGTCTAATACCTGATTCTCTTACAGGCTGGAGGCCATTTCTTATACATACTTTGATATACCCTCGTGGTACCCATAAATTTCACCATGCTCTTATGCAAATGTTTTAGTACTGTTGATTATGATCCTGTTTTATTGAGTTATATTGTTTATCATATTGAACTGATTTAGAATTGGATAGTTTTCTTTATGTGGACCAGATCCGTGGTTAGACTAGATTCGTGGTCAAATTAGGCCAATGTTTGCCTTGGATCCAGTTTATAGAGCAGAGTAGTGTGCCTTGCTCGGGGTTAGTGCGTGACTGATTAGCAGCCAAACCTTGGTTTTAAAATTAAAAAAAATAAATATCCAATTCTAATGATTGTTTAACAAGAAACTTGATTCTTCTGAATCATTCCATTTCAACATTTTTAACCTACGTTATCGTTATTATGACTTGCTGAGCTAGTTAGCTCACTCTTGCGAATATTTTTATGTATTTTACAGTTAAAAAATATATGGTTGATAGTGAGGTTCCTCAGTCCAGAGTACGAGCTAAGATTCCAGATTGAGTTGGATCGAGCTAGCAGGAGCTTTATATGGTAGTGAAATAGTAAGATTGTAAGAACAATTTCATTATCAGTTGTAAGTTAAATTAGTTAGAATTTGGGTACGTTGTAATAAAAGTTAAGGTTATGGCTTGTTTTCATATTTTAACCTGTTGCGATCCGTGGTTGTGTAAAGTAGGGTCATTGTAAATAATATTTCTTATACAGGTTTATATATTGTGTTTATCATGTGGACCCCAAACTTCTGACCCGGGTTTGGAGGGCGCCACAGGTTGGTATTAGAGCTGCAGGTTATAAGTCAACAAAACAAGCCTAGCTTGTCAGGATTGGATAGAGGGTTAGGATTAGGAATAGGAAATAGAAAGATAAGACGTCGCGAGGTTGAGTGTGACTATATAGTAGGTCTCCGGCACGATTCGTGTTGCAATTCGAGATTCTTAGCTTGCGACGTGATTTCCAGATAACGACAATGGCAGATCCTGTTTTCCCTTTATCATCTGATCATTCGGAGCCTTCCGTTCGAGGATCGTCATCTTTTCCCAGATTTGATTTGCACCTTATTCTTCCATCAGTATTAATGGTATTACCTTCTGTTATGACAGTTGCACTTTTTCAAGCTATTCTACGCTATTCTACCACCTCTTGATACGAGACTACCTATTTAAGAACCTCCATCTGTTTATTCTTGTTTTAATGGACATTCGGATGTGAATGTATCTTTTCAGTTTATCCTACACCCTATTTTATACCGCCAGTTTAAAACTTGTCCTATGGAACAACAATACCTATAAGGATGGATTTGAGAGCTACAGTAAATGGTGAGTACCTGAGATATAAATAAAGGTAAGAAGAAGTTTAGAAAGAAGATTTCAGTGTTCTGGAGGATAGCTGCTACCAGGTTAAAAGAAGCCATTAGTGACTAGGCCACCCATGACTAGCTTGTGGAATGGATTAGATGAGTTTTGAAAGAGAGTTAGAGAGGAGTATGGATTTAGAACTTTCTTGAAGTTAGATAATGGTGTTATGATGATGTGATATATTTATAATAATAATATGATGTGACATCAGCTGACTTGTTGACTATTGAATAGCTTGTTCTACTTAATGACTACAAAGATGATGACGGGAGTATTACCAGTATGGAAGCTTTAATATGAAGATACGAATAAGATAACATGCAATGATAATTGAAGTTTTCATCGATTTAGGAAGGTAAATGGACTCAATAAAGGATAGAAGATAGATTAAAGTGAATGGACCTTTATATGATTGTTTCCTTAAATTGGTACTTTGTTATGGGTAAGGAGGATAACAACCAACTCATATAGTAATGACGACCAGATGTACAATTTTCAAAATTTTTAAACAAGTTTTCGAAAAAGATTTTCCCTTACAAAATTTCTAAAAGCCTTTTTGAATAAAGTAAGTTTTAACAATTGGTTGTCCAGTTACTACTTGAGTTTCTTGTTTGTTATAAGACCAGATTACTTAAAAAGTACGTGTTCCAGAAATTAGTACGGTTGATTCCGAGGGCCAAGTGGACCCGCTATTACTAAAAAGTTTTGATTAATCCTAACGGCATAGTGTGAATCTTGTTTGCTGAGATTAACAACAGAACCAGAGTACGGAGAAGCTATTCATCCAGTTGCAAAGACCATTAAAGTTTAAAAAATTCATTGATTTAAAAGGAGCCTGAGCATGACCGAAGAAGATTGGGAAGATTTTCGGACTTTTCTAAAGGAAAAACATTATAACAAAAGAATCGATATGTTGAATGATTCGTGGTTATTCTATTTTGCAAAGATAAAACTTGAAGTTATCTGGTAAGAGTACGATTATGATCAAATTGCTAAGTATTATAGATACAGGTACGAAGCTAAAGACACAAATAAGTAAGAATCTATTTTAGTGCTTAAATTACGATGACATTTCAGCGGACTTTCTGAAGTTATTAAATGAATCGAATTGGATTTATTGATCGAACAAGCTCAGAAGATGTACGTAAGTGAAATGTGGATGGCGACAAATAGTATCATTCTTTTCTACAATATTACAGTATATATTTTTTTGGGTTCCTAAATATGCATGAACTTCTTTCCTTAATAAATTATTTATGGTGATAAGAAAAAGGATGATATTTCATTCCTTTCAAATTTAATTGTTCCCCTAAAGTTTTGCTTTCTGATTGGGACAAACAGTGTTATGGTGAGACACTTTGTCAGAATGACAAAGAGTCGGGTGGGACGCCACCTAATCATGTGTTGTATGCCATATTGTATGAAAGACTGGCCATCTGAAGTACCAATGTGGTTGTCTCATTCTTATTCAAATCATTACTTCTTCTTTCTTTTCCACTCTAAGCTTATTAAATTGTGAATCCTTCTAGTTGTTTTGTTGTACTTTCGTTCTTTGCAAGAGTTTTTCAAACAAAAATAAACGTATTATAAACCAAGCGGGCAAAGTTCCATCTACCTCTCATGTATGGAAAGAAAACAAAGGCATATGGCGAGGATTTCAAATCACTAGCCTCAGTCAGGGATGCACTAAGAGGCAAGGGAATCTACTCCAATAAGGAATACGTCTGCGAGAACGAGAGTTTGCGACTTTTTCTGTGAAATATGTTATTTAGAATACGGATGTGATGACATGAATGATTATTGTGGATACCTTATGCGTTAAAGTATTGAAAGATGTAGGAGCAACTTGATTGTTTATCTCTCAAGGGTTTGTTGATAAGATGAATTGCCCTGTTGAATTGATAAGATTATGACTAAAGGACTAGCAAGTCAAAAATGTGTAACTGTTAAATAAGTGAGTACCAATGGTAGAATTGAAATTTCTGGCAATAAACTAGTGAGGATTTGATTTTATTTAAGATAGGAATATTTACATTATTCTAAGAAATGGACTAACTATTTAAGCGTGATGCCAGATAAACCTTCAGGATGAAAAGATAATTCTGAAGACACTAAATGAGAATATGATGAGGTTTAGAGGACGAAGGATGGTAAATAATTTGTTAACGATGATTTAAGCTAAAAGATTATGGTGACCAGGATGTAAGCACTATGGTGATCATGTGATAAATAAAAGTCAGAAGCAAACAAAATTTGAAGATTTTATAGTAATTAATGAGTTTCAAGATATGTTTCTAGACGAGTTACCAACATTTCCTCCAGATAAAGAAATTAAGTTCACGATTGATCTAGAATCTGAAATGAAACCAGTGTCCAAGGCCCTACACAGAATGGTGCCAGTTAAAATGAAGGAGTTAGAAGAGCAAATGTAAGAGATGTTATAAGAAGAATCGATTAGACCTAATGTACCCCATAAGGTGCACCGATATTATTTGTTAATAAAAAGGATGGAAGTACGAGATTTGTGTCAACTAGCGAAAGCTCAACAAGTTTACTATCAAGAGTAAGTGTCTGTTACCTCGAACTAATGATATGTTTGATCAGATGAAAGAAGCAGAGTATTTTTGTAATATCCGGGTTATATCGTGTAATTATTTTTGCTATTATATAATTATTATGTGTGTTCAGTATCTATTCTGTGAGCTAATTGTTAAGTGTTATCTGTACTTGAATATTCAAAAATAATATTAATTGAGTATTTTAATTTTTATATGTCCAAAATAAAATATAGATAATTGTCATATCTTCCTAATTATTTTTATGTTGGTTTATGGATTTATAAGAATCATATAAAATTTCTAAAATCTTTTTCCGAGTAATTAAAGTCTATTTTACAAAAACGGGAACCAACCGACGTCACCCGTTGTTACGTTTTTCGAACCCGAAACTCTTTCGAGAACTCCTTCCTAACCTAATTGTAATATTCCGAGCATATTCCATGTTTCGACTTTTTCGATCCGGCGTACAGTTTGTCCTGCGCGGGTCCTGACGCAACATTTTCGATACAATATTCGTTTCGGTAAATCAATAAAACCCATATTTTCGATAAACGGGAGCTTTTTATTAAACTGTCACACTTATCACCTCGTAATACGTGTAACCAGGCGCTGAGACCAAGACTGCAGTACAAATTGTACTGATTTGGATAATTATCCCGAAAACCGATACCGTTTGGATCAGTTTTTACAAATAAATGTACCGTTTTATATCCAGAATGATCCAACGGGATACAAATTTTCCGTAATTATAAATAGCCTTTTACCGTATTTTATTTCGTATCAAAATCATTTGCAGATAGTTAATTATATAATTTTCAGAGAAAAGTCCTAATTTCCTAAAACTGTTCTAAGAATCAAACAGCAAAACGAAGGCGTTACCGATCTCTGTTTTCAAAGCTTGAGTACCCAAAATGAAGGATTTGAAGTGTTCTATCAGATTCTGAGCTTTGTTTCACTGCAGAAATCAAGGTTATTTTTCTAAAAAAAATTTATTTTCGAATTTATTTTATTAAAAATATGAAATTTTGTTCGGATGATTGTTTGTAAGATTTGATGATTGCATGTTGTAGAGCTTGTTTTCCTGATGATTTTCATATGTCATACGTCTGATTTGGAGTTCAATAACATGTTCAAATTTGAGTTTGATTTTCGAATTTCAAAATTAGGGTTTATAACCCGTATGAATGTTCTTAATTGAAATTTGGGGGTTTCTTATTCTATGATAGATTGATGTTGTGTTATAGTGGGTTGTATTCTATGTGAAATTTGCAATCTAGTCATATAAGTTTCATGAACCAACGAGGTCTATAGAGAAGGGAGTTGTGTTTTGAAGTTTTCCGATGTTCGCCGGAAACTGGAAAACTTCACGGCCAAATTCCGGCCAACTCAGGGATTGTTAGGATGAATTGATTGCATGGTTGTGTTCCTGATATTGTGTAGATGTGATCTGGAGGTGTTGGTGGGGTGAGGATGCCGGGAACGTGTTCTCCGGCGAACCCGACTGTTTTCCGGCGAAGGGCTGGAAAATTACAGTTTAGTACCCCAACTTTTGAAAATGATGCAGTTAGGTCCCTGAAGTTTCCAGACTTTGCAAATTTAGGATTCCTGTTTACAAAATGTTTAAAAATCATATTTCCTATTTATTTTTATTATAAAAATTCATTTTTAAATTCTGAAAATTCTAAAAATTATTATTTTAATTCTGAAAATTATTTTTAATTCACAAATAAATCTAAATTAATTAGTTAATTAATTTCAGTTAATTTATAATTGATTAATTGGTCAATTAATTCGAAAATTAATTGATTAATTGATTTAATTAATTATTAATTGATTTTAATTAATTATTTAATTAGATTTAATTATTTAAAAATGATTTAAAAATTCTGAAAAATAGTTTCGAGCTTTAAAATATTATTCTAAATTATTTCTAAGGCTCGATAATTATTCTAAAATTATTTCGGAGCCAGAATGGGCCAACCGAACCCTATTTATTAACCCGAAATTGATCCAACGACCCGTTTTAATTCCGAAAAATGTTTTAAAAATCATTTTAAATATCAGAAAGCCTATTTATGACCCGAGACTTCTTTATAAATAATATATCATTGATTACGTGATGTATTATGTGTTATATGTGACTTGTTAATTGACTATCGGTCTATATATTCGGTGTTTACTTGATTATTGCATAACTTTCAATCCGTTAATCGGATTTGGGTAAAACGAAGGGTAGATAGAAGTATGTGTTCAATAGAATTCCATGAGTAAATTATTGATAGATGCTTATGATATGTGAGCAGAAGAGGCAAGACGTAAGAAAGGGAAACAGGTAGTTGAGGAGTAAAACGGTTGTGATTGAAAGCGAGTGCAGTGTAGTAAGCTAATACCAGGCAAGTGTTCTGAACTTTCTCGAGATATTGTAGTACTTGATAATCCTGTGATATTGCAAGTGCTTTGAAGCACATAAACCTAAATCCTGATTTCAGTTATTTTTCTTGAGCCATGAATCATATTCTTTCTAATCCATTGATTATTGTATACCCAAACAAGAACCACAAATCTACGATACTACTTCACAAATACATACAAACTAAATACCAAACACTAAAATGAACTATTATATACTCAACCCATGGTATCTTATACTTTGAAAGACCAAATCCTTGAAACCTTGAAACGTTGATTCCTTTGTTATCCAATTCTTTCATTACCTAGCATCCAAGCTTTTAAATTGCCTTATTGATCCTTACAAGGATTGAAACCCTTTCATTGTTAAACATTTATTGTTGTTAATGATTTCGGTTATTGTTTATTATTGCATATTCTGTTATTATGTTAGAATTGGATTGTTTTTTATAAAATTGTGGACCAGATTCATGGTCAGACCATATAATGGTCAAGTTAGGCCAATGTGTGCCTTGGATCCAGTAGTTAGAGCAATATTGTGTGCCTTGCTCGGGGTTAGTGCGTGACTGATCAGCAGCCTAACCTTGGTTTTTAAATTAAAAATATAATATCCAATTCTAAATCAGAATCCATTGTTCACTTGATATTATAACCATATTCATCTGATGATCATTATTCTCAGTTTTGTCATTGTGACTTGCTGAGCTAGTTAGCTCATTTGTGCGATATTGTTTATATTCTTTCCAGTTAAAAAGGAACCAATTGGTAAAGAGGATCCCCAGTCCAGCGCGAGAGCTAGGGGTTCAGATTGAGAAAGCGGAGCTAGTAGGCTTCTTTTGGAATAATTTAAGTTTGTAAAAGTTTGTAATAATGTTTAATACTCAGTTTGAATTTGAAATAGTTGGGATTTGAACGGTTTGTAATATATTAGTGTGTTTGGCTTGTGTGCATACTTTAACCTATTGCGGTCCGTGGTGGTTGGTAAGTAGGGTCACTGCATATATTATTATTATCTTTATTATTGTTATAAGCAGGTTATAATTAAGGTGTGTGTGTGGACCCCAAACTTCTGACCCGGGTTTGGAGGGCGCCACAGTTTTGGTATCAAGGCTACAGGTTATAAGTCACTGACACAAGCCTAGGTTGACGGGAATGGGTAGAAGGATAGGATTAGAAGTAAGGTATAGGATGATAGAATGTTGAGAGGTTGAGTGTTATGGCATAACCGGTATTAGTATAGTTTGCATTGTGGTACGAGATTCTTATATTATGATATGATTTCAGATAGCAGAGATGGCCGACTCTTTTATTCCCGTATCAGCTGATCACTCAGAGCCTTCAGTTAGAGCACCAGCAGCGGATCCACGTCCTGTTATTCCACCAGCATTGGCTATTCTACCTCCACCGGTGTTACAGCCCGTACCATTGCAGGTTATTCCACCTCCAGGCATGAGGCCACCTGTCAGAGGACCCCCACCTGCTGATTCAGGCTTTACTAGTCATTCAGTCACAGGAGTACCTTTCCAGTTCTCTTCCTATCCTGTCCCATATCATCAGTTTGAGGCTTGCCTTATGGAGCAGCGATTCCTACAGGGTCAGATCCAGGAGTTATTGTATATCATGCGTACCAGAGAGATGGGGAGTGGTGAGAGGCGACTGAGGGAGAGGCTCCAGGCGTTTCGTAGAGCAGCTACTGTGAGGATTGCTGAGGCTACACATGAGGACATCACCCCTGATTTCCTAGTGGAGTGGGCTAAGTGGGTTCTAGAGGAGCTTGAGGAGATAGGAGGTCCAGATTTGCCATGAGCCAGAGATTCTGAGATGGAGATGCTGAGCAGTGTTGTTATGATTATGTAGTATGGACAGTAGTGTGTAGTGTATATCAGTAGACTTTTGAGTTGTATTTATAGACTAGCGATGTTGACTAGTGAGTAGGTTATTGTACCCTTTTTGCTTTTACTTTCGAAGCGTCTTTACGCTTGTACTACCTAAAACTTTTGATCTATATATCAGTACCTTTTCTTTTCCAACACTATCATTTACTTTATCACACCTGTTTTACTTTACCTTATTTATTGCGCCAGTGTACCCTGTGATACCATGTACCCTGTTTTCCATAACTTTTTATATTCTGTAAAGAACCATGCAATTTACTTAGTTACAACTATTTTCAAAAAGAGATATTCCTGTTTTACAAAACTTTTCTTTTATACAAAGATTTGATTCAAAAGCTAAATAAATTGATTGATTTTTTAAAGAAAATGCCTCCCAGAAGAAATACCCGCCCCAACACCCAGAATGAAGAAACTAATAACAACAACAATAACAACCAAGATGATATAAACCAGAATGTGAACCCAGGACCCATGGACCCAGCAATAGCCCAGATTCTTCAAATCTTGGCCCAACAAACAGTTCACCTGGCACAACAACAGCAGAGACAGACCATTCCCCAGGTAACTTTCAAAACTTTTCAGGTAGTAAACCCACCAGAATTCAAGGGTTCCTTAGAGCCAATTGAAGCAAATGTGTGGTTAAAGTAAATAGAGAAGGCATTTGCCTTGGTAAAAGTGAAAGAGGAGCAGAAGGTTGAATTTGCAAGTTACTATCTGAAGAATGAGGCCACCTATTGGTGGGAGATGATGAAGACATTGAAAGCACAGATGTTATTACTTGGGAAAGGTTTAAGGAATTGTTTTTAGAAAAGTATTTTCCTCAGTTTGTTCAGGATCAAATGGAGCTGAAGTTTTTAGAATTAAAGCAAGGGAACATGTCGGTAACAGATTATGAGGGGAAGTTTGAGGAATTGTCAAGGTATGTGCCGTCGTATGTTGATACTGATAGAAAGAAAGCTAAGAGATTCCAGCAAGGCTTGAAGCCATGGATCAGAGGGAAGGTAGCTATTTTTGAATTGGATACCTATGCCGGAGTTGTACAGAAAGCTATGATCGCAGAGACAGAGAGTGAGATGTTCCAGAAAGAAAAAGAAAGCAAGAAAAGGAAAGTTGAGGGAAGTGAGGGTCAGTCACAAACAGGGAAGTTTCCAAATTTTAAGAAGGGCGAGTTTCAGCCAGGGAGAAATTTTAATTTCAGGAGACAAAATGCAGGAGACGGAGGCGAGGGCAATCGTTCAGCTAATGTGAACCAGCCGAATCAATTGAGATTAACTTTTCTAGATTGTCAAGTATGTGGAAAGAAGCATGGAGGAGTTTGTAACAAGTTGAATGTGGTATGTTTTAAAAGCAACCAGAAAGGGCACTACTCGAGGGAGTGCCGAAATCAGCCAGCAAGAGAGCCCGCAAATAAGGATCAGCCTATCCGGAATCCAGCAGTGAAAGTTCCAGTCATTGGATTTACATGCTTTAAATATGGGAAGCCAGGACATATGGCCAGGGATTGCAAGACACCAACCCCAGTCAGTAATACATTAAGGATTATGGGATTTACCCCAACAGTGAATGAGACTCCGAGGGCTAGAGTTTTTGACATGTCGGTGAAGGATGCAATCCAGGATACGGATGTCGTGGCAGGTACGCTTAATGTGAATTCTTTATGTGCCAAAGTGTTAATAGATTCGGGAGCAACTTGATCGTTTGTTTCACAAGATTTTGTTAGTAAGTTAAATTGTCCAGTTGGGTATTTAAATGAAATAATAACTGTGGAATTAGCAAATTAAGAATGTGTAACGGTTAACCAAGTTTGTGGGAATTGTGAGATTGAGATTTCTGGTAGTAAATTTTGTGTAGATTTGATACCGTTTAAGTTAGGAGAATTTGACGTTATATTAGGAATGGATTGGTTATCTAAGCATGATGCTCAGATAGATTGTCGAAATAAGAAAGTAATGGTGAAAACGCCAGACGAAAGAATAGTAACGTTTAAGGGACAGAAGCAGGTAAAGAAGTTCTTAACGATGATTCAAGCCAAGAAGTTACTACGACAAGAATGTGAGCATTTCGTAGCATATGTGATCGACAGAAGTCAGGAGTCAGCAAAACTTGAAAATATTCCAGTTGTGATGGAATTTCCAGACGTATTTCCCGACGAGTTACCAGGACTTCCTCCAGATAGAGAAATTGAGTTTGCAATCGACTAATCACCTAGAACCGAACCAGTATCCAAGGCCCCGTATAGAATGACGCCCGTTGAGATGAAAGAATTAGCAAAACAATTGCAAGAGCTGTTAGAGAAAGGAGTAATTAGACCCAGCGTATCCCCGTGGGATGCACCGGTATTATTTGTCAAAAAAAAGGATGGAAGCATGAGACTGTGCATCGACTATAGGGAGCTCAACAAGTTGATGATTAAGAATAAGTATCCGTTACCCATAATTAATGATTTGTTTGACCAATTGAAGGGAGCCAAGTATTTCTCTAAAATCGATTTAAGATCGGGATATCATCAACTGAAGATCAAACCAGAAGATATACCAAAGACAGCTTTCAGAACAAGGTATGGACATTATATATTTTTAGTGATGTCTTTTGGATTGACCAACGCCCCAGCAGCGTTTATGGACCTGATGAACAGAATTTTCAAGGAATATTTGGACAAGTTCGTTATAGTATTTATAGACGATATTTTGATCTATTCAAAGACGGAGGAGGATCATAAGGAACATTTAAGGACAGCTTTAGAGATTTTAAGGAAAAAGATGTTATATGCTAAATTGTCGAAGTGTGAGTTTTGGCTACAGGAAGTTCAGTTCTTAGGACACATAGTAAGTAACGAAGGGATCAAAGTGGACCCGGCAAAGATCGAGGCAATTACGAATTGGGAAAGACCGAGAACACCCACTGAGGTAAGAAGTTTCTTGGGATTGGCAGGATATTATCAACGATTCGTTCAGAATTTCTCAAGAATTGCAACACCATTGACAAAGCTTACACGAAAGAATGAAAAGTTTATATGGAATGACAAGTGCGAAGAAAGTTTTCAGGAATTGAAGCGGAGATTAATCACAGCACCTGTTTTGTCACTTCCAGACGATCAAGGAAATTTCGTAATTTATAGCGATGCTTCTTAAAAAGGATTAGAATGTGTTCTTATGCAGCATGACAAGGTGATTGCGTATGCGTCAAGGCAATTGAAACCACACGAACAGAAGTACCCTACTCATGATTTGGAGTTAGCAGCTATAGTTTTCGCTTTGAAGATTTGGAGACATTATTTGTATGGAGAAAAGTGTGAGATTTTCACGGATCACAAAAGTTTGAAATATATATTTACCCAGAAGAAACTTAATATGAGACAAAGGAGATGGTTAGAATTGATCAAGGATTATGATTGCTCGATTAATTATCATCCCGTTAAGGCGAACGTTGTAGCAGATGCGTTAAGTCGGAAGGAAAGGTTAAATGTGTTATCCGTACCTGAAGAGATATATAAAGAATTTCAAAAATTGGAATTGGAGATTAGAATTTGCAAGCCTGAGGAAGCAAAAGTGTACGGTATGATTTTCCAATCGGAGTTATTGGAGAAAATAAAGAAATGCCAGAAAGAGGTAATGGATCAAGATATAAATAGTTTGGTAGGTGAGGAATTATGCACGCAACAAGATGATCAAGGTATTTTTAGGTTTTCCTCAATAATTTGGATTCCACCAGTGACGGAGCTGAAAAATGAAATTTTACAAGAGGCACATAGTTCAAGATATTCCATCCATCCAGGGAGTACCAAAATGTACAGAGATTTAAAGAAGAATTATTGGTGGCCAGATATGAAGAGGGAAATTGCGGAATGGGTTAGCAAATGCTATACCTGTCAGAAAGTTAAAGCAGAGCATCAGAGACCCAGCGGATTGCTACAGCCATTGGAGATTCCAGAGTGGAAGTGGGAACATATTGCCATGGATTTCATAGTTTGATTACCAAGGACAAGGGCTAATCATGATGTCATTTGGGTTATAGTAGATAGACTTACCAAGTCAGCTCATTTTCTGCCTATAAATGAAAGATTTTCGCTCGACAAGTTAGTTCATATGTACTTGAAAGAAATTGTAGTTCGTCATGGAGTTCCAGTGTCTATTGTATCTGATCGAGATCCAAGATTTAATTCAAGATTTTGGAAGAGTTTTAAAGAATGTTTGGGAACAAGACTGAATATGAGTACAGCTTATCACCCCCAAACGGATGGCCAAAGTGAAAGAACGATTCAGACAATCGAGGACATGCTACGTGTTTGTGCTATTGATTTCAAAGGAAGTTGGGACGAGCATTTACCCCTGGTAGAGTTTGCTTATAACAACAGTTATCACGCCAGCATTGGGATGCCACCTTATGAAGCCCTTTATGGACGCAAATGTAGATCTCCAGTATATTGGGACGAAGTAGGAGAACGCAAAATACTCGGACCTGAATTGGTGCAGCAAACAAAGGAAGTTGTTGAAATTATCCAGAAAAGATTAATAGCCGCACAAGATCGTCAGAGAAAATATGCAGACCAATTAATAAAAGACATGGAATTTGAAGAAGGAAGCTTGGTATTATTGAAAGTATCACCGTGGAAAGGACTAACGAGGTTTGGGAAGAAAGGGAAGCTAAACCCAAGATATGTTTGACCTTTTGAAATCCTAAAGCTTATTGGAAAAATAGCTTACGAATTGGCGTTACCTCCGTACATGGAGCACATTCACAATGTTTTTCACATATCAATGCTTAAGAAATATAATCCAGACTCCAGGCATATAATAGAATATGAGCCAATAGAACTTCAAGCAGATTTATCATATGTAGAGTGTCCGATAGAGATTCTAGAGGAAAGAGAGAAAGTATTGAGAAATAAAGTGGTAAAGTTAGTAAGAGTATTGTGGAGAAACCCAAAGGTTGGAGAGTCAACCTGGGAGTTAGAAAGTGATATAAGAGAAAAGTACCCTCATTTGTTTTCTTAGAGATCCCGAGGACAGAATCCTTTTAAGGGGGGAAGGATGTAATATCCGGGATATATCGTGTAATTATTTTTGCTATTATATAATTATTATGTGTGTTCAGTATCTATTCTGTGAGCTAATTGTTAAGTGTTATCTGTACTTGAATATTCAAAAATAATATTAATTGAGTATTTTAATTTTTATATGTCCAAAATAAAATATAGATAATTGTCATATCTTCCTAATTATTTTTATGTTGGTTTATGGATTTATAAGAATCATATGAAATTTCTAAAATCTTTTTCCGGGTAATTAAAGTCTATTTTATAAAAACGGGAACCAACCGACGTCACCCGTTGTTACATTTTTGGAACCCGAAACTCTTTCGAGAACTCCTTCCTAACCTAATTGTAATATTCCGAGCATATTCCATGTTTCGACTTTTTCGATCCGGCGTACGGTTTGTCCTGCGCGGGTCCCGGCGCAACATTTTCGATACAATATTCGTTTCGGTAAATCAATAAAACCCGTATTTTCGATAAACGGGAGCTTTTTATTAAACTATCACAATTATCACCTCGTAATACGTGTAACCAGGCGCTGAGACCAAGACCGCAGTACAAATTGTACTGATTTGGATAATTATCCCGAAAACCGATACCGTTTGGATCAGTTTTTACAAATAAACGTACCGTTTTATATCCGGAATGATCCAACGGGATACAAATTTTCCGTAATTATAAATAGCCTTTTACCGTATTTTATTTCGTATCAAAATCATTTGCAGATAGTTAATTATATAATTTTCAGAGAAAAGCCCTAATTTCCTAAAATTGTTCTAAGAATCAAACAGCAAAACGAAGGCGTTACCGATCTCTGTTTTCAAAGCTTGAGTAACCAAAACGAAGGATTTGAAGTGTTCTATCAGATTCTGAGCTTTGTTTCACTGCAGAAATCAAGGTTATTTTTCTAAAAATTTATTTATTTTCGAATTTATTTTATTAAAAATATGAAATTTTGTTCGGATGATTGTTTGTATGATTTGATGATTTGATGATTGCATGTTGTAGAGCTTGTTTTCCTGATGATTTTCATATGTCATACGTCTGATTTGGAGTTCAATAACATGTTCAAATTTGAGTTTGATTTTCGAATTTCAAAATTAGGGTTTATAACCCGTATGAATGTTCTTAATTGAAATTTGGGGGTTTCTTATTCTGTGATAGATTGATGTTGTGTTATAGTGGGTTTTATTCTCTGTGAAATTTGCAATCTAGTCGTATAAGTTTCATGAACCAACGAGGTCTGTAGAGAAGGGAGTTGTGTTTTGAAGTTTTCCGATGTTCGCCGGAAATTGGAAAACTTCACGGCCAAATTCCAGCCAACTCAGGGATTGTTAGGATGAATTGATTGCATGGTTGTGTTCCTGATGTTGTGTAGATGTGATCTGGAGGTGTTGGTGGGGTGAGGACGCCGGGAACGTGTTTTCCGGCGAAGGGCTGGAAAATTACAGTTTAGTACCCCAACTTTTGAAAACGATGCAGTTAGGTCCCTGAAGTTTCCAGACTTTGCAAATTTAGGATTCATGTTTATAAAATGTTTAAAAATCATATTTCCTATTTATATTTATTATAAAAATTCATTTTTAAATTCTGAAAATTCTAAAAATTATTATTTTAATTCTGAAAATTATTTTTAATTCACAAATAAATCTAAATTAATTAGTTAATTAATTTCAGTTAATTTATAATTGATTAATTGGTCAATTAATTCAAAAATTAATTGATTAATTGATTTAATTAATTATTAATAGATTTTAATTAATTATTTAATTCGATTTAATTATTTAAAAATGATTTAAAAATTCTAAAAAATAGTTTCGAGCTTTAAAATATTATTCTAAATTATTTCCAAGGCTCGATAATTATTCTAAAATTATTTCGGAGCCAGAATGGGCCAACCGAACCCTGTTTATTAACCCGAAATTGATCCAACGACCTGTTTTAATTCCGAAAAATGTTTTAATAATCATTTTAAATACCAGAAAGCCTATTTATGACCCGAGACTTCTTTATAAATAATATATCATTGATTACGTGATGTATTATGTGCTATATGTGTCTTGTTAATTGACTATCGGTCTATATATTCGTTATTTACTTGATACTTTCAATCCGTTAATCGGATTTGGGTAAAATGAAGGGTAGATAGAAGTATGTGTTATATAGAATTCCATGAGTAAATTATTGATAGATGCTTATGATATGTGAGCAGAAGAGGCAAGACGTAAGAAAGGGAAACAGGTAGTTGAGGAGTAAAACGGTTGTGATTGGAAGCGAGTGCAGTGTAGTAAGCTAATACCAGGCAAGTGTTCTGAACTTTCTCGAGATATTGTAGTACTTGATAATTCTGTGATATTGCAAGTGCTTTGAAGCACAGAAACCTAAATCCAGGTTTCAGTTATTATTCTTGAGCCATGAATCATATTCTTTCTAATCCATTGATTATTGTATACCCAAACAAGAACCACAAATCTACGATACTACTTCACAAATACATACAAACTAAATACCAAATCAGAATCCATTGTTCACTTGATATCATAACCATATTCATCTGATGATCATTATTCTCAGTTTTGTCATTATGACTTGCTGAGCTAGTTAGCTCATTTGTGCGATGTTGTTTATATTCTTTCCAGTTAAAAAGGAACCAATTGGTAAAGAGGATCCCCAGTCCAGCGCGAGAGCTAGGGGTTCAGGTTGAGAAAGCGGAGCTAGTAGGCTTCTTTTGGAATAATTTAAGTTTGTAAAAGTTTGTAATAATGTTTAATACTTAGTTTGAATTTGAAATAGTTGGGACTTGAATGGTTTGTAATATATTAGTATGTTTGGCTTGTGTGCATACTTTAACCTGTTGCGGTCCGTGGTGGTTGGTAAGTAGGGTCACTGCATATATTATTATTATCTTTATTATTGTTATAAGCAGGTTATAATTAATGTGTGTGTGTGGACCCCAAACTTCTGACCCGGGTTTGGAGGGTGCCACAATTTTCTATGAATGATTTAAGATTTGGGTATTACTAATTGAAGATTGAACCTGTGGACATATCAAAGATAACTTTCAGAATAAAGTACTGTTGTTATAAAACTCTAGTAATGTTATTTGGATTAACCTATATACTAGTAATATTTAAACTGGATGGACAGAATCTTTAAGGAATATCTGGATAAGTTTCTTAAAGTCAATGGAGGACCATGCAAAGTATCTAATGATAACTGGGGAGTCGGAAAAGAAAGAAGTTGTATATAAAGTTTGCAAAGTGAGAGCTTTGATGGTAGGAAGTATAATTCTTAGTATAAATAGGTAGTGAAGAGGAGACAAAAGGGGGATCCAACAGGGATTAAAGTTACTATGAATGAAGAACGACCAAAAGCACCAACAAAAGTAAGAAGTTTTATTATTTGCCGGTTATTATTGGAAATTTGTTCAAGATTTCTTGAAAGTTGCAACATCTTTGACGAAGCTAACCAGGAAAAGCAAGAAGTTTATATAAAATGGAGAAGGGTGAAGAAAGTTTTACGGAGTTAAAGGAGGGAATGGTTACAACACCTACTTTATCAATTTGAAAGTATCACGAAGATTTTGTAGTCTATAGTGATACTTCTCATAATGGAATAGGATGTGTGTTGATGCAGCACAATAAAGTTATTGTATATGCATCCAGACAATCAAAACCTTATGAACAGAAGTACCCTACTCATAACTTGGAACTAGCAGTAATACTATTCGCTCGGATAGATTGGGAAACATGATATGCATGGAGAAAGGTGTGAGATCTATACGGACCATAAGAGTTTGAAGTATGTATTTACAAGGAAAAGCAAATGTAGTGGCAAATGATAAGCAAAATGAAGAAAGTATACATAGAGACTACACCAGAAGAATTATCTATAGTTTTTTGGAAGTCGGAATTGGAAGTCATAATTTATAATCCAAAGGAAGCAAGGTAGAATAGTATGACCTTTCAGTCAGAGTTATTAAGAGAAAATAATGGGATGTCAAAAATAGATAGTGGATCAGGATGTTAACGGTTTAGTAAAAAAATTTATGCGCCCAGAAGAATGATCACTGTATTCTAAAATATTCTTCTAGAACTTGGGTATAACAAGTAAAAGAATTAAGAAATGAGATCCTATAGGGAATTCACAATATAAAGTATTTAATTTATTCAAGAAATGCCAAGATATACGAAAATTTAAAGAAAAATAGTGATAACCAGGTATAAGAAGGAAATTTCAAAATGGATTAGGAAGTGTTAAACATGTCAAAAAATTAAAGCGAAGTATCGGAGGCTTAGTGGACAAGGAAGACCAAGGAGAATCCAGGAAAGAATTTCAAAACGGGTTAGCCAAAACAAGAGTAAAGGATTCAGGAGATAGAGTTTCTTCCAGACTAAGTCTGATACTATCTCAGTTGCTTCTACTCTAGCTCAGTCAGTTAAGTCAGCAGTGGATTGTAAGTCCTGTGACAGGAGACATAGTGGTTCATGCAAAAAGAATGTACAATGCTTCAAGTGTGGTCATAAGGGTCATTATGCATCGGAATGCAACCCAGAAAATCCAGGAGTTAAGTGTTACAATTGTGGAAAAGTTGGTCATATTGTAAGGAATTGTAGAATGGTTACTCAAGATACTTCATCCCAAGGGCCAGCATCCAGCACAGCAAAAGGCAGAACTTTCAATAGGACCAAGAGATCGAGCGTTTAGAATTTAGACGTAGTTGCAGCTGACCTGACACCTTTCAAGCTAGAAGCGTTCGATATGATTTTAGAAGCGGGTTGGTTGTCATGTAGTAAGGCAAGGAGTGGTTTTATAAGAAGCGAATCGTAAAGTGTACCAGTGATGTTGTTGGAGAAAAGGGATTGAATTATGAGATTGTGTACTGATTATCGGGAGTTTAACAAAACAACGAATAAGAATAAGTGACCCCTATAAAGAATTGATTACTTATGAGACCTAAGTCAAGAAGTGTGTTATGTCTCGGGGATTAACTTAAGATCCGACCTGAGAACATATCAGAGATTGCGATTAAAATGAGTTATGAGCATTGCAAGCTCCGGTGATATTATGTGAAATAACAAGTGTATCAGTTTGTATAAGGAATTAAGGAACATGGTGTATAAGGAGTACTTGGATAAGCAAATTGTATTTATTGATAACATCCTCAGCTATTCAAAGAATAAGAAAGTCTGTGTGGAACGCCCAAGAATTTCCCTACGAAGGTTGAAAAAGGAGCAGCTGTATGTTAAGATTTCAAGGTATGGATTATGATTGAGATTACCAAAAGATTATGGTATCCTATTAATGATTACTCAAGCAAGACCGGTATATGTGATTAAGATCCCTGAGATGTATACGAAGGGCGAATGCGAATTCACGTCGGAAGGATATAGAGATAAAAGTTGAAACATTAATATCACTGGAAGTTTTGCCTTGGAAAGGAATAGTAAGATTTGAGCATAAAAGCAAGCTAAGCCCTAGAAATTCATGATCGTGTGAGATATTGAGAAAAATAAATAAGTTGTCTACAAGTTAGTGTTGTTTCCATGTTTTGGGTCTTTGTGTCAAGGTAAGGTATTCTTTATCTAATTAAAGCAAGGTGTATGACCCAATCTAGATACTAGATCATAGAAAGAGAGACTTCAGGAATAAGTTTATTCTTATAGTGAGCATGTTTTGGAAGAATTCCCGAGCAGACGGATCTACTTAAGAGTAAGAGTCAGATATGCTTGAAAAATATCCTCACTTATTTAGTTAAATCAGATTCTGAGGACAGAATCTTTTTAAGGGGGAAGGATATAACGAATCGTGTATTTTTGTATTATTAAAATGTGTAATTGTGGAATTATTAAATAAATAAAATATGTGTATAGTTTTTGTCAGCTCGGTTGATAGGGATAAATAAGTCCTGATTTTATAATTAATGGGCTGCTAGGCCCAATAATAAGATGTATAATATTCAGACCAGAAAGGTTAAGCCTGATGGACCAGATCAGGCCTGGTGGAATAAAAAAGGCCCAAAAGCCCTGATTATTAATTAATTTCGTAATTAATTAATAAGGGAAAAATCAGCTATTGAGAAGAGTCCCGATAAGGATATAAATCCTTATAGATTAGCCTCAAGGGGACCTAAAAGGATAAGGAATCAGCTTCCTACTTCCTAGGACTCCTAAGTCTATCCTAATTCAGAGGCTTGTCCACCAAGTCTCCTATACCAAGTCCAATTCAAGGACTCCCACATCTATATAAGGGGCCTCACCCCACAAATCAGAACTACGTTTTTTGGCTTGATTCTCTAATTCACAGAGATACGTAGGCATCTCGTAAAGGCAGATTGAGTCACGAAACACGAGAGCAGCCATTAAAGGCCTTGAGCTCCCGAATCTTAGTAATAAATACAGCAAATAATAACCTTAGCTTTTTATCCATAACATCGATGTTATTTTATTATTATGTATGTGTGATTTATGGTGTACCTTGTTGTCCGCGTAATTAATTATGGAGTTGTGTTGAATTATTTTCTCCTTTAAAAGTGGATTGAATGCAAATTTATTTTTATAAATATGTGGATTGTCTCAAAAAAAAATTTTATGGTTTTATAATTACAATAATTATTCTTAGGATTTTATAAAATTTAAAAATCAATATTTTATCAATTATATAGCCTTGAATGATTTTCTGATTTTATTTATTTGTAAAATCCGTATTTAATTCCAGAATTCTTCAAAAGGTATGAAACTCATATTTATTTAAGTTTGGAATATTCCGAAAATTTTAAAAGTAATTTGGGAAATTTTGGGACTAGTTTCACCCGCGCGTCGATTCGTTTAACTGCTAAAAGCGGGTACGAGTTGCGTTTCAAAAAAAGTCTAGAAATTATGAGAAATTATTTTTAATAACTTTAAATTATTTATGATATTTTAATACTATTTTGGTAATTTTCCGAGTTTTTTTATTCCCAACTCGATTCGGTAAATTACGAAATACCGAAAAAGATAGAGGGTCACAGTACATTTTATTAATACGTGTCTCAATTACGAGACACGTGTCAGTCAATTGAGGTTGGATAAGCCACGTGTTACCTGCAGATTGGCTGGAGGGAAATAAAAATAAAATAAGTATAATATAATAAAAACACACACATGGACATACACCCCTTCCCTGTAACCCTTTTCTTCTCGGTTTTTTTCAGCAGAATCAAAACTCTTGAGGGTTCAATCTCTCTCCCTTGCATTTTATGATTTCCTTCTGTTGATCCCTCCTCTCCCCTGTTTCTCCTGTCAATTTCTTCCCTCCGTGAGTTTCACGGTGTTCCGCCGCTGCTCCGTGACCTTGTTCGCCGCCTTGATTTTCCAGCTAACATCTCTGTTATCAGGTGATGGCTTCGGCTTCACTGTTGTTTGACTGGGTATATGCATACATGTTATGTATATATAATAGTTAATCATATGGTGTGCCTACACTATGTTTCTTGTTGATTTCCTTCTTGTTTCTCGGCCGCTGTCCCTTTTTCCGACCGGTTGTGGATGTGCTGATTTCTGTGTTAGACTAATTTGAATGTTTCCAAGAATTTCAGGGAATTGTTTAACTTATATTTATGAAATAAATATTGTCCGAGAAATTAATATTTAATCGGTGAAATTTATTTGGAAACCCGACTCGTGTCGGGCACCAATAACTTTTATTGTCGTCCGCGATGAATTTTTTTACGAGCGGACGGTGGACCGTGATGAATTAATTCTGAGTCCTAAAATTTTAAAATAATTAATCAAACCCTTTTTAAGTCGTATCGTTAATTAAATTGATTGTGATTGATGAATTGTGTCGGTGAGTGGGAATGTAACTTCATTGATTGTTGGGTTGTTGTTGATGTGACGTCGAATTGTTTCGACGGGTAGGCCGATAAACAAACGAAGTGTTGCCCAAATTTTTGGGAAAATTAAATTCGAAAATACGGGGACATATCTTGTGATTTCGGGGTTACTAGTTCAAAATATATACATGTATGTATTTTCTGAAAATGATCGTTGGACCAAGTTGTGAATATTGAACCGAATCTTGAATGCATGAATCCTAATTGTTGTGTGTATTATGATAATACGAATAATTACGAGTCGAGATTGTTATCGCTTAGGTAGGATTGGTATCGAGAATATGTCATACATAACTGGGTATCTAACATAGAGTATTTCGACCCTGTAGGTTTTATCGGGAAACCGAAAGTGGACGTTGGACTAAAGATAACCTGAGTGTCGAAGTCGAATCCAGGGTGATCTAGTGGTTTGACATTAAAGCCTGAGCATCCGAGTCGGCTCAGAGTCAATCAATAATAGTTTTAAAGCTCTGCAAGGCAAGTACTTCTAAATCTTTCTCGAGATATATTGCAAATATTTCTAAATTCTCTTGTGACAAATTGTTAATATTCAAATAGCACTGTTTTATATTGTGAGTACTTGGAATCATACAGCCTTGAACCCGGATCACATCATTTGATCTTAGAGCCGTAAGGATTATTCTTTGTAAACCATCCCTTGTTGATTTCCAGATACCAAACCACACAAATATGATACTACTCCCCAAATGTATAACTACCAAACACTAGAACAGAATTGTTTGAACATACAGAAACTTTTATACCCTAACCATTCTTTATAACATCAAAGAACTAAACCTTGAAAAATTATTGTTCATATAATACCTGATTCTCTTACAGGCTGGAGGCCATTTCTTATACATACTTTGATATACCCCCGTGGTACCCATGAATTTCACCATGCTCTTATGCAAATGTTTTATTACTATTGATTATGATTCTGTTTTATTGAGTTATATTGTTTATCATATTGAACTTGATAGGGATAAATAAATCCTGATTGTGTAATTAAATATCACAGTAATTATACATGATTTGGGCTGTTAGGCCAAATAAGAAGATGTATGAAACTCAGACCAAAATGGTTAACACATTGCTCAGGCCTGATGGACCAGATCAGGCCTGATGGAACAAAGAAGGCCCAAAAACCCTGAATATTAATTAATTTCGTAATTAATTAATAAGGGAAAAATCAGCTACTGAGAAGAGTCTTGATAAGGACATAAATCCTTGCAGATTAGCCTCTAAGGGACCTAGAAGGATAAGGAATCAATTTCCAACTATATAGGACTCAAAAGTCCATCCTAATTCTGAGACTTGGCTACCAAGTCTCCTATACCAAGTCCAATTTAAGGACCACCAACATCTATATAAGGGGTCTCACCCCACAAATCAAAACTACGTTTTTTTGGCTTGATTCTCTAATTCACAGAGATACGTAGGCATCTCGTAAAGGCAGAATTAAGTTAAGAAATACGAGAGCAGCCATTAAAGGCCTTGAGCTCCCGAACCTTAGCAATAAATACAGCAAATAATAAACTTAGTTTTTTATCCATAACATTTGGCACCGTCTGTGGGAAAGCACAACAATAACCATGGCGAAAACACAAAGAACAGTTAGAGCCCTTGGAGGAGGAACACCAACGGGGACAACCCAAGTGATTTCTTCAACTGTGGAGGTACCTCCTCATTCAACCTATGCAATCACGCAAGGAGAAGCCCAGATAGGGGCAACTGAACCTCAGCCACAAGGGACGATTCCCTCGGCTACTCAAGGTACGAATCCCCAAGTTCAACAAGTACATGCACCTGTGAATTCTTGACCCATCGGATACGAATATTCAACTATTGTTACTACTAACCCCCTTATGGGATGCCCTTTTACCCCGAGGTTGGAGGATGTGGACATGCTGGATGTAGTGAAGCACGAGGGCGCTCGCCCCCATACATACGAGGTTTGGCTCCTATCCCTGAGGATCAAGAATTTTCTGGTCCTTACACTGAGAGAGACTCCAAATCTTCGGATGATGAAATAGCCCCAAGAAGGAGACGTGCTGGAAAAGAGCCGATGGCTGATGGTAGCCAACGCCCTCAAAGCACCCAAGGGGCGAATCCCCAAGAAGTGCAGGAAAGAATAAGGGCTCACGAGGATGAGATTCAAAGGCTGGGGCGTGACTTGGAGGCGCACCAAACCACCAGACCCCTAGTACCTCCTAGGGGAGAAATCCTCCTCCTATCATAAACATGGATGGTCCAGTGCAGAGAAGGGTTGTTGTCCCAAGGGCTGATCCAAGCAATCTTCTTCCCCTTGGAGATCCTGATGATCCTACTCCGCCCTTCACTGAAGATATAATGAATACCCATATCTCAAGGAAGTTCAAGATGCCAACTATAAAAGCTTATGACGGCACGGGAGATCCCGCTAATCATGTTAGAACATTCTCTAATGCACTGCTGTTGCAGCCCGTGAATGATGCTATTAAGTGTCGGGCCTTTCCTTAAACCCTGTCAGGTATGGCTCAAAGGTGGTATAGTTGTTTGCCCCCAAACTCTATTGGGTCATTCAGAGAATTAAGTCAGGCTTTCATTAAACAGTTCATCAGTGGGAGAGTGCAAGAGAAAAGTTCAGCATCTCTCATGAGCATTGTGCAGGGAGGAAAGGAATACTTGAGAGACTACCTGAATCGTTTCACAAAGGAAGCTCTAAAAGTCCCGGACCTTGATGACAAGGTCGCAATGATAGCACTGAAACAAGGAACTAGGGATGAGTTTTTCAAGATGTCCTTGGCCAAACGCCCCCCTGAAAGCATGTTGCAGCTCCATGATAGGGCAGGGAAGTACATAAAGGTGGAAGAGAGCATGAGGAAGACCGTAGTGAGTAATGAGCCCACTGGAGACAAGAAGCGGAAAACTAACCTGAAATATATCGCTAAGGACAAGTATCCTAGAACTGAACAAAACCCTGATTCAACCCCCAAGAAGGGAGGACCTGGGCAAAAGTTCACTGAATACGCTAAGCTGAATGCTCCTAGAAGCCAGATCTTGATGGAAATCGAGAAATATAGAGATATTCGTTGGCCTAAGCCCTTGAAGGCTGATCCTGCAAAGCTAGATAAAAGCAAGTATTACAGATTTCACAAAGATATTGGTCATGACACCGATGAGTGTAGAGAGCTGAAAGATGAAATTAAGTTCCTCATTCGAAAAGGAAGATTGAACAAATACACTGGAGAAGGAGGGGATAGAAGCAACAACGTGAGGAGAAACTTTGATGATCGAAGGAGGGATCAAGAAGATCAGGGGTGAAATCCCCCACCTAGGGGACCGGTGATAAATACAATCTTCAGAGGACCGCGCCCCCGAGGGCCTGTGATCAACATAATTTTTGGAGGACCAACTGCTGCTGGGTTATCCAAGAACTCCAGGAAAGCGTATGCCCGAGAAGTTATGCATATTGTTGGGGAAGCCCCGAAGAGGGCCAAGACAGGAGTAACAATGTCTTTTGATGATTCTGATCCGAAGGGTGTAAAATTTCCCCATGACGACCCGTTGGTTATAACTCCGATAATAGGGAACAGCCTAGAGAGAAGGGTCCTTGTGGATAATGGTGCTTCAGTGGATATCTTGCTCCATGACACCTTTTTGTGGATGGGATATTATGACTCCTAATTGACCCCAATCGACATGCCAATATATTGGTTTGTGGGAGTGGAGTGCCCCGTAGAAGGGATAATCAAGTTGCCAATAACCATAGGACAGGAACCAAGGCAAGCAACTCAGATGTTGGACTTCGTGGTGGTAAAGGATAGTTCGACTTACAACGCTATCATGGGAAGAACAGGGATACACGCCTTCAAGGCAGTCCCTTCTTCTTACCATTCAGTTATGAAGTTTCCTACCCGGGATGGGATCGGAGAAGAAAGCGGAGACCAAAAAATGGCTAGAAGCTGTTATGTGGCCTCTTTGAGGGCAGATGGAGTTGGGGGGCAGGTTCTTCCTATTGAAGATCTGGATATCTGAGAGAATGATGAGGAAAGAGGAAAGCCAGCAGAAGACTTGGTTTCAATTCCTTTAACCCCCGAAGATCCTGAGAAGGTGACTTTTATTGGAGCAACGCTCGAGGAGCTCCTTAGAGGGAAGTTGGTGAAATTTTTGCAAGAAAATAGTGACGTTTTGCATGGTCAGCAACTGATATGCCAGGAATAGACCCGGAACTGATTACTCACAAGCTGAATGTGGACCCAAATCGGAAGAAAGTGAAACAAAAGAAATGAAGTATTGCTCCAGAAAGGCAAGAAGTTATAAAACAGGAAGTGGAGAAGCTCTTGGAGGCTGGTTTCATTGAGGAGATTCAATTTCCAGAGTGGTTAGCAAACCCTGTAATGGTGAAGAAGGCCAATGGAAAATGGAGGATGTGTGTGGACTTCACCGATCTAAATGATGCCTGTCATAAGGATTGTTTCCCATTACCAAGGATCGATACTTTGATAGATGCCACTGCTGGGCATGAAATGCTGAGCTTCATGGATGGATTTAGTGGATACAATCAGATCAAGATGCATAATGATGACATTCCAAATGTATCATTCATCACTGACTTTGGTGTTTACTGTTATCTAGTTATGGCATTTGATCTTAAGAATGCAGGAGCCACCTATCAAAGGTTGGTAAATAAAATTTTTAAGAATCTTATTGGCAAGACTATGGAAGTTTATGTCGATGACATGTTAGTCAAAAGTCTAGTAAAGACTAACCATATAACCCATTTGAGGGAAGCTTTTGAGGTCCTGAGGTACCACAAGATGATGCTAAATCCTACAAAATGTGCTTTCGGAGTAGGGTCTGGAAAATTTTTGGGATTGATGGTCTCCAAGAGAGGGATCGAGGCTAACCCCGATAAAATAAAAGCAATCCTGGACATGGAACCACCAAAAACTGTCAAGGATGTTCAGAAGCTCACATGAAGGGTTGCTGTGCTGGGACGATTCATCTCCAAGTCAGGAGACAAGTGCTTGTCATTCTTCAAGTCACTAAAGAACATTAAGGACTTTGTATGGAATAAGGAAAACCAGAAGGCATTCGAGTAATTAAAGAAATATATGGCCCAGGCCCCGTTGTTGGCCAAGCCAGCTTTGAATGAAGTTTTATTCTTGTACTTAGTTGTTTCAGAGAGTGCCTTGAGAGCTGTATTGGTTAAGGAGGAACTGAAAATCCAGAAATCCGTATACTATGTCAGCAAAATTCTGCATGGTGCTGAGTTGAATTATTCAACTATTGAGAAATTTGCTCTAGCATTGGGAATGGCTTCAAGAAAGTTATGACCTTACTTTCAGGCTCATCAAATTGAGGCACTAACGAATCAGCCCCTGAGAAATATCATTCATAGTCACAAGGCTAGTGGGAGATTGATCAAGTGGGTAATAGAGCTGGGAGAGTTCGACATCAAGTATAAGCCATGAACGACAATAAAAGCCCAGGAATTAGCTGACTTTGTGGTGGAATGTACCATACCCAACCAAGAAGTCGGGGGGCAGGAACATATCACACCTCAAGACAAGGAGGTTGATAAGGGGGACAAAGAGAAGGATGATAAGGAAAAAGAATATTGGGTTCTCTATTTTGATGGAGCATCAATAACAAATTCAAGTGGAGCAGGTTTGGTTTTACAAAGCCCTAATGGGTTCTTAATTGAGTATGTCATGAAGTTAGACTTCTCAACCACAAACAATGAGGCAGAATATGAAGCTCTGATAGTTGGTCTTGGCTTAGCGGGGGAAACTTAGAGTCAAGAACTTAAAAGTCTGTGGAGATTCGAAGTTGGTCATATCCCAGGTGAAGGGAGAGTTTGAGGTAAGGGATGAAACGATGGCTAAGTATGTCCGCCTAGTAAGGGCCGTGATGACCCAATTTGATGAATGCCATGTTGAGCACATTCCAAGGGAGGAAAATTCTAAGGGAGATGCACTGTCGAAATTTGCTTCATCTGAGATGGAAGAAAGTTCTGGAAGTGTATACTATCACGTTTTGAAAACATGGAGCATTGATGTTAAGCTTGTGGCTCCTATAGGCCTGGGGACATCATGGATTGATCCCATTAAGGCTCACATTCAAACCGGTTGGTTACCAAACGATGCTACTGAAGTACGAAAATTGGCTGTTCGAGCACTAAGATACTCTTTGGTAGATGGAATTCTGTATAAAAGATCTTTCGTGGTTCCCTATTTAAGATGTTTCAGGCCCGATGAAGCTCGCTTGGCTCTTGAAGAAGTACATGAAGGCATATGTGGGCAACACTTGGGGGGCAGGGCCTTGGCTCATAAGATAACCCGTTTAGGCTTCTATTGGCCAGAAATGATGGCTGATGCCAAAGAATATGTGAAAAAATGTGACCACTGTCAGAAGCACGCACCAGTTGTTAGACAACCCCCAAGATGCTGACCTCTATCAACTCGCCCATCCCCTTTTCTATGTGGGGAATGGATATATTAGAGCCTTTCCCCATGGCCACGACACAAAGGAAGTTTCTGATTGTAGCCATTGATTATTTCACCAAGTGGATTGAAGCCAAACCCTTGGCCAAGATCACAACTAAGCAGGTTGCACAATTCCTGCGGGAAAGTATTATGTGCCGGTATGGAATTCCCCGCATCCTAGTCACTCATAATGGAATATAGTTCAGCAACAGGAATTCAAGAAGTATTGTGAGGAAAATGAAATTGAGTTACGATTCACATCTGTGGCTCACCCGCAAGCCAATGGGCAAGCGGAAGTGGCAAATTGAATAATCCTGGATGGACTAAAGAAGAGGATCGAGAAGTCAAGGAATAACTGGGTGGATGAAATACTCCTCATACTATGGGCCTATAGGACTACCTGTAGAGTCACGACTGGAGCAACTCCCTTCATGTTAGCATATGCTGCAGAAGCAGTTGTTCCTGTAGAGATATCACATTCCTCCCCCAGGATTCAAGCTTTCAATGCTGAGGAAAATGAAGAAGGGCAAAGGTTAGCCCTGGATCTAATTGATGAAGTATGAGATGAGGCACATGCGAAGATAGTGGAATATCAGAAAAAAGCTTCATTCTACTACAACCGAAGGGTTAAAGAAAGGTTCTTCAAACAAGGTGACTTAGTCTTGAGGAAAGTGGAAGCTTTTGGTGTAGGACAGAAAGGGAAACTTGCCCCAAATTGGGAAGGGCCGTACAAAGTCAAGAGCATTCAGGGTAGAGGAACCTACAAGCTGAAGACTATGGATGGTTTTGAAGTCCCGAGAACTTGGCATGCGCAAAACCTGAAGGTTTACCATGTGTAAAATAGTTGAAGAACGATTCTCACTTGTCAGAATGACAAGTAGGTTTAAAAGCACCTTGAAGCTTTGCTTGCTTAGGATTTTTCTATATAAAAGATATGTTTAGATTTTATCAGGGTTGAACCCATTTCATGTAAGGTATCAAGAATACCAAGTTATAATATAAAGCCTTCGACTTAATCTTAGCCTATTAGATTGATGCATTGTGAAAGATAAAACTGAGTTATAAACTTGAGTTTGAAAAATCGAAAGAAAAATACGACGATACTTGGGCAAAATACGACTGAAAACAATAAAAGTCAATTACAAAGTTCAATATTGTCTAAGAAAGAAGTTATACATAAAAACTTAGGCCTTGGAAGGCTGGGATTCTTCGGAACCACTATCCGAAGTCTCTTCGGATGTCTCTTCAATCGGCCCCTCGGAAGTCCCCTCGGAAGTCTTTGCAGAGGTTCCCTCGGAACTATCTTCGGACGCTTTGGATGCTGCAGGAGACGCTGGTTTAGGAGACACTGTCTTTGGAGGCTCTTCTACCCTGGCCTTCTTTATAACGGCTCAGGATCCTCCCCAGAAGAAGATTCCTCCTCTTCAGAGCTGGACTCGAGCTCCTTCCTATTTTGCCCTTGGCCTTGACTCCCCGATGGGCCATCCTTGATCAAATCGGTGAGCTTATCTGCAATGCCCCTAAGTGCTGGAACTCGCACAAGACAAGGGAAGGAAGACTGTTCAAGGACTTCTGGAAACTCATCCTGAATAGCCTCCACAGCGGCATCCCGGCCTTCCTTGTAGCTGACTGGATGAAGGAGGGCATCATGCTCCACCATTAAATCCTTGAATTTATGAGTATACATCCAGCCGTCAAAGGCCTTGTCCTTTTGAGCCTTGAGGATAACATTTTCAGCCCGGACCGTTTCCAAGTTAGAAGTTGATGAGGCGAGTTGGGCTTCAAGGGCCTCTATTCTTTGGTTGGCCTCTTCCAGCTTTTTGTTCGCATCCTCGAGGCCAACTTTCCAAGCCTTGGCTTGGTGAATCGCCCCTTGAAAATGGGCGTTCGCCTATAAGATACACAGCAAAAGTAAGAAATGGGAAAAATCAAAAAGGCAAAAAACTATGAATGGCAAAGGAAAAAGACGTACCGTCGCCAAAGCCTGAGCTCCGAAAAGCTCGTTAGCCTCCAAGTCCTGTTGAAGGACAAAGTCTTGGTAGTCAGCCGGGGAAATGGAATGCATGGACCATTCCTTGGAAAGCACCGTGTTGCCAACAATCGAATCCTTACCCCAGATTCCCCAAGCAGGTTGGAAGAAAGACCCCGGTTTTTGTTTGGTACGTAAAACTTGGCTGGGGCCTTCCTCGCCTGGTTCCTTTGCCTGGTGTAGGAACTCCGGGAAATGATCCCCAAGGTGCGGGTCTTTTAAGACCTTTCCAGCACGCTTCATCCTGGTCGTTTCCAGGTCTTTAGGCTTTTTAGCCTCCTCAATCTTCTCAGCCACTTCAACAAATAAGATAAGTTGAGAAATTAGCAAAGTGGTAAATGGAAGAAATGAAGACAACTGGAGAAGGAAGGAAACATGCTCTTTTTAGGAATGGGAGAAAGGACGCGTTCTACAAGAACGGTCTCCCTGATAAGATCCCAAGAATGGGAAGTCCCATTATCTTGAGTAAGAAGGTTGAAAACTCTGATCTCCTCCTCAGACAAAACTATATCATTAGGGCTCCCATCTACGGCTAGCCCAAAAGACGAGCGAAATAGGGTGCGCCAATCGCCACCCTCCCAAATGACATATAAAAAATCTTTCTTCCACCCCAAATTGTTGTTAGGGATGGACTTCCCGTTCACTATGTAGGGAACGGTTGGGCACTGGTTTAAAGAAACCCACCCCGGATTCTTGTCAGGACTATTCTTGAACTGGAAAATCTTTCTGAAAATAGTAATAGAGGTAGGGACATTGTGCTTGGTGCATTGCGACAGATAACACAGAATTAACCTCCAAGAGTTAGGAGGAAGTTGGCAAGGGCTGATGCCCACATCAGCTAGCAAAACAAGGATAAATGGGTGAAAGGGGAGTCTGATACCTGCCCTTAGAGTATCCTTGTAGACGCATAGTGCGTCCTTCCTCCACTGACAGGCCCTGTCGGCCGGACCTGCAAGAACTAGTTTGAAAGGATCCTTGATTTTGAAACAACAACTCAACTTATCCAACTCCTTTGGATCCCGCAAGGCACTGATATAGTCATGCACGTCTAGATACGCATCAGACGGGTACTCGTCCCCTCGGGTGTTGATCATATTGATCAAGGAAGTGTACCTTGATCGAATGGGGAATTCATTGGACTTTCTAGCCACATTCATTTTGGCCAAACGAGTCATTTTCTTATCAGCCATCTAAAAAAAGGGCACATAAGGAGACAATTTTAAAACACAAACTATGAAAAAACAAGCACAAGAAGAAAAAGGGAGAAGTGTTACCTGAAGTAATGCTCCTAAAAAAAGACTTTGGGGCTTAAAATACTCCGACCTACTGTTATTTCTATTAGATTCTTAACAGAAGAAAAAAAAGAAAGAGAATTTAGAAATAAGAAAGTGAGGAGCAATAGACTCTAGTCACTCCTTTATATAGGAGAAAAAGTGAAGTTGAAGGGACAAAAAGCCCAGTAAAGATAAAGGCCCAAAGAAAAAAGCCCAGAAATGGAACATTCCAGAATATTCCAAGGAATTCCAAAGAAATTAAATAAAAATTCCCGAGAATTCTAGAGAATTCTAAAGAAGGTGTTTTAATATAATAAATCCCAGATTAATAAAAGGCCCAAATCCAATTAAGATTTAGAAAATAGAAGGCCCAAATCTAATTTAGATTTGGAAAATAGAAGGCCCAAATCCAATTAGGATTTGGATAAATAGAAGGCCCAAATCAAAGCCCTAAAAAAGGTTAAGGCCCAAACAAGGCCCAATCCAAATTGGATGAGAAGGAAGCCCAATAAGACCAGGATTGAGGTAGAGTTCCTGGTCGTGAATTCTGCTCAAAATCATTCGAACAGACACCCGAAAATTACGGGTATAATAGACCAGGATTGAGGTCAAATTTCAAGTCATGAATTCTGCTCGAATTCTTTTGAACAGAAACCCAAAAATTACAGTATAATAGACCAGGATTGAGGTCGAATTTCAGGTCGTGAATTCTGCTCGAATTCTTTTGAATAGACACCCAAAAATTACGGGTATAATAGAACAGGATTGAGGTCGAAAGCCAGACCAGGATTGAGGTTGAATTCCTGAATCAAGCACAATATTTTTCAAGAATGGGTGCAGAAACCTAGACTAAAATCCAGGTCGAAGAATCGACTAGGATCCTGGTCGAAACCCAGGTCGTGAATCACAGTCAAAATCTAACGACCAGGAAGCAAATAAGCACAGAAGTCTCGACTAAGATCTAGGTCGAAGGTTAGACTAGGATCCTGGTCGAAACCCAGGTCGTGGATCCTATTCCAAACCTAACGACCAGAAAGCAAAGAAAGACACTAGTTTTCGACCAAAATCCAGGTCGAAGGTTCGACTAGGATCCTGGTCGAAATCTAGGTCGTGGATCCTATTCGAAGTCCTTCGACCAGGATTGGAAAGTTGGCCCAAAATTCGGCTAGGATCCAGGTCAAAATTTTGACTAGGATCCTGGTCATAAAAGGGCTGAAAATTTGAGAATATTTGTGAAAAATTGCAGAAAATTTAGAAAAATCTCGGGAAAAAGGGAAAATTCCTGAAAAATACCAGAAAATTCCTAGAAGTAAAGGTAAGAAAATAGAAAGGGAAGTTTTTAAATGACCCAGAAGCCACGTACAAGGCAAATCATTGTAAATGTGTAGGTCGCTCCACACTTTACGCAAAACGGTACCCTGAAAGGGAATGAACGAACTTAACTTTTACGGAATCTTATACGGTTTTCCAAAAGTTGGGGGGCAAATGATAGGGATAAATAAATCTTGATTGTGTAATTAAATATCACAGTAATTATACATGATTTGGGCTGCTAGGCCCAATAAGAAGATGTATGATGTTCAGAACAAAAAGGTTAACACATTGATCAGGCCTGATGGACCAGATCAGGCCTGATGGAACAAAGAAGGCCCAAAAACCCTGAATATTAATTAATTTCATAATTAATTAATAAGGGAAAAATCAGCTACTGAGAAGAGTCCCGATAAGGACATAAATCCTTGCAGATTAGCTTCTAAGGGACCTAGAAGGATAAGGAATCAGTTTCCTACTATATAGGACTCCAAAGTCCATTCTAAATCTGAGATTTGGCTACCAAGTCTTCTATACTAAGTCCAATTCAAGGACCACCACCATCTATATAAGGGGTCTCACCCCACAAATCAGAACTACATTTTTTGGCTTGATTCTCTAATTCACAGAGATATGTAGGCATCTCGTAAAGGCAGAATTAAGCTACGAAACACGAGAGCAGCCATTAAAGGCCTTAAGCTCCCGAACCTTAGTAATAAATACAATAAATAATAACCTTAGTTTTTTATCCATAACAGAACTGCTTTAGAATTGGATAGTTTTCATTATGTGGACCAGATTAGTGGTCAGACTAGATTCGTGGTCGAATTAGGCTAATGTGTGCCTTGGATCCAGTTTATAGAGCAGAGCCGTGTGCTTTACTCGGGGTTAGTGCGTGACTGATAAGCAGCCTAACCTTGATTTTAAAATTTTAAAAAAATGAATATCCAATTCTAATGATTGTTTAACAGGAAACTTGATTCTTCTGAATCATTCCATTTGAACATTATTTAACCTCAGTTATCGTTATTATGACTTGCTGAGCTAGTTAGCTTACTCTTGTGAATCTTTTTATGTATTCTACAGTTAAAAAGGATATGGTTGATAGCGAGGTTCCGCAGTCCAGAGTACGAGATAGGATTCCAGATTGAGTTGGATCGAGCTAGCAGGAGCTTAATATGGTAGTGAGATAGTAAGATTGTAAGAACAATTTCATTATAAGTTCTAAGTTAAATTAGTTGGGATTTAGGTACGTTGTAATAAAAGTTAAGGTTGTGGCTTGTTTTCATACTTTAACCTATTGCGATCCGTGGTTGTGTAAAGCAGGGTCATTGCAAATAATATTTCTTATATAGTTTTACATATTGTGTTTGTCATGTGGACCCCAAACTTCTGACCCGGGTTTGGAGGGCGCCACAATATCTCAGTTCCAGTTAAAGTTGCAGGCATCTCATTTTTTTGTTGAGCATCTTTGGCAGCCAAATTTTACTTAGATTTTATCCTCAACTTCTCTTTATTTTTTGCTTCTCCAAATTGATGTTGACCACTCATCACACAGATTAATTTCCCATATCTGTAGATTTTTTCCATCTTTCTCTGTAATATGGAGTCTTTGATAGTTTTAAAGCTTTCAATTGATCTTCCCAACAATTTCATTTTATCTTGCCTAGGAGGTGAATATTCTAGGACCATTGGGTTTTTGCTTGAGAATTTGGAGGAATAATTTTTAGGCTTCAAAACCACAATGGACTGTTGTTGCTTTTTCATAGAATATTAAACTCTTTCACAATTTCCTAGCTTCACTTCTTCCCAAGTTATTGGCTTCAATTGTTGTTATGACCGGTATTTCTAAACCTTATCTATATATAATCGTGTGTTTATAATTGAGATTTAAGTTGTGTGGAATTATAAATGTGAGTGATCTATATGTTGAGTGCCTATCAATTAAGTGTTTAATTTATTAGTTTATATAAAAACTTTTGAAAGGAAAATCGTATTATATAGTATTTTTAAATGATAATCAAAAGTATTACATTCTATATGAAAAATCGATTTTTAAAGCCTTTTAACAACAAATTTTCAAACCTTATATCATTAAATTTCTAAAATCATAAACTATTTTATAATATATTTTTTGTGATTTATGAAAGTGTATTTATATTTATAGAAATTGTTTTATATAGATCAGTTGATTTTTAATTTGCAAATTACTTAGTTGCCCATGCATGCATTTTACTCCCAACACAAGATAAGGGCAAATTTAGAAATTCCAACCCCACTAACTACTACTTCACTAACCAAGTTACTTTTTTATCCTTGCATGCAAATTGTCACAAGCTTGCTGGAAGGTCACTTTTGTCAATTCTCAATTCCAGTCACATTTTAATCAAATTAATACCATAAAACTAAGGACAAGTTGTCATAATTCTCACCTCACTCTCACTTCACTCCACTCCACTCTCACCTCCCTCCTCCCTCTCTCTCGGCCCTCTCTCTTGGCCTCTCTCGGCCGAAGCCCCCACCCCCATTCTCCTTAATTTTCATTTAAACATCCACCCTCCATTTAAGTAATCTCACTTCCCATATATTGTTCATTTATAATCCAAAGAGTTTATGATGAAAAACCTATGTTTTGATCTTGCATGGTAGTGTCTTGTTAAACTCAAAGTGAACACCCTTGATTCTTGTGAATCTAAGGCTTTCACCATGAGATATATTATCATAGGGTTGAGAATGGCTAGAGATGAGTGTGGAACACTCATGCAAATGTTGTTTTCACCCTAATCCATTCGGCCATGACTTGTTAGGAGCCGAATTGATGGTGTTCTTGTTGTTTTGTTTGATATTTGTATGTTTTTGTGATAAAAGCATGGATTTGGAAATAAAAACTTGATAAAACTCTTTGTATGCTAAGTGATCCTATTAGTTATTATTAATTCTAGGTTTGAATGTTGATTTTATGATGAAATTTATATGGAAACCATAGTATTTTTGGCTTGTAAGTTCGAAAGCATGCATGCATAGGTTCAACTCATGATTTTCGAAAGTTCTTGATCATTTGGATCGATTTTTGTTAATAAACTCTAATTTCAGTTGAGTTAAGATATTTATTATGATTTGTTCTCCTTGTTATGTGATTTTGATTTATATATATATATATATGGAGAATTTAAGTTGTTATTTTCGAAATTGTGATGACTTGTAATTAGTGTATTGTTTTATCTCTTGTTTTGCTATATTGCACTTTAGGTAAGGATGATCTCCACTAAGCCAATATTGTGTGTGGGAGTTTTAGTTCATTAGGTTACCTTGGTTGAGGGTTAGTTTGGGTTTTGGTTGATGTTTGGTTTGGTTTGTCAAGTGGGAAATCATAGTGGAAAGGGTACATTAAATTCTGCGGATTTTCAGTTTGGTAACATGAGGTTTAGGGTGAGATTTGACCTTGTCATTGTAATACACTTTGAGGCCCAAGTCACCAGAAGCTAGTACTAGAGGTATAATTCAGATTTTAGGTGTTTGTTAGAGGTTTGTAGGTTGTTTGGTTAGGTGCACGAGTGAAAACACTAAATATGTCCAGCAGGGAACAGTTTTACTACAACCTAAAAATGAGGAGTTTTGACCATGTCATGGGTAGGCCCTCACTAGACTTTGGTTGGCTCTAGTTAGAGGGAGTGTCAGAGGTGTTTTTCTAGTCATAGTAATTGAGTTAGAATAATATGTCACAAGTTAGTGCAAAATAGGACACTTTTCTGTCTAGAAAATAGGGGAACCTTGGACTTTAAGCTTAGGCCTAGATAGGCCCAAGCTAGGCCTTTGAGTCAAACCAAGTTTGGGAGTTGCCTTATGATCAGAAGAGTCTAGTGTAGAAGTTTGGGAGGTTAAATTGAGGTGAAAGGGTGTCAACTACACTCAAGAAACCATTGATGTCATCCTGAAATCACAATAATGAGCACTTTAACTTATCGCGTAGTTTTGGAGCACTTATGAGTAAGGCCTAGGCTGAACATCATAGTTTTAAGATAGTATAAGGTCAGTAGAGTGTAGGGCCTAGGTCAGGGTCAATAGGAACTTGATGGTTAAGAAAAGGCACTTCGAGTTATGAGGTCAATATTGGGAGTTTTGACTAGTTTAGCACAACTAAGTGACTTAAGTAAGTGGAGTGAGATCATCCAAGCTTAGTGATGCAATATAGTGTGTTGAGATATTATTATGTACTTAAATGTGTTATGTGAGCATATGTGGCTATGTGAACTATTATGCTTATAAGGTAATGGTAAGCATGTATGTCTATATAGGACTAAGTGCCAATGTGCTTAATTTCGGTTTATAATTAGGTTGAGTTAGTGAGAATATATTATAATAAGGTTATTATTATTTTCTGTAGGCTCGAAAGATGAGGGTAAACTTGCCATTAAAGTCAAGTAGAGCTCCCAGTTGCTCCCACCTGCCAGTCAAGTCAAGCCTTTCTCAAGGCAAGTGTTTCAACCTATCTTCTTGTGCTTACACTGCAAGTGTGTGTTAACCTAGCTTTTATATATGATGCGAGTATTCCAATTCACCTTCATATACATGTATACATGACCCAAGTGGTTTCAAATCTATCTTTCGTATTATATACAAATGCCATGACCCTCAAGTATCTATTATAAGTAGTTTAACTTTACTTGGAGATTGCTATGCAAGTAATTCAAAAGTTATACCATGCCAGTATACCAAAGTAATGGTGATGCTGAACCTTGTATAAGCTATACTTGGTAACCATATCTCGACACCTAAAAGTCAGTTATTCCTCAAAGTTGTTCATATATGCTTAATAAGTCCATTCTTATCCTTAAACCATGAGACCATATTATACTTTGAACTGATACTCACCTTCTCTGTATTTGAATACCTATATCTTATCTGGAACCACTACATTGAACCTAGTTTGACTTAGTTCCTCTATACTATCCAATAACCCTGTTAAATTGCAATATCAAATCCTTTGTGAATAGAAACTTTGCAATTCCATTTGATAAGGTATCAGTCTAATTGATCATGGCCATTAAATTTATTGAACCTATTCCATGTGCTTCGAAGTTGATCTAGAACCCTTGATAAAGACGTTCACTGTTTAAGAAATTAACCGTCACTTGGCATCGATTTTTAAAATAAAAAGTTAAAAGTGGATTTTCAGTCCCAAAGGGGGACAAATGTTTTCTTTAGATAGTGGATCTGGACTGAGATGCAAGTTCTTTTTCGCTTTTAAATTTTAGGCTTAAAGGTTTCCTAGGGATCCCATTAATGTTTTAGAACCCAACGAGGTTCGGGATTACTTCGCGGCTGATCACCTGCTGTAATCCGTAGCGTCATAAAATGGTTTTGATAAAGAAATGGTTTCTAGTTGTTTTGTTACAAATAAAAGATGCCATCACCCTGAAAATTTATCTCTTGTTACTATATGGTTGAATCTTTCATTTTCATTGTTATTTTATTTGTTTATGTATATTATGGTACTTGTTGAACATTTGGCTCACTACTTGCTTTCACCCTGATATTTCAGCTAGCAGATATGGTTAGATTTAAGCAGACAGCACGTAAGACTTGTGATGTCGATTCGTATATTCGAGCTCAGGTAGATTAGTTATCGTTTTGTGTGAGGGCTCGATATTGAAATCAGGTTGTAATAGTTAATAGTATTGGGCTGTTCCAAACCCTAAACTATAAGATCTTGGTTTCGGTGTATATATTTCCTTTTGTTAACTATTATAATTATTCGGATAATGTCTCTTGTTAAAGTTGGGGTGTGATAGGGTTTTTGGTATCAGAGCTACGGTTTAGAGTCCCTGGACAGCCCAAATAGGTTATAGGATATATACACATGTTATAGAATATTATGCGAGAGTGTGAGTATAAGTTAGGCGAATCTATTGTTAATAATTCTCTTGTATATATATATATTTATGCATTGTTTGGCAACAAAGGGTGCATTCATCATCATCCTCTGAACCGACTGACACAATTGCTTTCTCCGTGTATGCTAAGTTGAGGCGTGAGTTCGACAGGCTTCAGGGGAAGTACGATCGACTGTTAGAGCGATTGCAGAACGTGTATCTGGATAACCGAAATTATGGAGGAAAGAATAAGGAGAAGATGACTGTGAGACTTGAGACTTTGGTTCAGTACGTTAACACTAAGCGTGATGAGATGCCATCACACCGAGACCGTACCAGTCAGTATACTATCCAGATGATTGCAGACGAGCTCTAGAGTATCGTGAAGACGCTTCGTGAGGAGAAGACTACCGGACCCCGTTCTGATGGAGTGGAGCCTTAGTTCTTTCCATTATCCACTTTTCATGTTGTTCTGTTGTTGGATTTTGTAGAAATCCATGTTGTTTCTCTTTAAATTAAGCATGTTATCCCTAGATTCAGACTTTATTTTGATCTTGATGTACCTTGACCTTAATTTCAATAATTATGAACTATCGTTCTATTTGCTTTCAATTGTTCTTACACCTTATATGCATCACCCTTATTGTTTAATTTGAAACCCGATCGTATATGTGAATATAATGACTTGTGACACCTTAACCTTGAATTATCTGCACTGTTCATACCTGTTTTGATATAACTTTTATTTCAGGATCATGCCACCTAAAAAGAAGAACCCGACAATAACTTCTACCACATATCCTAATATTCTTCGATTGTTGGAAACCTTACAACAGCAAACAAATGCTATAGCTCAACAACAAAGAACTCTTCAACAATAATTTGAAAACCAAGATAACCGTGAACCACACCAACCACTTGATCCACCAGTACCACCTCGACAAGTTGTCACTTTCAAAGCTTTTCATAATGTGAATCCACCTGCATTTCATGATACCACTGATCCCGTAATAGCTAAGACATGGATTAAGGAAATGGAAAGAGCTTTTGAATTGGTACAGTTTGGAGAAGATCAAAAGACGCCATATGCTACTTACTTTCTGAAAGGTGAAGTCATCTATTGGTGGGATTCAGTGAAAGTTGGTTTTTTTGGGAAAGGTTTAAGAAGTTATTTCTGGAAAAGTATTACCCTAAATATATGAAGAATCAGATGGAGCTTAAATTTCTTGAATTGAAGCAAGGAAGTATGTCTGTATTAGAGTACGAGAAGAAGTTTACAGAGCTATCAAGGTTTGTGATGAAGTATGTGAACAATGAGGAGGAAAAAGCAAAGAGGTTCCAACAATGATTAGAGCCTTGGATCAGAGATAGAGTGGTTATGTTTGAGCTTGATACTTATGCTGTAGTAGTACAGAAAGCTGCTATGATTGAGAGTAGCGGGATACAGTCAATGAGAGAAAATGATAACAAAAAGAGAAAGGTTCTATTTTATGGAGAGAAGACTGAAGCTGGAAGCTCACAAGAAAGGAGTGTGAAAAGGATTGGATTCCACAAATGTGGAAATTTTCAGAAGAAGGGAAATTTGAATAAGAGACAAGATCCTAAAGGGAACAACCAGTCAAGCCAAGGACAAGTTGGAGAAAATAGATTTCAGAGACCAGAGTGCAAGCATTGTGGAAAAAGACACCCAGGAGTGTGTAATAAGCTGAACATGACATGATATGGATGCAACTAGAATGGACATTTGGCTAATGAGTGTAAGGTACCGAAGCTGGGAGTTACATGCTATAAGTATGGAAAGACTGAACATATAGCTAGGGAATGCAAGTCAACTGGACCAGTCAAGGATCTAATGAATGTGGCAAGTACTAGTGCACACATGCCAGCTGAGGTATTGGCATTACCTCCACCATCTGCCACCACTCCACAAGCAACAACAAGGACATTTGATTTGAAGATGAAGGACGCTGTTCAGAATTCTGAGGTGATAGAAGGTAAACTTCTAATGAATAATGTTGAAGCTAAGGTATTGATTGATTCTAGAGCTTCTAGATCTTTTATATCAGAAACTTTTGTTGATAAACTTAAATATGATAAAATAAACTTGAATGAGGTAATAGATGTGGTAATTGCGAACCAAGAAAAGATTCCTATGAGTCAATTCTGTCCCAAGTGTGTGATTGATATTTCGGGACATAAATTTTCAGCAGACTTGATACTCTTCAAGTTAGGGGAGTTTGATATAATCTTAGGCATGGATTAGTTAGGAGAGAATAACGCTCAAATAAATTGTAAATCTAAGAAAGTGTATTTAAAGACGGAGAATGGAGAGAAAGTAATATTTAAGGGTCAGAGGCAAGAGCGACTGTTTCTTACAATCGTTCAGGCTAAGAAATTACTTAAGAAAGGTTGTGAATCGTTCCTAGCCTATTAGTAGATTCAGAAAGAGAGAGCCTCAGCATGGAAGATATTCCGGTGGTCAATGAATTTCCAGATGTGTTTCCAGATGAACAACCAGGTTTACCGCCCGATCGATAAATTGAGTTTGAGATCAACCTTGCTCCAGGCACGGAACCAGTTTTGAAGGCACCTTATAGAATGGAACCAACCGAAATGAAAGAGTTGGCGAGCCAGCTGCAAGAATGGTTAGACAAAGGAGTGCTACGGCCAAGTACGTCACCATGGGGAGCACCTGTTCTATTTGTAAAGAAGAAGGATGGAAGCATGAGGTTATGCATAGACTATCAGGAGTTGAATAAGATGATGATTAAGAATCGTTACCCGTTACCAAGGATAGATGATTTATTTGATCAGATGAAAGGAGCTAAGTGTTTTTCCAAGATTGATTTAAGATCAGGATACCATCAATTGAAGATCAAATCAGACGACATCCCGAAGACAGTATTCAGGACAAGATACGAACATTATGAATTCTTGGTGATGCCTTTTGGGTTGACTAATGCCCCTGCAGCATTTATGGATCTGATGAACCGGGTATTTAAAAAGTATTTGGATAAGTTTGTAGTGGTATTCATTGATGATATTCTTATATATTCAAAGTCAGAAGAAGAACATGTGCAGCATCTATGGATAGAATTGGAGATACTCCGACAAGAAAAGTTGTATGCCAAGTTTTCTAAATGTGAGTTCTGGTTAAAGGAAGTTCAATTTTTGGGACATGTTATTGGAAGTGAAAGAGTCAAAGTGGATCCGGCAAAGATTGAGGCAATTATAAGTTGGGAGAGACCAAAGACACCTACGGAAGTGCGAAGTTTTCTAGGATTGGCGAGATACTATAGAAGATTTGTTAAAGATTTCTTGAAAATCGCCACGCCATTGACTAAGTTGACTAGGAAGAATCAAAAATTTGAATGTAATGCAGAATGTGAAGATAGTTTTCAAGAATTAAAACAGAGGTTGGTAACAGCTCAGATGTTAGTATTACCAGAAAATCAAGGAGACTTTGTGATTTTTAGTGATGCCTCACATAAAGGTCTAGGTTGTGTGCTAATGCAACATAACAAGGTGATTGCGTATGCGTCAAGACAGCTAAAACCACATGAATTGAAGTATCCTACACATGACTTGGAAATAGCAGCTATAGTATTTGCACTTAAGATTTGGAGACATTACCTTTATGGAGAAAAGTGCGAGATCTACACGGATCACAAGAGTTTAAAGTATATTTTCACTCAGAAGGAGCTCAACATGAGGCAAAGAAGATGGTTGGAATTGATTAAGGACTATGATTGCTTGATAAATTATCATCCGGGAAAGGCGAACATGGTAGCTGATGCTTTTAGTAGGAAAGAGAGGTTGAATATGGTAGCAATACCAAAGAAATTATCTGAAAAAATTAAGAGATTTGAATTAGAACTTTCTGTTTGCGGAAAAGTTGAAGAGATTTGTCATACTATGACTTTTCAGCCAACATTGTTAGAAAAGATAAAGAAATGTCAGGAATAAGTGATGAAATAGGAGAATAATCAACTGACCGGAGAAGAGATTTGTACTCAAAGGGATGAACAAGGTATACTAAGGTATATTGAATTGAAGAATGAGATATTGTAAGAAGCTCACAATTCTAGATTTTCAATCCATCCAGGAAGCACCAAGATGTACCAGGACTTGAAGCAGAACTTTTGGTGGCCAAATATGAAGCGAGAAGTAGCAGAGTGGGTTGTGAAGTGCTATACTTGTCAGAAAGTGAAGGAAGAACATCAAAGACCAAGCGGATTAATTCGGCCCTTAAAGATTCCAGAATGAAAGTGGGAAAACATTGCCATGGACTTTATAGTAGGATTACCACGAACGAAATCCGGACATGACGCTATATGGGTTATAGTTGATCGCGTTACGAAGTCGGCACATTTTCTTCCAATTAATGAAAGGTCTTCATTGGACAGATTGGTTCATCTATATGTGCATGAAATCGTATTAAGACATGGCGTACCTGTATCGATAGTTTCCGACAGAGATCCACGGTTTAACTCGAGATTCTGGAAGCAATTTCAAGAATGTCTTGGCATAAAGTTAAACATGAGTACGGCGTATCATCCGCAGACTGATGGTCAAAGTTAAAGGACAATTCGAACAATTAAAGACATGATGCGTAGTTGTGCGATTGATTTTGCAGGAAGTTGGGATGACCACAAGTATTGGCATGCCACCATACGAAGCTTTATACGGACGGAAGTGCAGATCACCAACCAGTTGGGATGAAGTGGGAGAAGGAAAGATTCTAGGCCCGGAATTGGTGCAACAAATGCATGAGATAGTCAAATTGATTCAGAAGAGATTACTTGATGCTCAAGATAGGCAAAGAAAGTATGCAGACCCTGCTCGTAAGGATATCAGATTCTAAGTAGGTGAAATCTTATTACTGAAGGTATCACCGAGGAAAGGATTGTCTAGATTTGGCAAGAAAGGGAAGTTAGCACCTAGATATATTCGTCCTTTTGAAATTCTGAGTCAAGTAGGGAAGGTGGCCTATGAATTAGCTTTGCCGCCTCAGTATCAACATGTGCATAATGTGTTTCATGTGTCATTGCTTAAAAAGTATAATCCTGATGCCAACCATGTGATAAAGTATGAACCTATAGAGATTCAGGCAGACCTGTCATTTTTGGAGCAACCTGTCAAAATACTCGACTGGCAAGAGAAGAGTCTTAGAAATAAGATGGTCAAGTTGGTAAGAGTACTCTGGAGAAATCCCAAGGTTGAATAGTCAACATGGGAACTAGAATCGGATATGCATAACCGGTATCCTCACTTATTCTCCTAGATTCTGAGGACAGAATACTTTAAGGGGGAGAGGAAGTTACGACCGATATTTCTAAACCTTATATATATATTTGTGTGTTTATAATTGAGATTTAAATTGTGTGGAATTATAAATGTGGATGATCTATATGTTGAGTGCCTATCAATTAAGTGTTTAATGTATTAGTTTATATAAAAACTTTTGAAAGGAAAATTGTATTATCTAGTATTTTTAAATGATAATCAAAAGTATTTCATTCTATATGAAAAATCAATTTTTAAAGTCTTTTAACAATAAATTTTCAAATCTTATATCATTAAATTTCTAAAATCATAAACTATTTTATAATATATTTTTTGTGATTTATGAAAGTATATTTATATTTATAGAAATTGTTTTATATAGATTAGTTTATTTTAAATTTGCAAATTACTTAATTGCCCATGCATGCATTTTACTCCCAACACAAGATAAGGCAAAATTTGGAAATTACAACCCCACTAACTACTACTTTACTAACCAAGTTACTTCTTTGTCCTTGCATGCAAATTGTCACAAGCTTGCTAGAAGGTCACTTTTGTCAATTCTCAATTCCACTCACATATTAATAAAATTAAAACCATAAAACTAAGGACAAGTTGTCATAATTATAACCTCACTCTCACTTCACTCCACTCCACTCTCACCTCCCTCCACCCTCTCTCTCGGCCCTCTCTCTCGGTCTCTCTCGGCCGAAGCCCCCACCCCCATTCTCCTTCATTTTTATTCAAACATCCACCCTCCATTTAAGTAATCTCACTTCCCATATATTTTTCATTTATAATCCAAAGAGTTTATGATGAAAAACCTATATTTTGATCTTGCATGGTAGTGTCTTGTTAAACTCAAAGTGAACACCCTTGATTCTTGTGAATCTAAGGCTTTCACCATGAGATATATTATCATGGGATTGAGAATGGCTAGACATGAGTGTGTCACACTCATGAAAATGTTGTTTTCACCCTAATCCATTCGGCCATGACTTGTTAGGAGCCGAATGGATGGTCTTCTTGTTGTTTTCTTTGATATTTGTATGTTTATGTGATAAAAGCATGAATTTGGAAATAAAAACGTGATAAAGCTCTTAGCATGCTATGTGATCATATTAGTTATGGTTAATGATAGGCTTGCATGTTGATTTTATGATAAAATTTATATGGAAACCGTAGTGTTTTTGGCTTGTAAGTTCGAAAGCATGCATGCATAGGTTCAACTCATGATTTTCGAAAGTTCTTGATCATTTGGATCGATTTTTGTTAATAAAATCTAATTTCAGTTGAGTTAAGATATTGATTATGATTTGTGTTCCTTGTTATGTGATTTTGATTCGTATATATATATGGAGAATTTAAGTTGTTATTTTCGAAATTGTGATGACTTGTAATTAGTGTATTGTTTTAACTCTTGTTTTGCTATGTGGCACCTTAGGTAAGGATGATCTCCACTAAGCCAATATTGTGTGGGAGTGTTAATTCAGTAGGTTACCTTAGTTGAGGGTTAGTTTGGGTTTTGGTTGATGTTTGATTTGGTTTGTCAAGTGGGAAATCATAGTGGAAAGGGTACATTAAATTCTGCAGATTTTCAGTTTGGTAACATGAGTTTTAGAGTGTGATTTGACCTTGTCATTGTAATGCACTTTGAGGCCCAAGTCACCAGAAGCTAGTAATAGGGGTATAGTTCAGATTTTAGGTGTTTGTTAGAGGTTTGTAGGTTGTTTGTTTAGGTGCACGAGGGAAAATACTAAATCTGTCCAGCAGGGAACGGTTTTGCTACAACCTAGAAATGAGGAGTTTTGACCATGTCATGGGTAGGCCCTCACTAGGCCTTGGTTGGAAATATTTATAGGGAGTGTCAGAGGTGTTTTTGCAGCCATAGTTCATGGGAATTGAGTTAGAATCATATGTCACAAGTTAGTGCAAAACAGGATACTTTTCTGTCTAGAAAACAGGGGAACATTGGACTTTAAGCTTAGGCCTAGGTAGGCCCAAGCTAGGTCTTTGAGTCACACCAAGTTTGGAGTTGCCTTATGATCAGAAGAGTCTAGTGTAGAAGTTTGGGAGGTTAAATGGAGGTGAAATGGTGTCAACTACACTCAAGAAACCATTGATGTCATCCTTAAATCACTATAATGAGCACTTTCACTTATCGCGTAGTTTTAGAGCACTTATGAGTGAGGCCTAGGTTGACCATCATAGTTGTAAGATATAATAAGGTCAGTAGATTTTAGGGCCTAGTTCAGGGTCAATAGGAACTTGATGGTTTAGAAAAGGCACTTCGAGTTATGAGGTCAATATTGGGAGTTTTGACTAGTTTAGCACAACTAAGTGACTTAAGTAAGTGGAGTGAGATCATCCAAGCTTAGTGATGCAATATAGTGTGTTGATATATTATTATGTACTTAAATATGTTGTGTGAGCATATGTCGCTATGTGAACTATTATGCTTATAAGGTAATGGTAAGCATGTATGTGTATATAGGCCTAAGTGCCAAAGTGCTTAATTTTGGTTTATAATTAAGTTGAGTTAGTGAGAATATATTATAATGAGGTTATTATTATTTTGTGTTGGCTCACAAGATGAGGGTGAACTTTCTATTAAAGTCAATTAGAGCTCCCAGTTGCTCCCACCTGCCAGTCAAGTCAAGCCTTACTCAAGGCAAGTGTTTCAACCTATCTGTTTGTGCTTACACTGCAAGTTTGTATTAATCTAGCTTTTATATATGATGCGAGTATTCCAATTAACCTTGATATACATGTATACATGATCCAAGTGGTTTCAAATCTATCTTTTTATTATATGCAAATGCCATGAACCCTCAAATATCTATTGCAAGTAGTATACCATGCTAGTAATTCAAAAGTTATACCATGCTAGTATACCAAAGTAATGGTGATGCTGAACCTTGTATAAGCTATACTTGGTAACCATATCTCGACACATAAAAGTCAGTTATTCCTCAAAGTTGTTTATATATGCTTGATAACTCCATTCTTATCATTAAACCATGAGACCCTATTATACTTTGAACTGATACTCACCTTCTCTATATTTGAATACCTATATCTTATCTGGAACCACTACATTGAACCTAGTTTGACATAGTTCCTCTATACTATCCAATAACCCTGTTAAACCACAATACCAAATCCCTTGTGAATAGAAACTTTGCAATTCCATTTAATAAGGTATTAGTCTAATTGATCTTGGCCTTAAAATTTATTGAACCAATTCCATGTGCTTCGAAGTTGATCTAGAACCCTTGATAAAGACGTTCACTATTTAAGAAATTAACCGTCACTTGGCATCGGTTTTTAAAATAAAAAGTTAAAAGTGGATTTTCCGTCCCAAAGGGGGATAAATGTTTTCTTCAGATAGTGGATCTGGACTGCGACACAAGTCCTTTCCGCTTTTAAATTATAGGCTTAAAGGTTGCCTAGGGATCCCATTAATGTTCTAGAACCCAGTGAGGTTCGGGATTACTTCGCGGCTCATCACCGGCTGTAATCCGTAGCGTCATAAAATGGTTTTGATAAAGAAATGGTTTCTAATTGTTTTGTTACAAATTAAAGATGCCATCACCCTGAAAGTTTATCTCTTGTTACTATATGGTCGAATCTTTCCTTTCCATTGTTATTTTATTTGTTTATGTATATTATATCACTTTTTGAGCATTTGGCTCACTACTTGCTTTCACCCTGATATTTCAGCTAGCAGATATGGTTAGATTCAAGCAAACAACACGTAAGACTTGTGATGCCAATTTGTATGTTCGAGCTCAGGTAGATTAGTGATCATTTTGTGTGAGGACTCGATATTGAAATCAGGTTGATGTTCCAAACCCTAAATTGTAAGATCTTGGTTTCAGTGTATATATTTCCTTTTGTTAACTATTGTAATTATTCGTATAATGTGTTTTGTTAAGTCGGGGTGTGACAATTGTGTGAAATGCCTCATAGATTTTGGTTGATTAGCAGTTGACCCTAAAACTGGTGCAATGTTATCATCAATCTATTTTCTCTGTTCTTTTATCTTAAGCTCAACTGCTGCAAGATTTATAAGTTCAATATTGTCCAAGGTTGATGGCTTTGAGATAGTAATAGCTGGCACTATCACTTTGCTGACTTGAATCTGCACATCCTTCTCCCCCTTTTTATTAGCATCAAGTAAAGTAAGGTTTGAAGTTTGAGCAGCCACTAACTGTTGAAGGAGTTAAGTCTGTGTTGCTTGACCTTCCAGTATCTTGGCCACATAATGTTCAACTTTTGATAGTCTATCAGTGAGGGCCGCAACCTTCCTTGCCAAGTCACTTTCCTTTCTTAATTTGAGATTTACCTCCCTCATTGTTGCTTCTAGAAGTTTCTCCTCAAATCTCACATTCAACTATTTCTTGACTGCCGTAACTGCATTCTTCATGTCATCCACATCTTGAATCTCTTCAAGATTCTGAATTTCATGTAGTTGAAGTGACACAAGATGGGCTTATAGGAGAGCTTTGGTGTTGGCATCGGTGGTAGCTTGAATGGCTAGTTGAGTTTGATTTATTAATTTGAACATTATTGATGTGAAGTGATGAGAGTTGCATTCCTTACTGAGCATTCAATCTAGAGTTTGTATAGAAGAAGCATGGTATTCATCTCCCCCTAAGTTGGTGCCAGCTTCATCATCAAAATCATCTTCAAACTTAGAATCACCATAAGCTCCAAAGTTTGAGTCCACATCATCTGCTGTAGGAGGTAGAGAGGATAAAACATCATTAGCCCTTTGCATAGATGGTGTTCTGTGTACTAGATATGGTGTCTTTTCAGCCTCCTCATTGCCCTAAACAACCAGTGTTTGGTAGGCTGTAACAAGGTGACTAAATGTCTCATCATCTAGGGAAATAGAATCTATAACAGCTCTGTATTCTTGCTGATATAGGCTCTATTTGGGAGTGCTGTTGAAAACTGTTGTGCTGTGAGAAAAAGTGCTAGTGGAAAAAGTGTTGTCAGGAAAATTAGATCACTGTTTGGTATTTTTTAATTTATGCATATTTTGAGATAAAATATATAAAAAAATGTTTTTGAAAAGGTTTGATGGTGAAACTGAAAGTTACTTTCTACAAAAGTTGAAAACAGCTTTTTCCAAAAGCATGGGGGACTTACCTTTTCTAATAGCAGCTTTCAGACCAAAAGCGCTTTTCCATATAGCAGCTTTTAGAATTTACCAAACACCTATCTGATAGGTTTTTGGCAAAAAGCTGTTGTAGCTGTTTGCAATAGCAATACCAAACGGGGCCATAGTCTTTTCCTTTCAGCCTCATTGACATTCATTGACTCACTTGCAATGGCTTCCAACCTTATCTCTCCTATACCTGCCTTTCTCTCATAATCTCTCTTTTCTCGCATCAAAGGGCTCCCCTCGGCTCACCACCCTCACACCCTCACCTTCACCATCTAGGTGGAACTCCGCTCATTCTATTTTCCATGCTGGAAGAAATAGAATATCTATATTCACTCTTTTCCTCTCCTTTTGCCTGGGAGCAACCCAGCCTCTTACTCAAATCACTCCCTTTCCTCAAACCTAAGAGTCATTGGACAACTACTAAATCATTTGCACTTACGATAATTTTTGAATTGTCAAGTTGTGTAGTGACATTTAACGGATTTGAAACATCCGTTGAAAGTGTAGTTGGAATTATCAACGGATGACTGTTGTGAGGCATATCCATTGAAAGACAATCCCCGATCAACGGATAATGGATATCGGCTTAAAGAATAGAAGAAAAAGGAATATAAGTTCAAACTATTGTTGAGTCTATGGAGATTATTTTGAGATTTTATTGCACAGAATCTTTAATAGTTTGAAAAACAATTGGCAAGTGATCCAACAAATCATCAATTAGATGACGATCACTTGCTTGAGACTTTGGCTTCTCCATGACTTTAAGAGATGGATAATCAGGAATTGATGTATTTATCATATCCACATCCAGATAATTAGTGGGAGAATTTCATAAAAACCGGGAATTTATGATTATTTTATGTTATACTAAATGAGTATTATGTGATTTATGATATTATAAATTGTTATTGATCATAAAAGGTTTTTTGTTATGTGCTATATGTGTTCTGTTTGGTTTGGGATATTTTTCGGTTGTTTTATTACGTGTTAAATGGATTTATTTTAAAAGTTATACTATCCAGGTATCGTTTTAATAACTTTTATTTCATATGAAGCAATTGGCCTTATTTTGCATAATATGGCGTATACCATATTGATTTTTCGAACATCTAGTTAATTTAGAGAATATTTTATTTCGTGAACAATGATTTTTCTGGGCCCCTACCGGGACTTCAAAGCCCACAAAAATTGTATTTTTATTTTTATAAATTATGGCACCATTAAATATTCGATATTTTTTCCATTTTCGGATTATTCATAATTTTTGGGAATTTTTGACATAATTTTTGTATTTATTGGATTAAAAACTATTCCCCGTTAATAATTAATTTTGGGTTAATTATTTTTATTAAATGATATAATTAGGCCCTAAATATTTTTGGGGATATTATTTTTATAAGTATGAATATATTTTAATAATTATTTAAATATATAAAAATAAAAAATATATAACAAAGATTCAGAAAATTCTCTAAAACTTCTACGGTTAGGGTTTATGTGTTCTTGAGAATCAAAGCATGATTTTAAGGTGATTTGGAAAGCAAAACCACAGATGTTTGTAGTCGTTGTGAAGCTCTTGAAGGGTACAATTAGATTATATCGTCAAATCAAACCTCGGGTTAGTAATTTTTAATTTTGAAATTTTTAGGGTTTATGTTCGAATTGGGGCTTTTTTATTCTGGGGTTATTGATTGAATTTGATGCTTGATTAAGCTTCCTGATGTGTTTTGCAATTGATTCTTATATTTAAATGTATCAAACGATTCCCGGAAGCTATGAATCGAGTTCATGGGTTTCGCTTAAATTTTGATTCAATTTTCTATTATTATCGTTGATTAGTTGTTAATATGAATATAGGGGTTTGATTGTATGTACAATAAGCTTTTTTTTTGACATCTAAATCATTAATTTTGATCAAGGATTGAATAACTTCGAGTTCTCGCTGGTTTCCTGCCGGATTTTGAATGATTTTAGCCGGAAAAATCCTTGGGTAGATGCTATAAACATGTTTCCATGTTGATTCTAAATAGAAACAAGTTAAAATCTTGATCAAAACGAAGTGTTTTCGAGTCAAATGGGGCTCACCGGAATGTCGCCGGAGTCCGGCAATAACCACCAGATTCTGGGCAATCCGGCCAGAGTTCTTGAGGACCCGGTAGTGTTCATGCCCGACCCATTTCTGTTTTATCCATCCCGGTTTTAATCTTCTAAAACCCAAATCCCAAATTCAAATAGTGTTTTTTGGAATTGTCCATTCAAAATTAATTTAGTTAATAATATAAATATTTGACTAAATTATTTTAAGTCTACAAAATTATTTTCTTTATTATTTTCAAAAATCTAAATTTGATTTAATTATTTATTTATGGATTTAATTAATTAATTAATTAATTTTATTTATAAATAGTTAAATAAAATGTATTTATTTATAATTAAGCCAAAAAATAATTTAAAAATCATTTTGAGCTTTTAAAAATGATATAAAGGTATTTAAAAATCAATTAATATTATCATTAATTGAATTATTCCTATTTTATTCATAATAAATAGACCGTTCGTCCGTTTAATATGAAACGAACTCGTCTAGACTCAGAAAAATATTCCGCTTCTATTAAAAATACTTTCGAGACATAAAATCTTTCATTTCGAAAGATCGCTTGATTTTTTAAACTTTTCCGAGTCGCATAACTAACAAAAGTCGTATTTTGACTCGATTTCAGTTTCAAACATATCGAGTCGACTGTTTTAAAGAACTGAGTTATATGTAATATGAAATATATGATACGTGGCTTATGTTTTTACGTATTATGTAAATCGTCAGTCCACATGTCTATTAAACTCTATATGATTAAAGTTGATCATTATTTGTTATTATCAGGTGGGTAGACGATAAGGATAAACGTATAATAGATAATTATATATGGTCAGTTAATTGAAATAGTATCTTTTATGATAGATACACATAGTTCGAGGCATTCAAAGCCAGACAGTGATAGTAAAAGTAAAGCCTGATTATGTGTGGTAAATGAAAGGAGTGGATACAGATTAGAGGTGAACATATAATGGTGATTAAAATTTAAAAGGGGATCAATTGAGTCAAGTATTTCTTCCCTATTCTAAATTCAGAATAGTTAAATGTTATATATTTCGCTACAATAAATCTTGATTATGCAAGTATCTTTGTTTTTTTTTCTTTTTAATATGAATTGTGATCTCTTGAGCAAATACCTATAGTTCTGGGTTATTTGCGAACCCTGAATCGTGATTTTTTAACCAAAATTGGTTTTCATCAAAATACTCTATGGACTGGATTGTTACGATAAGGGCCAGGGATGGACTGGACCCTAAGGGCCTGGGATGGACTGGCCCTTTTGTTTATTAAGGCCAGAATGGGCCTGGGTTCCTGATATGACGTGGGTCTATACGGTTGGGCATAGGTCTGTACTATATTCTGACTGATCAGCAGATTATAGTACATATGTTGGTTCTAGTGTCTAGTCTAATTTAGTGTTGATCGCCATTAACGGCATTCCTTCTTGCAAAATATATGATTACAAAATTAAACAAAGAATTGATTCAGGAGATGAATCAGGGAACTATTCGTTGATTTTTATCTATGATTAAGGGCCCATATTTTATTCGCTCAACTGTTTAAATAAATAAATATGTTTATATAATCATCTAAAGATTGTTTCCAGGAATTTCTTTTGATACTGATACTTGGAAACCTAATATGATACTTGCAGGGCATTTTTGGCTCACTCTTGCTTTGTGAATTTTTATTTCTTTCAGTATCACATGAGGATAAAGTGAATAGCTCTTAATAAACAATATAAATTGGAGAGATCCCAGCTGTAGGAAATTAGAGATGTTAGAATGAATAAGACGAGAAAGTTAGTAAAGAGGTAATAAAATTTGAGTTACTTGTTATAAATTTTAGAAGGTTAGATTCTTGTTTCATACCATAACCTGTAAATGATCCGGAATTAAGGGGTCATCTGTATATTTATTTTAATATACAGGTTTATATTATTTAAATTTGTTTGGTGACACCCAATCCTGACCCCGAATTTCGGGGATGTTACAAGTTGGTATTGGTCCCTAAAATAAGAATGGGTAGAAATTAAGATAAGATTGGCAGGTCATTTAAGATAGGAAAGGCCTTAAGTAAACTTATGTTGAGTTTGAGTTAAGATTATCGGATTCGATATTGATTATTAAGATAAGATGTTTCTAAGATAGGTGAGGCGAATATATTGACGCTATAGATATATAGAGTAACCAGGTCCTATAGTTATGAGGAGTCCATGGCTCGACATATATTGGGTGAACTACCCTGACTTTCATATGGGTTTAAATGAAATTGAGATTAATTCTTTTGAAAATAATGTATAAGGAAAGGTGGATGAGTTTTAGTATGATCCGAGTTAGGATCATGTAGTGGAACATATCTATCAGCCTTTAGCCAAGCGAGTCAAGCGGAGAGTTGGAGCTGTCGGTTTTAGAGGCACTCTTAACGGTTTACTCTAGATATTCTTGTGAGATTCTTCTTGTTATTGTCATCCATTTCTCGGGCACCACGCAAGGAATGACACATCTACCTATTAGGTATACACAAAGTTAATAAGAAGATACGACCTTATCTACAGACAGAATATCAAATTCGCCGACTAGTTGTAACTGCGATATCCAAAAATGACGATAAAAGTATCAAAGGTAGTACTCCATGTCAGCATTGAAGTTCGAGTTACAAATAAAATAGTATGTAACGGTAAATGAAGTTTTTGTCGACTAATGAAGGCAAAATGGACCCAAGGAGGGGTAGAAGATATACTGAAGTGGTAGGACTATTATGTGGTCATTTCCTTAATTAGGTACCTTATTGATAGATTATGACAACAACAACCAACTCATATAGTAGTGATGATCATGTGTGTGATTTTCAGAATTTTAAAACAAGTTTTCGAAAATGATTTTATTAACAAAATTTCTGAAAGTTCTTTAAACAGAATAATTTTTAAAATTTAGTTGTCAAATTATTACTTGAGTTTCTTGTTTCTTAAAAGCAGTAGATTACTCGGAAGAATACTTGAACTGGACTCGGTATTAATTCAGAGGGCCAAGTGGACCTGCTATTATAGAGAAATTTAAATTTTTCCTGATAAAGAAGAGTGCAAACCTTATTTAATAGTATCAATAATAACATTAACGTGCAGAAGCATTATTTAACCAATTCATGAAATTATTAAAGTTTAAAGGATTCGTTGATCCAAAAGAAGCCAGAGTGTTAGGCCATTAATCAACTGTAGAGGGGGGTGAATACAGTTAATACAATCAATTCGATAAAGCTTCAACATAATCAACCATTTTTATATTAACAGATAAAAACTGATTATAAACGTACTCTCTCGAACGGATGAACAAATATCCTTGAGAGCTGCTAGGTTATGCGAAAGATATAATAATGTTCGCAATACTCATAGCATGAACATAATCTGTGCTTTATATAGAGCATAGCTACACAATGTCTAAGGAATCCTATTCTATTAACAACAAGGAAACCTAATACAATGCTTCTGAGATAAAGTCATTCACCGCCTTGAATTCCTTGTTTCCTTCTTCTCATCGAAGATGAACTGATGTGACAAATCCTGATTTTGTCATCCATCGACATCATCATCCGTTGATATCATTATTCGTTGATATCATCATCCGTTGATATCATCATCCGTTGATATAAGTTCTGATGTAAACTTCTAATAGTTTCTGTTGATATCATCAATTATATTTAACAATCACCCCCAACTTGTGCATGATTATGATATGTAAAAGTTCCAATTGATGATGTCAAAACTATCTAAATGCAGAAATCAAGTAAGCATATTCATTCTTGCTTCAGTAAATATCAGACTTTACTCTTCATTCTGAACTCTAACACAGTCTGGAAAATCTTCAAGAAACTTCCTCAACGAATTCTCTTCCATTACATCCAAATACCATTGCATCATTTGTTTATGTTCCCTTAGTTCATCTATTGATTCATCATTCTGATATATGGCAGCCATGTGATTATGTAACTTTAAATTTCCAAGAGATAGATCATCCAGCTCCAGAAACCCAATTTTCTTTCCATCAGGATTAAAGGTTAAAACTTTAGTCCCTAGACTCATTTCTATCATGGCTCCTCCAATAGGCATATCAATAACATATTTAGTTTGATCAATGTACTTTGGAATGTAGTTACATTTTTAAGACATTCCTCTCTGCTTTAACTGTATCAGGTTCTTTATGAATGCAAACCATCTGGCAGTTACAGAATTAGTTACCTTGAGAATTGTAGCAATAAGCTCCAATTCTTGCCACGGTTTGTCTCTTAACTATTCTTAATTCAACCTTACGCTTCACCCAGACTCCTGGAAGATATATTATTTTCTCTTCAACATGATCAATAACAATTTGCCCTGATATGATCTTCTGTAAGTCTTCGAGCATTACATTGTCTCCAATTTATGTCAAATAAGAATGCTTTCTTAGAGTCAAAGCATATCCTACAAATAGATCATCAGTAGTTAATCTTCCAAGACCACTTATGATTCCAGGTTGTCGAGATTGAGAACTTCCACTATAAATCTTCTTTAATGTTTCAGAAGAATCTCTTCTAGGTTCTGGTTTCTTGCTTCCCCATAGTAGCTTCTTCTTTTCTTCAAAAGTGAGTTCTAGCTTATCAGAGACTATGTCTTCAGAATCAGGATTTGATAAATTTGATTGAATTGGGTTTAAGAAATTAAAAACATGAGTAGAATCATAGGTTGTGATTGGTTGAATAACAGCTTCTTCTTTAACTTGAGCGATGTCATAGGTTAATTTCAGTTTATCAGCCCAGTCAGCTCCATAAATCTTCCTTCTTGGGTGAGCTTGGCTGATTTCTTATTCTTCACATCTTTCTTCAGTATCATAAGCTTGAGCTACTGTATAGATTGGATCTATTAGTATTTGAGATTTAGTTTCCTTAGATACTGATTTCTTTTTTGCAATAGCTTTGGCTTTAGGCTTTGAAATCTTTGACTTCTCTCCTATCTTCTCTTTTCCTTTAAGCTTCTTATCAGCAGTTAAAATAGCTTAAGATTTGAGAGATATTTCATCTTCTGACTGACTTCCCTTATAACTACACCTCTGGTTGGTCTGTTAGAAAGATCATATTCATAAAGTACTTGAGAGATAATAGCAATATCAGCATTTGTTGTCTTCATGGTATTCTTGAAGGCTTCCTCCAATTGCCTTAGTTGTTCAAGATCAACACCGGGATTTTTGCTTTCAAAGATTCTTCTACTTACCTCAGAGTCAAAGGCTTGAATCTTTGGATCCTTGTAGAAGAGAATTGTCTTCCTTCCTTTTACTTTTAGAGTTTAAAGATATTGACTTGCTTCAGCACCAGCTTCTATCTCAAGAATACCTTGGTCTTCATTAGCAGTTGTGACTTGTAATTATTGTTGTATTATTGTAGTCACAGTCAATCCTCTAACTCTTCTTTCATTTCTCTCACTCTCTCCACCTTGTCTGGATTGAGATCTAGTGATTACTTTTGATGAACCACTAATATAATGACTCGTATATTTTGAATTATTTAAAGTGTAATTGTAGAATATTAAATAAAAAAATATGTGTATTGTCTTGTCAACTGTGTGATGTTTTGTTATTATTCACGTGTGAATATTGATGTACAAGGATTATTTGTATAAGTGATTATTGAGCCGTATTTTATTGTTTCACTTTTAAAAGTGGTTTTATTGCAGAGTTATTTTCATAAATATTTAGATTATCTTGAAAATTGTGTTTATAGCTTTATAATTGCAATAATTATTTTTGGTATTTTATAAAATTTAGAAATCAATATTTTATTGATTATTTATCCCTAAATAATTTTTTGATTATATTTAATCCCAAATTTGATATTAAATTCAGAAATGTTTTTAAAATTACAAAACTCATGTCTTCTGAAGTTTATAATATTTTGAGAATTTTAAAATTATTTCGAAAAAATTTCTGATTAAATTCTCCCGCACATTTGTTCGTTAAATCGTTAGATGCGGGTATGAGTTGCATTTCAAAAATGGTTTAAAAATTTCAGAAAACCTATTTAGTTATTTTTTAATTATTCCGAGAGTTTAAACATTTATTTGGTAAATTTTGGAATTTTATTTAACTGCACGATTATTCGTTATATTGTAAAATAACGGAACTCGATCGGGCTTGTAGAGGGCCGCATGACACATGTTAAGTTTTTACTACTCTCCTGATACGTGTCCTTGGATGAGAATTTTGGTTAAAAAACTAGAAAAACACCCCCCCCAATTTTCATCGGCTTCGATCCCAATTCTCTCTGCTCTCTCTTTTTCTCTCTCATTATCTTTCTCCTTCTCTACTCTCTTCCTCTCTCCTCTCTTTCTCTCCCCGATTTTCTCCTCCTCCTCTCTTTCTCCGTTCCGTCGCCGCTCTATTTTCCGGTAATTCCTTTTCCGACCGCCATTTTGTTCCGGTATTAGCTTCAGTTTTGTTCCTGTTGGTTTATATATATACCTATATATATATATATGTTACCGTATGTGCATGTTGGTGGTGTCTGTGATTGTTTCCTTCCGGTTGCCGCCGGGTTTTCCGGTGAGGTGACCCTGCGTGTGTGTGGCGCGTGTGTTTGGTTGTTCCCGAACAATAATAGGCACATAATTAATTGATTAAAATTTTATGAAATAAATAGTTGCTTTCGGAAAATTATTAAAGTTAAATCGGTGGAATTCGTATGGAAACCCGAAATTTATCGGGCACCGACTAATTTTACCGCTGTCGACGATGAGCCTCGGTAAGTCGACGGTGGACGGTGATGATAAATTCCGAGTCCTAAATTTATAAAAGAAATAAATTAGTTTTCTAATGTTAATATCTATTGTAAAGTCGTATTATATAAATCATGGATTAAAGTGATCAAAGGTTGTCTGCTAAAGAATGAGGTGAAAGGAAGAGAATGTTTGAAGGTGGGTCTGCGAAGTCAGAACAACAAGAAGCAAGCCAGAAGTTTCAGCGACGTTTCAGAAGGAATAGAGACAGGAAATTCAGGAGGCAGAATTTCCCACAAGCTAGGCCCAATATTACCTCAGTTAGTTCTACCCCTACGAAATCCAGCAAGCCGGTGATCGATTGTAAGACATATGGAAAGAAGCACAGTGGTCAGTGCAGAGAGAATGTCAACTATTTCAAGTGTGGCCAAAAGTGTCATTATTCCACTGGGTGTAAATATGAGAACCAAGGGGTAACCTGTTTCAACTGCAGCAAAGTGGGGCACATTGCTAGGAATTGCAGATCAACTACCCAGGGTAGTATAGTAGGAAGTATATCTTAAGGACCAACAACAAGTACGCTAGAGCTAGAACTTTCAAAATGACTAAGAAATCTACGGCTCAGGATTCCAATGTAATTGCAGTTACGCTTTCTCTTAATTTTGTGCCTATTATTGTTCTATTTTATTTGGAAGCGTCTAAATCTTTCATATCCCTGAACTGTGTCAATAAAATGTAATTAATGTTGGAAGACTTAGATGAGCCTTTGACCATGAAAGTGGCCAATCAAGATAAGGTACCTATAAGCCAATTCTGCCCTAAGTGCTCAATAGAGATTTCAAGTCATTCTTTTCCCGCCAACCTAATACCTTCTGAGTTAGGAGAATTCGATATTATTCTAGGTATGGATTGGTTGTCTCTATATAAGGCAAGTATTGACTACAAGAAGAAGAGAATTGTTCTGTACATAACAGATAATGTAAGGATAAGTTATCAAGGTCAGAAGCAGGATAAGAAGTTTCTCTCAGTACTGCAGGCAAGGAAATTGTTAAGGCAAGGATGTGAAGCATATTTGGCTCATATGGTGGATACCAAGAATGAGGCACCTAATCTAGATGTGATTCCAATATTAAGAGAAAATCCTGATATTTTTGCGGAAGAATTGCCAGGATTACCACCTGATCGAGAAATAGAGTTCTGCATTGATTTGATACCAGGGGCAGAGCCAGTTTCCAAAGCTCCTTATCTAATGGCTCCAGTGGAAATGAAAGAATTGGCCAAGCAACTTCAAGAAATGTTAGATAAAGGAGTCACGACCAAGTGTTTCCCCTCGGGGTGCTCCAGTGTTATTTGCGAGGAAGAAGGATGGAAGTATGAGGCTATGTATTGACTATAGGGAACTGAACAAGTTGACAATCAAGAATAAGTATCCCTTGCCGAGGATTGATGATTTATTTGATCAGCTTAAAGGAGCATACTGTTTTTTAAAGATCGAACTAAGATCTGGCTACCACCAACTAAAGATCAAGCTTGAAGATATACCCAAAACTGCATTTAGAATAAGGTATGGTCATTATGAGTTCTTATTGATGTCGTTTGGATTGACCAATGCACCAGCGACTTTTATAGATTTGATGACCCGGGTGTATAAGGAGTACTTGGATAAGTTTGTTATTGTATTTATTGATTACATCCTTATATATTAAAAGACTCAAGGAGATCACGCAACACACTTAAGGATTGCCCTCCAAAGGTTAAGAGAAAAACAACTTTACGTGAAGTTTTCCAAGTGTTAGTTTTGGTTGACAGATGTACAGTTTCTTGGACATGTGGTTAGCAAGGAAGGTATCAATGTAGACCCTGTAAAGATTGAAGCCATATCCAAATTGGAGCAACCAAAGACTCTGACAGAAGTGAGAAGTTTTCTTGGACTAGTTGGATATTATCGAAGATTTGTAAAGGATTTCTCTAAGATCGCAGCTCCGTTGACAAAGCTTACCTGAAAAAAAGAGAAATTTATTTGGACGGAGAAGTGTGAAGGAAGCTTCCAGGAACTGAAAAAGAGATTAGTGTCAACTCCAGTATTAGAATTACCAGATGAGACAGGGAACTTCGTGATATATAGCAACACTTCTTTAAAAGGATTGGGCTGTGTACTGATGCAACACGACAAAGTCATCGCCTATGCCACCAGACAATTAAAACCTCATAAACAGAAGTATCTAGTCCATGATCTCAAATTGGCAGCTATAATTTTTGCATTAAAACTATAGAGACATTACCTGTATGGAGAAAAGTGTGATATTTACACAAACCATAGGAGCCTGAAGTATATATTCACTCAGAAGGACTTGAACATGAGACAAAGAAGATGGTTGGAACTAATTAAAGACTATGATTGTTCAATTAACTACCACCCAAGTAAGGCCAATGTGGTGGCAGATGCCTTGAGCAGAAAAGAGAGGCTGAATATGGTTCATATTTCCAAAGAATTAGCACGAGACTTGGAAAAGATGGAGATTAAAGTTCGAGTACCAAAGAAAGAAAAGGAGCAATTATGCGAGATTATGTTTCAACCAGTAGTGATGGAGATAAAAAGGTGTCAAGAAGGAGTTATGGAGCAAGAATTGGATAATCTGACAGGAGAATAACTGTGTGCCCAAAAGGATAACCAAGATATATTTAGATTTTCTTCAAGAATTTGGATTCCCAATGTGACGAAGCTAAAGAATGAAGTTTTACGCGAAGCGCACAACTCTCAATTTTCTATCCACCCTGGGAGAACTAAGATGTATCAAGATTTGAAAAAGAACTTCTGGTGGTTAGGAATGAAGAAGGAAATTGCAAATTGGGTTAGCAAATGTCACATGTGCTAGACGGTAAAAGCTGAACATCAAAGGCCAAGTGGATTGTTACAACCCTTAGAGATTCCCCAGTGGAAATGGGAAGAGATTGTAATGGATTTCGTAGTGGGATTTCCATAGACGAGAGCCAACCACGACGCTATTGGGGTAATTATTGACAAATTGACAAAGTCAGCTCATTTCCTCCCAATCAATGAAAGATATCCTTTAGAAAAGATAGTTAAGTTGTATTTGGATAAAATAGTGACCAAGCACGGAGTTCTTGTGTCCATTGTATCAGATCGAGATCCGAGATTCAATTCAAGGTTTTGGACTAAGTTTCAAGAATGTATAGGAACCAAGATAAATATGAATACCGCCTATCATCCTCAGACAGACGGTGAGAGTGAGAGAACCATTCAAACAATAGAAGATATGTTAAGAGAGTTTATGTTTTGGATTTTAAGGGAAACTGGGATGAACACTTACCTTTAATTGAATTCTCGTATAAGAATAGTTATCATGCTAGCATTAGGATGCCGCCTTATGAAGCCCTGTATGGATGTAAATGTAGATCACCATTGTATTGGGATGAAGTGGGAGAAAAGAAAGTGTTAGGTCTCGAGCTAGTTTAACAAACTAAGGATGCAGTGACATTGATTCGGAAAAGGCTCGAAGCAGCCCAGGATAGACAAAGAAAGAATGTTGATTTTTATCAAAAGGATATGAACTTTGAAGCAGGATCATTGGTATTATTAAAAGTATCACCTTGGAAAGGATTGGTTCGATTGGTCAGAAAGGTAAGCTCCGCCCAAGGTACATAGGAGCATTTGAATTTTTGATGATAATAGGAAAAGTCTCTTATGAGATAGCCTTGCCGCCGCAGTTGCAGCATATTCATAATATGTTTCATATATCCATGTCAAAGTAATATATTCCTGATTCGAATCAAGTTATAGAGTACGAACCGATCGAGCTTCAGCCAGATTTGTCCTATGTGGAACAGCCAATCTAGATTTTAGATCGTAAAGAGCGAGTCTTTAGGAATAGATCTATCCCCATAGTAAAAGTACTTTGGAGAACTCCTCGAGTAGAAGAGTCTACTTGGGAGTTAGATTCATACATGCTTGATAATATCCTCATTTGTTTAGTTAGATCGGATTCTGAGGACATAATTTTTTTAAGGGGGAAGGATATAACGACTCGTATATTTTGTATTATTTAAAGTGTAATTATTGAATATTAAATAAATAAAATATGTGTATTGTCCTGTCAGTTGTATGATTTTTTTTATTATTCATGTGTAATTATTGGTGTGCAGGGATTATTTGTATAAGTAATTATTGAGCCGTATTATTTTTTTGTTTCACTTTTAAAAGTGGTTTTATTGCAGAGTTATTTTCATAAATATTTGGATTGTCTCAAAAATTGTTTTTATAGCTTAATAATTTCAATAATTATTTTTGGGATTTTATAAAATTTAGAAATCAATATTTTATTGATTATTTATCCCTAAATAATTTTCTGATTGTATTCATTCCTAAATTTGATATTAAATTTATAAATATTTCAAAAATTACGAAACTCGTGTTTTATGAAGTTTATAATATTTTAAGAATTTTAAAATTATTTCGGAAATTTTTTGATTAAATTCACCCGCACTTTTTTCATTAAATCGTTAAATACGAGTGTGAGTTGCGTTTCAAAAATGGTTTAAAAAATTTAGAATACTTATTTTGTTAGTTTTTAATTATTCCGAGGGTTTCATTTATTTGGTAAATTTTAGAATTTTATTTAACTACCCGATTATTCGTTATATTGTAAAATAATGGAACAGGATCGGGCTTGCAGAGGGTCGCAGGACACGTGTTCAGTTTTTACTACTCTCCTGATACGTGTCCTTGGCTTAGGATTTTGGTTAAAAAAAATAGAAAAACACAAACCCCCTGTTTCTTCATCGGCTTCGATCTCAATTCTCTCTACACTCTCTTTTTCTCTCTCGTTATCTTCCTCCTTCTCTACTCTCTTCCTCCCTCCTCTCTTTCTCCCCCCGGTTTTCTCCTCCTCCTCTCTTTCTATGTTCCGTCGCAACTCTGTTTTCCGGTAATTCCTTTTCCGGCCGCCGTTTTGTTCCGGTTATTAGCTTCGGTTTTGTTCCTGTTGGTTTATATATATATATATATATATATATATATATATATATATATATATACGTTACCGTATGTGCATGTTGGTGGTGTGTGTGATTGTTTCCTTCCGGTTGCCGCCGGGTTTTTCGGGGAGGTGACCCTGCATGTGTGTGGCGCGTGTGTTTAGTTGTTCCTGTTACTTTACCCAATTGGTTTTGATGTTATTTTTATTTGATTATGCAGGAATTAATTGATTAAAATTTTGTGAAATAAATATTTGCTTTCGGGAAATTATTAAAGTTAAATCGGTGGAATTCGTATGGAAACCCGAAATTCATCGCGCACCGACGAATTTTACCGCTGTCGACGATGAGCCTCGGCGAGTCGATGGTGGACGATGATGATAAATTCTGAGTCCTAAATTTATAAAACAAATAAATTAGTTTTCGAATGTATATATTTATTGTAAATTCGTATTAAATCGTGGATTGTGAAATTGTGAATTTTAGGATTGGATGTGGATTATGTTTCGACGGGTAGGCTTATAAATAGAGGAGTCACTGTCCAAATTTTCTGAAAATTATTTTATTTACGAAACATGTACTATATTATATTAAATGTTTCGTTATTGTAAATATCGTTACATGGATATATGTACGTATATTATACGAGTCAGGTTATCGGTTTGGGTTATTTAGGTTCGAGGATATCAAACATGTTGGTATAACTAATTAGGTTATTCTGTTACTGTAGATCCCAGTTAGAGTTTGCGAGGACTAAATTTAGTCAACCGCAACTACCCTTGGAATCCCGAGAAATCATCGCAAGGCAAGTACCCCTGACCATTCTTTTATGGTTCAACATATATAAATAAACTGTTGTTTTATTCTCGTACATGAACATAAACATTTTAAGTTACGTATCCCATGTAGTTATAACTAACTGTTTTAAATCTGTTTTGGGGAAAAGTAACTTCGAAAAGGTACTTATCTCGAATGAAAATGATTTGTGAACTAGTTTTTAAGTGTGTTGTTAAATGAACGATTTTAAACTGAGATGGGTACAAGTGATTTGAAAACTGGATAAAACAATCAAATGTTGGGTACATAGGGGCCAGAATGGCCTATTGAGTTTGCGTTCGATTGCACACATTACTAAACCGATTAGTCCAGCAGGTCAGAGATCTAGCTAGTCTCTTAGTTCCGGAACAGGTTTATGGGATGGCAATTGGAGCCGTCTGGTGTTGATAGCCTGATCAGTTTTCTTCACATATCCATTACGTATCTCATTTGGTTTTGTGATTCCCGTGACGCAAACAGTGATTTGTAGAGCTGAATTATAAATGTGAATAGCATGCTAAAATTGGACTCTGGTGTTTACACAGCACACAACCACGTTGTTTTATTAAGAGCATGCTAGTCAGTGATATCCAGTTTCTTAACTGTTGTTTTGTTTTGACAGAGATTCGAACTGAGTTACAGGTTAATGTTTTATAGTTCTGTTCTGATAATTGTTTACATTACTGTTTTTATTTAATATTCATATATTGGTACCGCTGAGCGATTATATGCTCACTCTTGCAACCTATTTTATATATATATCGCAGATGCCTAGAAGACCTATCAGACCCGGACAAAATAGAGTCTTAGCCCCTTCCGGTCCTGGCTCCTCCGAGGTAGTTTATATCAGACTGTGTGCAGTTTAATGAGTTGCTGAATAAGTTAGTGTATCAGACTTTTACATAAATGGTTTATAATAGTGAGTAGCTTAAATCATACTTGAACCTGGATCGGATCTTGGTTTTGGGGTCGTGTTAGTATAATAATAATAATCTTGTAGTTTATGTTTATGGTTTGTTATGTTTGGTGACGTCAACTCCTGACCCCGGGGTTGAGGTCATCACAACTAACTTCAACTAGCTCTTCACATCTTCTCCTTTCACTATCCTTCTGTCCCCCCTTATTATCTCCATCAGGATTTTCATCATCAGTATTTGTGAATGTCAGTTGTTTGCATTTAGATTTAATAATTTTCTCCCCCTTTTTGGCATCATCACCAAGAAGTAGAGAAAGAATCAGCTCCATTGAATTCTGTACTTCTGTAAGTTGAACAGACATTTGAACTTGTTTAGATTCCAATCTAGCTTGACTGGCTTCAATTGCATTCTGTCGGACAACTATTGGTGTAATTTGTTTCTGAATTTCCTGATGAGTAGTCAGCCTTAAAGCAATCAATCATTCTTTGATTTGATTGATTTGGAAAGTGGTTGCTTCTTAAACAGTATGTAAGGATCTGACAACTAAAGTTGATACTTTCAGATGATTTATCATATCAGGATTCTTAATCTTCTGTTCTGCTGTTTCCAGATGTGCAACAGCTTTTTTTCTGGAAATAGGATACGTATCATCTTTCCAATGAGCATTCAAGAAATTATAAAAATAATTGTAATAACCCCAAAATTTTTCAACTTTTTGTAACCCTTGTGAATAGTGTTTTAGCTGAATGAAGAAACTTTTCACGCCACACTATGTAGGGGTTCTGTTATGGATATTCTGGGATATTATTAGTACTCTATGTAGTATATAAGTGTATGTAAAGATCGTCAGAATCCAATTCCGAACACTTTGGTTTTTCCCGGAAATCCACAAGATACGGAGAGAATTGAGTATAAGGTAACAGGATAAAAAGGATTTAAATTAAAGGATTATAATAGAGGATCATAAAAAGGAATATAATGTATTGAGAAAGGTTAAGGGAACCTAAGTAATAAGATCCCGGGTATGATCCTTCAAACGATAAACGAGAACGAAAGTTAAGCGAACCGTATAACAGATCAGCGGTCATTAGGCAAACGATTAGGAAGTTAATCAAAGGGATTAGTGGGAATGATGTCATCCAACCAATAGAAAGAGGACAAGGAAGGGAGGATGACATCATGAGGGTGACACAAGCATGACAAGGGAAGGAAGGAGGTGTGGTTGAATGAGAACCACACAAATTCAAGGGCAAGAAGGTAATTGACTAAAGCAAATACAAAAACCAAGCAACCAAGCCAAGTAAATTCATTCTTCATCAAAAATCAAAAAGCAACCAAGGCTTTGTTCTTGAAGCTCTCGGCTTTTCACTATTCAAAAGGCAAGAAAAATTCAAAATCAAAGATCCAAGCTTCCTAAATTGGTAAGATAATTCCCTAATCATCTTCATGCTTAGTTAGGACTATATCATGAGTTTAAGCCATTAATTCCTTCTCAATCTTCTTCATTTAATCAAAGAAGAAGACTATGAATAGTGTTTTCAAGTTTTTTAACTTGAAGTTTTCTTGTTTTTCTTGAAGATCCAAGCTGTCCTAAGACTTCTCAAAGCTTCTTAAGGCTTCCTAGCTCCTCCCACCACTTCAAGGAAGGTATACCATCTCCAAACCCTAGATTCCTATGTATTATAAGATGATTTTGATTAGTAGGGTGATATGGTAGCTTAATGTTGGTGATTTAGAGTTTGGGATTGAATTGGTATTGAAATGGAATGGTAAATGTTGTTGTTTTGATTAAAAGAACTTAAGTATGATTAAAGTTAAGCTTAGGCATAAGTATGAATGATTAAATTGAATTGGTTGGGGTTGTTATGATGTGATGAGGATGGATGTTGGTTGTATGTTGGATTTGAGGTTGATTTGGAATGGGTTTGAATGGTTTAAAATATTGGAAATCGCGTAAACATAGCCGTCGTAACGTCCGATTTTCTTTGGACTGCTTTTGTGCATAGCATTAGGACCCGAGAACCCCCTGCTAGAATATGACCACTGCCATGATTAGATAGCTCATGTTACGAGCTTCGTTTGATATGTAGTTCGTTCGATTCCGATGCACGGTTTAGGAGAAACGACCGTTTCAAGTAACAGCGTTTCGCGAACGAAACTTTTTCCCTCGCCTTACTTTGAAACATAGGTTAAAGACCAAAAAGGGTTAATTAATGTATGAAACATTTATGGTAAGTGTGTTAGGCAGTTGGTAAGACACTCGTGAAGGAATCGCTTTAAAACTCGTAAAGGTTAAATTATTAAAAATGGTGGAGCCGAGGGTACCCGAGTGACTTAAGCAAATCAGTGAGCGCAAAACAAGTGTTAGAGTCTAAGTTAGTTAAAGTAAAGATTTACAAGTGATTTTGGTTTAATTCCAACTTACTTGTTGTTTATAGGTTACCAGACTCGTCCCGAGCCTTTTATCACCCCATGTTGCTCAGGCAAGTATTCTATCCGTTATACTGTTGTTGTGATGTATACATTTGTATATGCATGATCTTGCGATAAATGCATATTGGTTATTTAGCAAATTCTTGCGATATATTGTAGCATGTGATATGGTATATATGCATGCCTGTTTCATATTCTTGAAATATATATCTGTTGGTTCAGTTGATAATACCTATGCTAGAGAATAGCGGTAACTTGCATATACCCTTAGTATAGGGACCTAAAGGTGAAAATATTTTCTAAAACCGGGAGTCGAGGATCCCGAGTAGATTTTGTATATATGGATATGGATATATATATATATATATTTATATATATATATATGGTTATAGTTTTCCAAACTATTAATCGAATAAGGTTTATTCGATAACTTTAACTTTATTTTATTATTGAATATTATTTCGAATATTATTCGAAGGCGTATGACTCCTTTTGTTATTTATTTGAATATTATTTGAATATTAATTCGAAGGCTTATGACTCAGTTTATATTATTTATTGAATATTATTTGAATATTCATTTGAGGATCTATGACTCCGATTATTTGCTGAGGTATATTCTTTATTTTATTAAAGAATAAGATGTCAATAATCAAACTTATTTTCGATTATTCAAATAAAGATAATACTTTCATATAAGTATATCTTTGGTTATTTAATACTCATTTCAAGTATAAGTTTTAATACTTCTACTTCAATTATTTTTATAAAGATTATTCTTTATGGGAATATTATTTAAATAATAATATTCAGTAATTTTCTAAATATTCTGGGGACTGATTTACTTCATTAAATCAGCTTTACTCCAAACACTCTATAAAGTGTTTTCGAGTCTTCAAAATGATTTTTAAAGTTAGAGCGGATCCCAAAACTCATTTTTATATTTAAGATCTTCCTTTTTAAGGGGATTTAAATACTCGCTCAAAACCTGGGGAATCCGGCTCTATGGTGTATTTTATATTCGCAACGAGGTTGCAGTTTTGGTAAATGAATTGATTACTTGCCCAATGTTCGGGAAGTAAGCCCATCTAATTGAGTCGGCATAAGCGACAGGCCGGGGTACGGTCTATTATTGTGTAAGTGGTTGGGTGGCAGTCCATCAACGCGTAAGAGGCCGGGTGGCGGTCCAGCACAAGGTCCTTATGAGGCCAGGGTGATGACCGGTGGGGGATTCATCCATCTACTAGTAGAAAAGGTTACTTATTGGTATCTTTGCCTGATCAGCAAGATATCTGGTTTATGCCAAAATTCTTTTCCTTTCCAAAATTTATTGGATGTTTCAAACTCTGTTCATACTTTACATAACAGAGGTTCCAGGAAATGTTTAAGAGATATATATGTGGATATATATATATCGGGACTAAATAAAGTATCTCGTAACTTTTTTTTCATTCAATAATATTTCAAAGATTGAATCTATTCAAGTCTTAACTTGTGGTCTCATCTATGGGATGTTTTTCTTAAAACTTATAATACTTTGAACGGTGGTAGTTCAAGTAGCTTTATAAATGATATAAGTGTGGTGAAGTATTGGTAACTTCATTCCTTGTTTTTACTTATATCTAGTAAGTAATTATCTTACACATGATAGAGATTTTAGTAAGTATCCATTTAGATACTTATATTATTGTTATCACTATATATTATCTTGCGAGCTGTAAGGCTCACTCTTGCTTTATTTCTTCATCACACAACAACAGTTAGGAAAGATGGCCAGACTCCAGCAGACCCAGCGCAAGCGCGTGGGAAGCATCCCGCGTCTTCCCGTTGATGTTGTAGCTGCTATAGCTGCAGAGGTAGATCTATTGTAGATCAGACCATCTACTTTTGAGAATCAATTATGTATAATTATAACTTGTGGCAGATAATGGCAATTAACTGTAAATTTATCAAGTAATCATTTTAGGTTGTAATAACTTTTAAATTGTGGATTCAAAGACTTGTACTTATTTAAATTTCATCTCTGAGACTATAACGGGTTGTGGTGTGTGTTAGTGTGGGGTCACAGCATAAGGTTATTTATTATTAATTAAGTGAAGTGATATTGTGGAAAGAAAGACCGTGACGACCCGGATCCCCGACCCCGGATCTGGGGGTGTTACAGAAATGGTATCAGAGCCAAGCGTTATAAACCTCGGAGATGATGCGTCGATATAATAACAAACTCACAAAGATAATAAGAACTCTTGCCAAGTTCATGGTCGGACTACTTAAAGTAGTGCTGACAGTTAAAACCCTTACGGGAACCCTTATAAGTATCATGATAGTAACTTAGCTCGTTTAATGTGTAGGCGCCTGAGATAGAGGACCCTGAGATGTTCGAGCGTGAGCATGATGAGGCATTGCTAGATGTTGAGGATCAGGAGGAGCCTGAGATGGAGGAGGATGAGGAGGACCCCTCAGAGGAGCCTGAGACGAAGGTCATTGCTATTTCAGATGAGGAGGACCCCTCAGAGGAGTCAGAGACAGAGGTTATTGCTATTCCAGATGAGGAGGACCCGGATGAGGTCCCAGTAGCTGAGGAGCGTGTTGGACCTATGGTAGTGTATGCTGGTATCCCATTACCCACACTTCCGGTGGTCAGAGCCCCTACCCCTCCACCACTATCTTGGATTCCTGATGATGACAGCTCAGAGACCCATACTTCCGAGCCTAGGCAGACCGAGGAGGCACCCTCAGCGGCTCCGGATTCACCACCTCTTGACCCTGCCCATAGGCAGTCTTCGTTAGCTCATGGATATGTTCAGGATGTATTGAGGACCCGAGTGGCTGTTGCTGAGGGCCGACTAGATGAGGCCAGGAGGGAGTTGGATGCAGAGAGGGCGGGTAGGCGTACCCGAGCTTATGAGACTAGGGCTTCTATACCCCGATCCTTGAGGAGGGAGCTTACGGGGATAGAGCTCACATCCCGAGCGAGGCTCAGATCGCTCCAGGGGGACAGGCATGGTAGGATCTCCAGGCGGAAGGCCGACTATATCTTCCGTCATGCGATGGAAAGGGTTTGGGAGCTGACCCGCTCCGGTGTGTGATTCAGGATTGATGATGGAATAGTCTAGTTGTCTAGTTAGCCGAGGCCTTAGTAAGAGCCAATTTTCCGGGATAGTTGACTTGTATATAGCATCCCTTTTTCTGACTAGACAGATAGACTCTTGTGTATCACTTTTGGGACAGATGACTGTAGCACTGTTGTACTTTTGACCAAATCAAACTATGTATTTCTCGCATTATGTATATATTTGTTTCCTTTCGGTTCAGTTCCATAGTGACGGGATCACTGTTTTTATCATTATTATTACTGCACTTCGTATTAGAACTTTCTTAAAATAATAGAATTGCGATATACGTTCTCCCCATTATAAGAGCTGTGCAAGGCACAATGTTGTATATGATTGTGACCTAACGTTGAATTTTCCCAATAATTGTTTTTATTATTATCAGAATTATGCCGCCAAGAAAGATTGGAACTAGGGCGAACCCTGGATCTGAGGACCAGGGAAGCCATAACCAGGATGATAGGAACCAGGAGCACAGTGAAGAGGAAGATGAGGATTATGTGGAACAGGATGACTCCCTGTATGAAGAGGAAGAGGAAACATATGATGTTGAGGGATTTGAGATAGAGGCTGAAGAAGGAGAAACCGAGGTTGAGCAACCAGTACCAAACCCAGGCATGGATCCCATGGGCCAGTTCATGCAACTCCTAAGGCAGAATTTGGAACTTCAACCCAATCCACCCCCTCAAGGAAGTAACAATGCTGTGGCAAACTCTTTCAGGGCTTTTAAGTCCCTTAAGCCCCCTGAGTTCCACGGATCAGCCGACCCAGTTGAGGCAAGGGCATGGTTAAAGGAAATGGAGAAATCTTTTGAGATTTTAAGTACCGATGAGGCACAGAAGACTGTATTTGCTACCTACCTTCTGAAAGGAGAAGCTAACTACTGGTGGGAGGCCAAGAAAAACATGGAGACAGATGCTATTATAACCTGGGAGAGATTTAGTCAGTTGTTTCTGGGAAAGTATTTCCCGAGGTTTATGGAAAACCAGATGGAGCTCAAGTTCTTGGAGCTAAAGCAGAATAACTTGTCTGTAGCAGAGTACGAAGCAAAATTTACTTAGTTATCAAGGTTTGTGCCAGAGTTTGTGAGCACCGAGGAAAAGAAAGCTAGGAGGTTTCAGCAGGGACTGAAACCGTGGATTCAGAATAGGGTGGCAATCCTTGAGCTTACGGACTATGCCACTCTGGTGCAAAAGGCAACGATTGTAGAAGTTGGAAGTGAACAGATGCAGAAGGAAAGAGAGAAGAAAGGAATAAAGAGGAAAAGTATGAGCATGGGTGGAGGTTCCGCAGGAAGGAGCTTCCCAACTAGATTTAATCGAGGAGCAGTGTCCCTACCAGGAAGGAACACTGGGTTTAAGCGGCCAATGAGTGTGAGTGTGAGCCAGGGCGGCCAGAAGTCAAGAATGTCCTATTCCAACCAGTCTCGACCCCCATTGCCAGCCTGTAACATATGTGGAAGGAATCACACTGGGGAGTGTAAAGGAAAGCCAGTAACCTGTTTTAAGTGCGGTCGGGAAGGCCACTACTCAAATAAGTGCCCATCATCAACCCCTGCTGTCATTCCAACCGCCACTTGTCATCAGTGCGGACGCCCAGGTCATTGGAAGAGGGAATGCCCAATGAACAAACCAGCAGCTTCGGGAGCAAGCAGGGCTGCTTCCAATAAGCCACCTACTGCGAGGACTTTCAACATGACAGTCCAGGATGCTATGAAAGATTCAGATGTGATAGCAGGTACCCTTTCTCTAAATTCAGTCAGTGCAAATGTTTTATTTGATTCGGGAGCAACTAAATCTTTTATATCAAAGGACCTTGCGCGTAAGTTAAGACTTAAGGCTGAACCCTTGATAGAACCCTTACAAGTAGAAATAGCCAATCATGAAATTATTCCTGTTAACCAGATTCACCCCGCCTGTGAGATAGGCATAGGGGAGCAATCTTTCAGTGTTGATCTGATTCCTTTTAAATTAGGGGAGTTTGATGTGATTTTGGGAATGGACTGGCTATCTAGCAACGATGCTCAGATAGACTGTAAAGGGAAGAAAGTTAAGTTAAATATCCCCGGGAAGAAAGAAGTTATATTTAGAGGAAAGAGGCAGACGCAGAAATTTTTGACTATGGCCTAGGCCAAAAGGATGCTACGAAAAGGAAGTGAGGCTTACCTAGCCTATGTGGTGGACACGCAGAAGGAGGTGCCCAACTTACAAGATATTCCAGTAGTCAACGAATTTGAAGATATATTCCCACAAGACCTTCCGGGATTACCACCCGATAGAGTGATTGAATTTGCTATTGAGTTGGCCCCAGGGACGGCGCCAGTTTCAAAAGCACCTTACCGGTTAGCCCCATTAGAAATGAAGGAATTAGCTATCCAATTACAGGAACTCTTGGATAAGGGTATGATAAGACCCAGTGTGTCTCCGTGGGGAGCACCAGTTTTATTTGTTAAGAAGAAAGATGGGAGCATGAGGTTGTGCATAGACTATCGAGAGTTGAACAAGCTAACCATAAAGAACAGGTACCCATTACCTAGAATAGACGATCTGTTCGACCAGCTAAAGGATGCTGTTTATTTTTCCAAGATCGACCTGAGAACTGGATATCACCAACTAAAGATTAAACCCGAAGATATTTCCAAGACAGCGTTCCGTACCAGGTATGGGCATTATGAGTTCTTGGTAATGTCCTTTGGATTAACCAACGCCCCAGCGGCTTTCATGGATTTAATGAATAGAGTATTTAAGAAGTACTTGGACAAGTGTGTGATAGTTTTTATCGATGATATTTTGATCTACTCAAGGACTGAGGCAGAACATGCAGAGCATTTGAGGATAGCTCTAGGAATACTCAGAGAGGAGCAGTTATATGCCAAATTCTCAAAGTGTGAATTCTGGCGGAATGAAGTACAGTTTTTAGGACATGTGATCAATAAAGAAGGAGTATTGGTCGACCCCTCCAAGATAGAGGCGGTCTCAAATTGGGAAAGGCCAACCACACCCACAGAGGTAAGGAGTTTCATAGGATTGGCCGGCTACTATCGTAGATTTGTTCAGGACTTTGCGAAGATCGCAACCCCTTTGACACGACTTACTCGTAAGACAGAGAAGTTTGAATGGACGGAGAAATGCGAGAACAGTTTTTAGGAATTAAAGAAAAGGTTGATAACGGCTCCGGTATTGGCATTGCCGGACGGAAAAGGAGATTTTGTGATATATAGTGACGCGTCGCACAAAGGATTAGGATGTGTACTTATGCAGCACGGTAAAGTTATTGCGTATACGTCGAGACAACTGAAGGAATACGAGGTTAGATATCCTACTCATGACCTTGAGCTCGCGGCAATAGTATTTGCTTTAAAAATTTGGAGGCACTACTTGTATGGAGAGAAGTGCGAGATTTTCACAGACCATAAGAGCCTCAAGTACATATTTACGCAGAAAGAGCTCAACATGCGCCAGAGGAGATGGTTAGAACTAATCAAGGACTATGATTGTGAGATTCTCTATCATCCAGGGAAAGCCAATGTGGTGGCTGATGCCCTTAGTAGAAAGGAAAGACTCAGAATGATAACGACTTCGGAAGAGTTGATAAGGGATTTTGAGAGAATGGAAATAGAAGTAAAGGTAACCGGAACCGGAACTGAAAAGTTTTTTGAGATCTCAATGCAGCCAGAGTTATTGGAAAAGATCAGATTGTGCCAGGAGAAAATAATGAATGAAGGCAGAGAGTCAATGACTGGAGAGGAGATCCATACTGAGAAAGATGATAAAGGGATAATGAGGTACTCCTACCGAATTTGGGTTCCGAATGTTCAAGAACTTAAAGACGAGATTTTGGATGAAAGCCATAGTTCAAGGTATTCCATTCACCCGGGAAGTACCAAGATGTATAGGGATTTGAAGGAATATTACTGGTGGCCCAACATGAAGAGGGACGTAGCAGAATGGGTAAACAAGTGTTTGACTTGCCAAAGAGTAAAGGCAGAGCACCAGAGACCCAGTGGACTTTTGCGACCCCTGGAGATTCCCGAATGGAAATGGGAACAGATAGCGATGGATTTTGTTGTAGGCTTGCCAAGGACGAAAGCCAATCACGACGCCATTTGGGTAATTATAGACCGACTGACAAAGTCAGCTCATTTCATTCCTATCAATGAGAGATACACAGTCGATAGACTGGTGGACATTTACCTTAAGGAAATAGTGACACGACATGGAGTCCCAGCGTCCATTGTCTCAGACCGAGACCCTAGGTTCAACTCCAGATTTTGGAGGAGCTTTCAGGAATGTGCGGGGACCAAGTTAAATATGAGTACCGCGTACCATCCCCAGACGGATGGACAGAGTGAAAGGACCATCCAGACACTAGAGGATATGTTGAGAGTCTGTGCAATAGACCTTAAAGGAAGTTGGGATGATCACTTGCCGTTGATCGAGTTTTCTTATAACAATAGCTTTCATGCTAGCATCGGAATGCCGCCTTATGAGGCCCTGTACGGAAGAAGGTGTCGATCTCCCTTATACTGGGATGAAGTAGGAGAGCGGAAGATGCTCGGACCCGAAGTGGTCCAAAGGACCAAAGATATAGTGGATCTTATCAGAGGGCGACTTATAGCAGCCCAAGACAGACAAAAGAAATATGCAGACCTAGCCCGAAAGGACAAGGAATATGAAGTAGGGGACTTAGTACTGTTGAAAGTATCCCCTTGGAAGGGATTAATGAGGTTCGGAAAGAAAGGAAAACTAAGCCCAAGATACATTGGACCTTTTGAGATATTAAGACGGATTGGAAAGTTAGCTTACGAGCTAGCCCTACCCCCTAATTTGCAACAAGTTCATAATGTGTTCCATGTGTCAATGCTAAGGAGGTATCATCGGGATGCCAGGCACATAGTGGAGTACGAGCAGGTGGATATGCAGCCAGATCTAACTTACGTGGAGAAGCCAGTAAGGATTATGGATAAGAAGGAGCAGGTGCTTCGGAACAAAGTGATCAAGCTAGTCAGAGTACTATGGCAGAATCATAATGTGGAAGAATCAACTTGGGAACTAGAGAGCACAATGCTAGAAAAGTACCCCCATTTGTTTTCTGTTTGATTCCGGGACGGAATCCTTTTAAGAAGGGGAGACTGTAATAACCCCAAAATTTTTCAACTTTTTGTAACCCTTGTGAATAGTGTTTTAGCTGAATGAAGAAACTTTTCACGCCACACTATGTAGGGGTTCTGTTATGGATATTCTGGGATATTATTAGTACTCTATGTAGTATATAAGTGTATGTAAAGATCGTCAGAATCCAATTTCGAACACTTTGGTTTTTCCCGGAAATCCACAAGATACGGAGAGAATTGAGTATAAGGTAACAGGATAAAAAGGATTTAAATTAAAGGATTATAATAGAGGATCATAAAAAGGAATATAATGTATTGAGAAAGGTTAAGGGAACCTAAGTAATAAGATCCCGGGTATGATCCTTCAAACGATAAACGAGAACGAAAGTTAAGCGAACCGTATAACAGATCAGCGGTCATTAGGCAAACGATTAGGAAGTTAATCAAAGGGATTAGTGGGAATGATGTCATCCAACCAATAGAAAGAGGACAAGGAAGGGAGGATGACATCATGAGGGTGACACAAGCATGACAAGGGAAGGAAGGAGGTGTGGTTGAATGAGAACCACACAAATTCAAGGGCAAGAAGGTAATTGACTAAAGCAAATACAAAAACAAGCAACCAAGCCAAGTAAATTCATTCTTCATCAAAAATCAAAAAGCAACCAAGGCTTTGTTCTTGAAGCTCTCGGCTTTTCACTATTCAAAGGCAAGAAAAATTCAAAATCAAAGATCCAAGCTTCCTAAATTGGTAAGATAATTCCCTAATCATCTTCATGCTTAGTTAGGACTATATCATGAGTTTAAGCCATTAATTCCTTCTCAATCTTCTTCATTTAATCAAAGAAGAAGACTATGAATAGTGTTTTCAAGTTTTTTAACTTGAAGTTTTCTTGTTTTTCTTGAAGATCCAAGCTTTCCTAAGACTTCTCAAAGCTTCTTAAGGCTTCCTAGCTCCTCCCACCACTTCAAGGAAGGTATACCATCTCCAAACCCTAGATTCCTATGTATTATAAGATGATTTTGATTAGTAGGGTGATATGGTAGCTTAATGTTGGTGATTTAGAGTTTGGGATTGAATGGTATTGAAATGGAATGGTAAATGTTGTTGTTTTGATTAAAAGAACTTAAGTATGATTAAAGTTAAGCTTAGGCATAAGTATGAATGATTAAATTGAATTGGTTGGGGTTGTTATGATGTGATTAGGATGGATGTTGGTTGTATGTTGGATTTGAGGTTGATTTGGAATGGGTTTGAATGGTTTAAAATATTGGAAATCGCGTAAACATAGCCGTCGTAACGTCCGATTTTCTTTGGACTGTTTTTGTGCATAGCATTAGGAACCGAGAACCCCCTGCTAGAATATGACCACTGCCATGATTAGATAGCTCATGTTACGAGCTTCATTTTGATATGTAGTTCGTTCGATTCCGATGCACGGTTTAGGAGAAACGACCATTTCAAGTAACGGCGTTTCGCGAACGAAACTTTTTCCCTCGCCTTACTTTGAAACATAGGTTAAAGACCAAAAAGGGTTAATTAATGTATGAAACATTTATGGTAAGTGTGTTAGGCAGTTGGTAAGACACTCGCGAAGGAATCGCTTTAAAACTCGTAAAGGTTAAATTATTAAAAAAGGTGGAGCCGAGGGTACCCGAGTGACTTAAGCAAATCAGTGAGCGCAAAACAAGTGTTAGAGTCTAAGTTAGTTAAAGTAAAGATTTACAAGTGATTTTGGTTTAATTCCAACTTACTTGTTGTTTATAGGTTACCAGACTCGTCCCGAGCCTTTTATCACCCCAAGTCGCTCAGGCAAGTATTCTATCCGTTATACTGTTGTTGTGATGTATACATTTGTATATGCATGATCTTGCGATAAATGCATATTGGTTATTTAGCAAATTCTTGCGATATATTGTAGCATGTGATATGGTATATATGCATGCCTGTTTCATATTCTTGAAATATATATCTGTTGGTTCAGTTGATAATACCTATGCTAGAGAATAGCGGTAACTTGCATATACCCTTAGTATAGGGACCCAAAGGTGAAAATATTTTCTAAAATCGGGAGTCGAGGATCCCGAGTAGATTTTGTATATATGGATATGGATATATATATATATATATATATATATATATATATTTATATATATATATGGTTATAGTTTCCAAACTATTAATCGAATAAGGTTTATTCGATAACTTTAACTTTATTTTATTATTGAATATTATTTCGAATATTATTCGAAGGCGTATGACTCCTTTTGTTATTTATTTGAATATTATTTGAATATTCATTCGAAGGCTTATGACTCAGTTTATATTATTTATTGAATATTATTTGAATATTCATTTGAGGATCTATGACTCCGATTATTTGCTGAGGTATATTCTTTATTTTATTAAAGAATAAGATGTCAATAATCAAACTTATTTTCGATTATTCAAATAAAGATAATACTTTCATATAAGTATATCTTTGGTTATTTAATACTCATTTCAAGTATAAGTTTTAATACTTCTACTTCAATTATTTTTATAAAGATTATTCTTTATGGGAATATTATTTAAATAATAATATTCAGTAATTTTCTAAATATTCTGGGGACTGATTTACTTCATTAAATCAGTTTTACTCCAAACACTCTATAAAGTGTTTTCGAGTCTTCAAAATGATTTTTAAAGTTAGAGCGGATCCCAAAACCTCATTTTTATATTTAAGATCTTCCTTTTTAAGGGGATTTAAATACTCGCTCAAAACCTGGGGAATCCGGCTCTATGGTGTATTTTATATTCGCAACGAGGTTGCAGTTTGGTAAATGAATTGATTACTTGCCCAATGTTCGGGAAGTAAGCCCATCTAATTGAGTCGGCATAAGCGACAGGCCGGGGTACGGTCTATTATTGTGTAAGTGGCTGGGTGGCAGTCCATCAACGCGTAAGAGGCCGGGTGGCGGTCCAGCACAAGGTCCTTATGAGGCCAGGGTGATGACCGGTGGGGGATTCATCCATCTACTAGTAGAAAATGTTACTTATTGGTATCTTTGCCTGATCAGCAAGATATCTGGTTTATGCCAAAATTCTTTTCCTTTCCAAATTTATTGGATGTTTCAAACTCTGTTCATACTTTACATAACAGAGGTTCCAGGAAATGTTTAAGAGATATATATGTGGATATATATATATCGGGACTAAATAAAGTATCTCGTAACTTTTTTTCATTCAATATATTTCAAAGATTGAATCTATTCAAGTCTTAACTTGTGGTCTCATCTATGGGATGTTTTTCTTAAAACTTATAATACTTTGAACGGTGGTAGTTCAAGTAGCTTTATAAATGATATAAGTGTGGTGAAGTATTGGTAACTTCATTCCTTGTTTTTACTTATATCTAGTAAGTAATTATCTTACACATGATAGAGATTTTAGTAAGTATCCATTTAGATACTTATATTATTGTTATCACTATATATTATCTTGCGAGCTGTAAGGCTCACTCTTGCTTTATTTCTTCATCACACAACAACAGTTAGGAAAGATGGCCAGACTCCAGCAGACCCAGCGCAAGAGCGTGGGAAGCATCCCGCGTCTTCCCGTTGATGTTGTAGCTGCTATAGCTGCAGAGGTAGATCTATTGTAGATCAGACCATCTACTTTTGAGAATCAATTATGTATAATTATAACTTGTGGCAGATAATGGCAATTAACTGTAAATTTATCAAGTAATCATTTTGGGTTGTAATAACTTTTAAATTGTGGATTCAAAGACTTGTACTTATTTAAATTTCATCTCTGAGACTATAACGGGTTGTGGTGTGTGTTAGTGTGGGGTCACAGCATAAGGTTATTTATTATTAATTAAGTGAAGTGATATTGTGGAAAGAAAGACCGTGACGACCCGGATCCCCGACCCCGGATGGGGGTGTTACATCCCTGAGTGTGACGATGTTTCGTAGCATTTTCATGATGAAGGCTTCTCCTTTGAGTCGACTGGTTGGGTCGTGGTACAACAAAGAGCTCTTCTTCATATGATGAACAACAACTCTCTCCATGACTTAAACCAAAATAGAACAAGAAGTTTGTGGTCGTTGAATGGAAGGCTAGGACTGGGGGACATATTCATACGTGACTTTAGCAGCCCAGTTGATAGTCCTCATTTCATTCTTAATCATTTGGATGCCGAGTTTCTTGCCCGAGATCTCCTCATTGATGATGACGGAAGAACCCCCTATTGGGAGTTCGTAAATAAACCAAGCTTGTGGAAGCTGAACTTAGCAGCCTCTCTATAGAGAGTATTTATTTTTGTTTCTCCTTAATTGTGCAAGTTTATTCTTATATCTGATTCTTTTCTTCTTGTTTCAGCTGCTGAGGCTCTCGATGCCAATGCCAATATGAGTGATGCTGTTACGGGTAGGATGGCCAGGGATGTAGCTAAGAAGGCCAACCGTTGTTCCTAAGATTCCTGCCTTCCTTAAGGCATCGAGATCCGGTTAGAAGAGGACTAAAGACTTTGATGGGAATGCCAGGTTCCTTTTCAAACCAGTATGGGGTATCTCTACCAACGACTCTATGCTTAGCAGCCTGGGCCTTTCCCTTGAGTGGTCGAAGAACTACATCACTGCTCCTGACCTCATATTCGTCTCTTCGGTGAGAAGTTCTCGAGGTCGAGATATTGGGGGCTCAAGCCCTGTACCAGGTACACTTCTTCATGTATAATTTCATTTAAGTGCATTTTTCCTTAGAACTTGAAAAGCGTTATAGGAATCACTTCTCGGTGACTCGGTCCTTCTTATTTAAACTTTTTATAACTCTATTCATATTTCCTTGTCAGGACAACGCCTACTTCACGACGTCCTCCACAGGATATCAAGATGTGAGAGGACTATGCTGGGCTGCAGACTTCCATGAATAAAATGACTATCTCCTCGGGGGAGTGGGTGTCAAAGCTTAGAAGCAGAGGGTAAGCTTGCTGTCATGGAGAGGAAATATGCCAGCCGGAGGAGAAGAGGAAGGGGAATGTAAAGACCTCGTTGGGGCATACCCAAATCCTCTATGTTCACCAAAATGTGGACGAGCATGATGATGAGATGCGCCCTGTTAACCTGGCCATAAGTTGGAAGTTGGGAGTCAACGATGCTCAAGGCGTATGGCCGGATTGGTCGACCCGAGTATTCATCTTGCCCTAGAAGCTACCCGTCATGGACACGGGACAAGCTTCTGGATCTGTGCCCGAGACTCCTTACATGAGGTCAAATCACGCTCTAGCTACAGTGGTTTCGGTTCCAATGATAAGGCCCCTCGGGCAGCCCTAACTCCAGAGCAGCCCTTCGTGGGAAAATCGGGAGCCAATCCAGGGAGTGAGTAGTAGCTATTTCTTCTTTGAGGAGGGCTCGGTGGTGAAGGGAGGATTCTTCTGACGATGATGTTGGTGGCCTTGCATGGCTTTAGTTGCCTCTTGTGGCCATGTTATCAGAATTATTTATTTGAACTTTATTGATTGTAAAACTATTGGTTTTCGGGACTTTAACTTGATCCTTCGGGATCCCTATCTATGCAATTTGTTTAGTTTCATTCATACCTGTTCTTTATTTTCGGAATTTATTCCTTCAAGACTTGCATTCTTTAGATGCTCGTACTTAAATAAATTGGTAGACAAGATGATAAAATAAACTTGCATAAATAGATATCTCTGAGAAACGGGTTCAACCCTTACAATAGATGTTTTCATCGTCCTTTTTATAAACTTAATACTAGTACTAGGAACATGTAGTGAATCCTAAACATAATAAACTTCAGGTTTTTAAAGCATGCCAAGTGCGTGGCACTTCATCACCATTCAGGGTCTTCTACTTGTAGGATCCTCGTCCTAATGTCTTCCTGACCTTATAAGGTCCTTCCTAGTTATGGGCTAGCTTTTCTCTCCCCTACTCTTGATGCCTCAATCTTCCTCAGAACCAATCTCCCTGCAGAAAGAACTTTCTTTAACCCTTCTATTTAATAGAGGGATGCTTCGTTGATGCTCTGCATTGCGGGCATTGGCCTCATCTTTGACTCGTCAATAAGATCGAGATCGAGCCTCATGCCTTCTCGTTGATCTTTGGCTCGTAAGCTTCGATTCTGGGGGACATAAGTGATCTCAAGGGGCACTGCCTCGGCTCCATAAGCCAACAGAATGGGGTAGCTTTAGTTGTCACTTTGCAGGTGGTACGATATGCCCATAGTATAGAGCAGTAACTTATCCACCCAAGTGTTCGCGAGCGTTCGACCTCTTCTTAAGTCCATCAAGGATGATTCTGTTAGCAACTTCTGATTGCCCATTTGTCAGAGGATGTGCAACCGAGGTGAAGCGAAGTTCTATGTTGTTATCGTCGCAGTACTCTCTAAACTCTGCATTATCAAATTGTTTCCCATTATCCGTGACAAGACTGCGTGTGATTCCATATCGGCATATCACATTCTCCCAGAATAATTGGGAATTTGCTTAATGGTTATCTTGGCCAGTGTTTAGCCTCAATCCACTTCATAAAGTAGTTTATGACTACCACAATGAACTTCCTCTGTCCCGACGCTACAGAAAATAGTCCAAGTATGTTTATTCCCCACATTGTAAAATGGGCGGGTGCTGCTGATAAATTTAAGCCTCTATGGGGTCTTTCGTACTATTGGAGATGACTCTGCAATCTTTCACATTTCTTTACAAAAGCCTTTACATCGACTAGCATAGTTGGCCAGTAAAATCCCAACCGAGTTATCTTGTGAGCGAGGGCCCTCCCCCAAAGTGTGTGCACAAATCCCTTCATGGACTTCTTTAAGTGCCTCATATGCTTCATGAGGTCTCAAGCACTTTAGGTATGGAATAACAAAGGACCTTTTGTAGAGAGAAGACCTTCAATCAATGAATATCTCAACGCTCAGAACGACAGCTTGCGTGCCTCCTGGGCATCATCGGGGAACCACCCAGTCTCTAAGGGGTCTTGATCGGGTCTATCCAACAGCTTGTAACACCAACGGTGCTATCAAATTTATGAAATGAATAGTAGGGGTCTCAAGACCTAGAAGTAGATACTTCTCGGATAGTTCTCGATTTCAGACGAGGCAAACTGAGACAGGCATCCGTCGTAGTGTTCTCTCTCAGAAATATTTCGCATACCATTCATTGAACTGAGTCAATATTCCCTTACGACTCTCAGGTACTTGGCCATAGTATCATCTTTGGCCTCAAACTCTCCATTAACTTGAGCAATAAAGTCTTGAGTCTTCACAGACCTTCAAGTTTTTGGCTCTCACGGCTCTAAGCAAGCCTAAGCCGGCTCTATCAACGCTTATTATCTGCTTCGTTTTTCATAGTTAGGAAGTCCAACTTCAAAGCATACTCAATCAAAACCCATCAGACTTTGTAAGACTAGGTCGCACCACTAGATTTTGTTTGGACGCCTCGTCAAAATGGAGAACCCAATACTCCTTCAGGGTTGTTTCTTTATCCTTCTCTTCTCTCCTCCTTCGGGGTTACTATCTCTTCCCTCGATTTCTGGTCATTAATGGTACATTCGACCACAAAGTCTACTAAGGCCTGAGCCTTGATGGCCGTTCAAGGCTTGTACTAGATATCAATTCTCCTAACTCAATTGCCCACTTGATGAGCCTTCCACTGTCCTTCGGGCTATGAAGAATGTTCCTCAGGGGTTGGTCCGTCAGGACTTCGATCTTGTAAGCCTGGAAGTAGGTCTCAACTTCCTCGAGGCTCTGATGAGAGCAAGCACGAACTTCCATGGGGGAGTAATTCAACTCTGCTCCATGGAGCACCTTGCTTACATATACAGGCTTCTGGAGCTTCTGCTCTTCCTTCACGAGGATTATACTCACGTCTTTTTCGGATACCGCGAGGGTACAAATAAAGAGTGTCCTTTGGACTTAGTTTGGCCAACAATGAGGCTTCATTCATGTATTTTTTTAGCTGTTCAAAGGCCTCTTAGCTCTCAGCTTTCCATTCAAAGTCCTTCACCTTCTTGAGGGTTTTGAAAAAGGGCAGACATTTGTCTCCAGACTTGGAGATGAATCTCCGTAGAGCTGCGATTCTTCCTGTCAGGTTCTGAATATCCTTGATGGAGCGTGGTGGCTCCATGTCTAGGATGGCTTTGATCTTGTCGGCATTGGCCTTTATTCCCTCTACAGACCATGTGACCCAAAAATTTTCCAGTCCCAACGCCAAAAGCACACTTGGTCGGGTTTAACCATCATCTTGTGGTGCCTCAGCACTTCAAATGCCTCTCTTAAGTGACTAATATGATCGGCCTTGCTTAAGCTTTTGATTAATATCATCAAAATAGAGCTCCATGATCTTCCCAGTTAGATGTGCAAATATCGTTACCAATCTTTGGTAAGTAGCTCTTGCATTCTTAAGTACAAAATCCATAACAAGATAACAAAATACACCAAAGTCAGTTATGAAAGATACCTTATGGGTGTCATCCTTATGCATTCTAATCTGATTGTAACCACTGAAGCCATTCATAAAGCTTAGTATCTCATTCCCAGTAGTGGCATCGATCAGGGTATCAATTCTTGGGTAGGGGTAATAGTCCTTGGGACAAGCATCATTCAAGTCAGTGAAGTCAATGACATCCTCCACTTCCCAAGGACTTCTTAACCATTACGGGGTTAGCCATCCATTCAGGGAATTGCACTTCCTCAATGAATCAGCTTCTAAAAGCTTCTCGACCTCCTGCTTAAGTTTACAGCCTATCGGGGCATAAGTTATCTTCTTCTACTTCAGAACCTTCGGGTTGGGTCAATGTTCAACCAATGAGTTATAAGGTTTGGGTAATCCAGGCATATTAGCTGTTGTCCAAAAAAAACACACTCACTTTTCTCTTGTAGGAAAGTTCTCATTTGGCCCTGAAGGGCTTGTCCAGAGATTCCCCAATATACGTGACCTTCTCGTGGTCTAAGGGGTTTAAGGGAATTGGGACCAAGTCCTCGGCTGGTTCCCTCGTAGTTCATCATTCCTCGGACATACATGTCTTCTATGAGGAGGACCTGCCCCCCAGTCCATCAGGCCTAAGTGTTGCAACATTGCAACTGCAGGCCATTTTCTGATCTCCTTTCGCTCTTCAACAACATTCCTAGTTGGGAACTCAATACAATGGGTAGGTCGAGGCATAACCTTAAAAGTATGGATCCTGTTTTACCCACGTAGCATTGTAAGTAGAGGCTGCCTTGACAACCTGAAAGTTAACATATGCGTGGCCTCTCTGGGCTATTCCCCCAATAGAACGGGAA